>NC_087063.1:57238660-57348346 GCF_963678635.1 Symsagittifera roscoffensis | reverse complement strand
CAATTTGATTAACACCCATTTTTTTAACCTATTTTGCACAACAAGCGCGTGCTATTCTACGCTTAAATTGCTGTCCAAATTAAAAAGCTACTTGGCCCAAATTAGTTTTTATGAATTAATTTTCTTCGTTACTTGTGGTATTCATCGGTTAAATTATTAAACATGGGGATGTGCGCAGGGATAAATGTAAGGGAGTGGGGGAGGGGGTTTGGGCAAAAATCGATAGGCTGCAAAATGAGGTGGGGGGTCATTTTGAGGAGCTTAAGAATGCCAATAGGCCGTGAGTAACGCAGAATTAATGCAAGTTTTGCAAATGATTTTGCAAAAAATGTGAAGGGAGAAAAAAGCAAATCAAACTTGGAAATCGGTCGGTTGACCTTGCAAATGTTCTAAACGTTTTTTTTTCTCGCGTGTTTCAAAACGACAAAAAAGATCAAACAAAAAAAAGTTTCAATGACAAAATTAAGAAACTAATCCCTCCAATTGAATCAAGCCCCAAATAAATTCAAAACTACGGCGAATTCGGAAGCCTTGATAAATTGATAATCCCTGATTGTTACCAAAAATCTCAGATAATTTCCCACGCTGAGTAATTATTTCAGACGTTTAAAAAAAGCGATTCTTTCTTGATGTTTTTTGTAATCAGTTTGAGTATTTGTTGTTATGATGGAAACCGACAGTGGAACTCAGTTTCAGGTTTCTGCAAACCAAGAGGTATCCGTGAGTAAAAATACGGGAGATAAAAAGTGAGTAATATGGAAACGGAACTGTTATTTTTGCGGGAAAAAGTTGAAAAACAAGAATGTGATATAACGGGTCTTAAACTTAAGCAGTTAAATATAGATACCAGGCTGCGAGCTCAGGAAAGGTATACTAGCAAGGATAGTGTGCTTGTATGGAATCCGCCGTTCGATGCAAGGGCAGTAGATGACGTTACGGATTCAATAATTGATTTTTCAGGACAATTCTGAAAATTATTTTTTCTCGTGGGGAAATTAAAGCTTTTCACATGTATATGGGAAATTACGGAAATAATATACCCACTATCATTTGCAAGTTTGTATACTTCGACGACAAGCACGCTGTATACAAGGCCAGGAGGAATCTGAAATATCAGAAAAACATTTTAAACAAGCTAAACATATGTATAACGGTACGTCTTCCTGAACAAGAGGCAACCATGTCCATGATGAAAAGCGTCGGGGCGAAACAAAGTTACGCGAGTTGAGGCAGTTGATGAATTGCAAACGATTAATGCTGATAAGCGAAAAAAAACAAATCTACACCGACTCTCATCATGACAACAATGAAGGAGAATCCCCTGCAAACAAAAAACCAACTCATTGATTGGATTTTGAGCGGATAATGTGTGCCGCCTGGTAAACTTTGACAGAAAATCACAAAAAGAAGTGAGTTAGACTGCTAAGCATATGAAGTACTATTCTAGCCCAAAGTGGTTATGTTTGTGACAAACATGTTGAATTACTCTCTGTTATTATTCCCCTTAGGCGAACAAATAAACGAGTGACAAAAATTGATTTTAATTTTTTTCTATTTTTTTATCGTATAGTTTTTGTTCTTATATGTTTTTTTGCGTTTTGTTTTCATACTTTTCTTAATTTAGGAATTATCAGCAAATAAATAATTGCTCTAACAAGACCTTAGGTCCGTTTGTGTGATTTCCGCACTGCTGGTCTAAGACCTAATAAAGAAAAACAGTCCAAGTAGTCTTCCTTTAAAAAAAGAAAAACCAATAATAAGTTGGTGCGATTTCCGCGCTGCTTTGTGGTTATTTAAACTAAATTATGTTTTATTTTCTTTTTAAACAAAATTAGAATACAACCAAAATAAAATTTATCTTGCTCTCCTAGTTCCTAGAGTTTGCGTGATTTCCGCGCTGCTCTTGCGATCTCTAATTGCAGATACTGAAAATGAGGAAAACAATGAAAAAAAAGGAAAATTTCAGGAAAAAGGAAAGTTATGTAAGTTGAAAAGGGAAAAGAAAGAGGCGAGGTTTTGGAGGGGAAATTGAAGAATCTTATACGGGTATTAAAATTGAAAGCTAGCAATTTTCGTATTTTTGCGAAGAAAGTGAATGTTTTAGACTAGGAGGAGAAACTACCTAGTGTTGGTGCGATTTCCGCACTGCCCTGGGTGGCTTCTGCTTTCTGACAACTCATTGATCTTCACAAATTGAATAAATTTTCAATTATTTAAGAAACCACGCGAGAATTATATAGTACACATATATGGTTAACAGAGACATGGAGGAAACCAATTCTAAAACTTTTTCATTGTTTTTACAAAACATCCGAACACTGCCCGAAACTTTGAAGAAATTGAATTAGAAAAAGAACATATTTAGAACAAATAAATATAGTTCCCAAAATAAAATTGTCGAAAACCTAATCGTCCGTAAAAAACGAAAATACTATCAAAATGAATTAATGCTTGAGCCTAATTGTAAAACGAAAACTTTTTTCGGAACTTTTAAGGAAATGAGTGGTAACGGGAAAAATTCCAAATCCTTTAATCTATCTATGGGGGACGCTGATCAAGTTAACGAATACTTCGCAAATATTGGCGCCACACTAACACAAAGCAAACCAAACTGCATGGAAAATAATGTTATACGTCAGCAGCAATCGTTGTTTTTGAAAAACATTGATTTAATTGAAGTCATTGAAGTCATCGAAAGTCTATAAAATAAATATAGTACAGATTTCTAAGATATCAACACTGTTCTCGTCAATCACTTAAAAACTATACTAGCTGGCCCTTTGAATGAAATTTTTAATGACTGCCTAACCTCAGTAATCTATCCAAATTGTTTAAAAATTTCAAAAATTGTACCAATTTTCAAGGAGGGAGACATCGATGACCCCTCAGACTATAGACCATTTTCGCTTCTTTCAGTTCTGGGCAAAATTTTTGAGCGTATAATTTTTAAACGAGCCCAATCATATATAGACAAGTGTAATATCATCCGAAACACTCAGTTTGGCTTCAGATCAAATAGAAGCACTGTTTAAGCCATCCTTACATTGTTGGAAGAAGTTTCAACATCGCTATCGAACAAAAAATTAACTGTTCAGAATACGTTTTTGGACCTAATAAAGGCTTTTGAGACAGTTGATCACTCTAAAATGTTAATAAAATTGGAACGAATGGGATTCAGAGGGCCTGTCTTAAATCTCTTGGAATCAAACCTTGACAATCGCTATCAGTACATTGAAACTAACTCTTTTAAGACCGAATTTAAACTAGTATCTTTTGGTGTACCTCATGGGTCTATCCTTGGCCCACTTTTGTTCATATTATACATAAACGATCTACAAATAGCCACAAAAAACACAGGGGTACTTTTGTATGCTGATGACACTGTTCTGAAATCCACAAACAACAATGACTATATTGCTTTCGCACATAGATCAGCTTTGCTTGAAGTAAATGATTGGTTAGACAAGAACAAATTGAAACTGAATGTCAAAAAAACCAAGACCATGAGATGCTGTCGGAGCACGAAAACTATAGAAAGACCAGTAAAATATTTTTTAAATGACACCCAAATAGAAGATGTAGATTGTTTTAAATATCTTGGAATTCTCCTTGACTGTAAATTGAAAATTCATCAGCATATTGATAAGGTAAAAAACAAAATTTTGCAATTCTGTGGAGTGTTTTTTCAATTGAGAAAGTTTCTAACTTGACGGCAATTAATATTTGCGTATAAAAGTTACGTGCAGCCAATCATCCAATATGGAGTTTTAGTTTATGCAAATACCGACAAAACCAAACGGTTGGAACTGGAAATGAAAATCAGAAGGCTAATCAGAACAATTTTTTTAAAAAACACAGGATGGATTCAATCACTGAAATAATGCATGATAATAAAATAAATACCGTAAGAGAATTTTTTGCTTACGAAGTTCTGAAATTAACCGGAAAAATTATTCGAAAAGAGTTCCAAGTTAAAACCTTGAGATATTCTATGACTGAACATGAAATTAACGTGATATTTTCAAAGCGAAAAACAAATCAAAAGTTAGCTATAAACAGAATTAAAGGGTCGATTACACATAAAATTTAAAAAATGTTCAACTTTGTAATAATTTTTTCCCACCTGGGTCAATTCTTGAAAGGGGCTTCTCGGTTTCATTTAAATTGTTTTAATCATAAATTTTTGGATAATTACATTCTAGGAAATACGATTTTACTGGGCATGCTTTGAGACTTTTTATTGATCAATAAGTAGAACTTGTTTCTGTTGGTTTCTAAGTTATGGGTAGAAAAGAATACCTGAGAAAACTAAATTAATTTTTTTTATATAGAGAATGGTTTAAAGGTGCGAATAAAGAGTTTTTACGTTTAATAAGTGGTTACCGGTAGAAGGTCCATTGCATTGGGTCAAAGAATTTAAGTACTTTTTTTGTTCTCCGCTAATGAGACACCTGAAAACGGGCCTTGTTGGCTTATTGGTGTTCTCCCAAACGATTCTAATTTGTTTTTATGAGTTTTTATAAATTACTTTGTAACTAGATATCGTTTGGAAACAATTTCCTACTATTATTATTATAATCCATTATAATCAATTA
Organism: Symsagittifera roscoffensis; assembly: GCF_963678635.1. Classification (NCBI taxonomy): domain Eukaryota; kingdom Metazoa; phylum Xenacoelomorpha; order Acoela; family Convolutidae; genus Symsagittifera; species Symsagittifera roscoffensis. The sequence continues at coordinate 57,343,751 of NC_087063.1, read as the reverse complement.
TAATGGATTTCAATTGGATTTTTATCCATTATAATGGATTTTAATGGATTTTGTTTAATGGATTTTATTGGACAGCACTTTTCCATTATGATCGATTATTATCCATGGAACTCCGGTGCGGGAACCCACTCCGAGCACCAATACTCCGTTACTTTCATATCGAAAGTCGGAGCAAAAATCAATTTAGTATTGTTTTTAATCAGAAAACATTGATGGGAAAAAAACTTTCTGTTTTATATAGAAAGACTAGAACTAAAAGTCGATAGTGAATTAACCACAACTAGTATCTGTGCTTTTCCAAAAATCAATTTTAAAAATAAGACCTTTCAAATAATGATTTAGTGCTAGTTTTGGTGGAGACTGAGTCTCTTCAACTACGGAATAACAGACGCCACATGTAAAGACCAAAAAAGGGATAAAGAAACTACCGTCTGAAATACTTACCTAAAATAACTCTGAAAGGAGCATTGAAAATAAAATTTGTTAATTCCGGAAATTCAATTAAACTGAAAAAGGTATGTTTTCCGCCGAAATGAAGGAATCAGTTATCAAAAAGACTCGACAGCAGAGGGCGTTTTGACTGTCGTGTTAATTCCGATTTAAAAGTAGATCTGCTACAGTCCCGATGAAACTAGTAGCTTGAGCGGCGCTAACTTAACTATAAGGCAACGACGAATGGCTAGCCTAATTGTTATTTAGCAAAAACAGGACGAAAAAAATTTCAACCATTTATATCGTCATGCAACAAAATTCAAATCAACAAAATTGAGTTTTAACAACGTCAACGTTGCGTTTTAACAATAATTATAATAAACAGTTTGCAATCGGCACCTACTTTTGGACTAGAAATTGAAAAATTTGTTAGCCACATGTGCCTTCTATGGAAAAATTAGTGTCCTTTACGCAATCAACGAATTCAATTTTAAGCTTAGGTCGTAACGTCAGAACTGTTATTGGTTTTTTATCAAAATGAAGAGAGCCAGAATTGAGTTTTTTCTCAAATTTATTGGAACTTGTAACAACGGCAGGACTTGCAGGACTTACACGACTAAAAACTAACATTTTGAATTCAATGGCAATCTATCAAATAAATTATGTAAGCAATATAAACAGAGTCGAAACGTTGGATCGATTCCGAAATCAAAGTTAATAGGTATAATTATTCGCTATTTGCACCAAAGTAGAACTGCACTTTTGACTGAACTAAACCGCGGTTCAACACCTTTGAGTTTGTGTCTTTTTTTCAAAAACCTTCACCAGCATGGCACCTCAAACTCAAAAATTAAAGATATTTCGCATTATAGTGAATATTTAGCTTGCCTCAGTTCAACTTCTGAGGCTTATATGGAGCAACGGAAAAATAGCTCCAGATAATCATCATTTTTTCACTACTTAAATTTTCTTTATTTTCAGTTTTTGATAAGCAACCATTGATTTTGTTTGTTATTTTAATCAATCAGCTAAAAACATTTCTCCAAACATCAAAAGTAGTGTAAAAAATTACGTGCAGTACACGTGTTCTGTTAATTTCATCGAAAGCTTAGAAAAGGAGTTATTTCACTGTTTTGCAATATACATCGTTAGAGAAATTGATTTTTTTTTCAAAAGATCTTCTCATGCCAATGTTTGAAAAAAGTGCAAACCAGAAATGTCATAATTTTTTAGAATATTGAGGGTTCGTAATTTTCAAACCACCCAATGAGAGCTTCCTTGGGGCAAAGCAACCTTGACTGTTTTCGAAATTAAGTCATACCTCTCTATGCTTGTGGGTTATTTTTTTCATATTATCGCAACCTGTCAGAGACTTCAAAAAATTCTACAACAAAAACAAAAGAAAACGAAAGCCGGTTGTGACCCAGTAGCATAGACTGTTTGAGTATAGTTTCAAAAAAAATGTAAAACGGCTTTTTTCAATTTAGTGTCGTTTATTCTGCGTAGTGTGATAGAAGGATCTGACTTGAAAATAAAATTTTGTCATATTCGAAAGTCATAGTAATTTTTGGATTTCGAAGTTTTTGATTAGCAAATTGGCGCAAAAAACTCCAAAAACCAACTTTACTCAAATAAGTTAAGTTTTCACGGCTATGAATAAAGTGGTACTTAATTTTGAGTGGAAAAAAAAGAAAAAAAAAGTTTTCAACACATCCAATTAAAAAATTCCGCCATATTTTTCAATTGGTCGGAACAATGATTTTATATATGCAGCGATTACTTAATATCCATCAATGATGATTGCAGTTGAAATTAAAAAAAAATTGTTTATTCTAAACATCTGCAGATCAGGATTCAAAAAGAGGCAAAAGAAGCTCTTTTGTTTCTTCTATTTGAGCTCCTATAATCATATTATACCACGCAGTAAAACTGACGAAATTTTCGATTTTCTAACAACAGTTTGCGCAATTGCGAAAAAACGAGGTCCATTTCATTAACGTCAAAGTCAGGGATCCAAAATTTTCTTAAGGGGGCCGATTTAAAAAAAAACGAAAAATTTGTCTTGAATTGATTTTTCAGCTATTCCAAATCCTTACACAGACCCAATTTGACCACATGTTTTGCGCCGCGTGCAAAATTTTGACAACCAAAAAAAAACAAGCCGAAAAACGCGTTCCACTCGAATTCAGTATATATTGGAAACAATTTAGTGTTCGCCAGCCAAAATTGAATGTCGTAAAGTAGTACCAAAAAGGAAAACTTTGTCTCGGCAGTGGGTCGAATCCCTGAGAAAGAGAACAGAAAACGTCCGCCCCCTCCAACCCCGCCCACCCCCTAAATCCTCCTTCTGGTCAAAATAAAAGTAAGAAAGAGTTAGAAGAACTGTTAAAAAACGGTGTTAAAAAGTAGAGACCAAATTGACATTTCAGGGGGTAGGTTGTTGACTTGGTTCTAAGTTTCAAAATTCAGTCCAATCAAAATCAATTGGTCCATCTGGGCGAGAAGGTGTTTTCTTAAATGGCCAACTTTTCTGCAGCACAAATTAATTAGGTTTCTTGAGTTCAGCAACCAATCACTGAGTTTAACTGTGTAATCCAGCAACAAAATGAGGAAAAATTAGTAAAAAATTGCGAAAGTTGCTATACCGGCTAAATCATTATGCCTTAAGTTTCAAAGACTAAAAAAATGCTTGTTGATCCGACTTTCGAAGAAAACGACTCAAAATTTGTGTCTGTGGTGGTATCTTTTTCTCCAGACAAGTTTGGACTTTAAGTTTTTTTTGACAGATTTTTTTATCATCCTTATGTATGATAATGCTATCCTTGGCTCAAATTTGAAAAGATATTTCACATCTGTTTTTTTTTTGTTTATTTATGGGGGTTTACACACTGCAAATGTGGCCAATTGGGAATTTTTAATCTGCAATATATTTCATGCTTTTAATGCATGACCGGAACTTTAATCCGTATTATAGTATGTTCCAAAATGAATTAAGGCAAGTTTTTTGGTGTATTTATAGTTTGCTATATCATTTTGAACGTAAAGATGGGTGTGGTAGAATGGCTTTCTAAAAAATTCATAATTGTTTTTTTTTAAATTATTGTAAAATCTTATTCTTTAAATCTCAAAATGCAGTCAAAACATTCAGATCTTTGCCCTACTACAAACAGTTTTGTTGAAATTTTGTGTTTATATGTTTTTTATTCCAGCGTCACCCGATTTCATTTTGTAACATCGGTTGTCCTGATATTAAATGTTTACAAAATCAATAGTTACTGGTCACACTGTTTTGAACTTGTAACTTAAGGAAAACAAAAAAATAGACAAAAAACTGTCGATATTCACGATGTCGGTAAGGCGAAAAAAAGCATCCAACAAAACATGTGTTTGTAGAAAAAAAACAATTGGAAAATATAACACAAAAATGACAGCCAAAACATGAATTAGAATTGACCAAAATATTAAAATTTTTTCTAAGCAAAAAGCTTTTTATGAAACATTTTTCAACCAAAATTTGACAGTTATGAATTTTATGGTTCCGAAGAACGTAATCTTCAAAGTCAATTTCGAATCGATTCAAATTGATTATTCCTTGAAACCATAATCGGTTGTTGATACAATATAATCAATTTTTTGTAATTATTCAGAAACTGATATTGAAAATCTAATATAGTCCATGATTATCCAAATTACTCCAGTGCAGTTTCTGTATTTCAAATTTTGCTTTGGGATGAGTTCATTTACTGACAGCGAAAATGAAGTCAACGTACAATATTTTAAAATAGTTATTTGTACCACAAAACCTGACACTGGTCATTTGTTTAGTCACCTTAGTTTAGTTCCCTGACAATCTGAGATTTTTAAATAAAAGGTTTATTCTTAAGCTTTGGCCATGATCTAAACAACCCGCGCTGAAGTTACATCCCGTACTGAAGTTCTTTTAAATTTCCAGACCTGATCAATTAAATTACATTTCTGATTCTAGATCAGTTCTGATTGCAACTGTGACAGGAGTGCACAGGAGTGAAATTATATGAACAGCTGCAGATCTAGACCAGATCTGGCAGACACGTGATTAGACCTGGCAAACACGTGATCAGATCTGTCGAGCACGTAATTAGATCTCAGTAGCACGTTGCGTTTATAGCTAAAAGGGTAAAACATAAATGCAATCAAACGCCTTTTTGTGAGCATGCTAAACCATATGGATACTTGATCGAATTGAGTTTAATTGTCATTGTCAAAATACGTGAGGCGAAAATTCGTAACAGGCAGCGATTCGAAACAAGCGACAATTTGTAAAAATAGGTTAAGTGGGGAACACTTATTCAAGCGCAATATTCCTCACGTGCCGGGCATAAGCACAGTGGAGCAAGCGCAACCTACATGCCAATTCCTTGCTACAAATTGTCGCTTATTACGAATTGTCGACTGTTTCCAATTGTCGCCTGTTACGAATTGTCGCCGGTTACGAATTGTCGCCTGTTACGAATTTTCGCCCTACAATCAGATCGTTTTGCAAAGCTTCTGCATTACTCATGAGATAAATGCAGAATTCGCTACAACTTTTTTCACGACGCAAAACAAAATTAACGTGCAAACCTTAATCCATTTTCAATTAAATTACTTGCTTAATGTCAACATGGGAGTCGATTTTTTTGAAAACTTTTTAGACCACAAAATCACTATAAATGTTTTTTCTCTTTGTTTAAATGCGGGTAGTTTATGGGAGCTTTGAGTTTGTATATATGATGACGTAAAACACTCTTTTTAAGCGTAGCGAATTATTCCGCGTTAAAAAACTAATTAAAATTAAAATGAGGCAAGCTAATTAGTCATGTTAGTCATCTTTGGCTCAAATTTTCCAAATTGTTAATGAAGAAAACCCGTTGTTTAACAATTAAAGTTTTGTCCATAAAAGTGTTTTTCTTTTACTTAAAATATCTTAAAATCATGAAAAAGTTTATAAATTTAGAGAAAAATTGAGCTCAATTAGTGATTATTACTAAAGACTTGAAAAAAAGTTCAATAATTTTTTTTCGAGTTTTTGATATGGCCCCAGTTTGCAAAAAATAATTTCCATTACGTATTTTTTTGAATTAGGAAGTTGCAATATTTTTTCATAAAAACAAATTAGCGTGATTAAAATAAAAGAAGTTTAACTTAGCAGTGATCATGGTCAAAATTTAGCTATTGTCTCAGGGGCGGATCTAAGATTTTCTCGAGGGAGGATGCGGATTTTCATAAAGTTTTCGAAAATTTCTGAAAAATTTGTCGACCTTTTTTTTTAGGTCAACCGAATTTATTTTTCGATCTCTCCCTAAGCACTGTTTAGTTCCTGTTTTAGCCGCAGGCAAAACTTCTGCGCCGCAGGCATAAATTTTAAAGGCGTTTTTGGGCACTTTTTGGAAAATTTTGACCAAAAAATCACGTTTTTTCGGCGCGTGCTCCTCCCTCAAAATTAGTTCATTTTGGCGCCGAAGGCGTCTTTAGAAAAATTTTAGGGTCGGTTGGCCTAAAATGGGTTTCTTAAAAAGTACCAAAAGGGGGACCCTTTGGGTCGGCAGGGGGTCGAATCCCTGAAGGAAGAAGGGTCCGTTCCCCCTTCTAAATCCTCCCCTGTATTGTCTTACGGCCAAGGATCCTCAGAAACTCCGCCGAGCATTGAAAAAAACGGCATTGAAAAAGCCGCTTTTCTTTTTTTATTGCCCACTTCTTCTTGAAATCTCAAAAACCTTGACTGCAAATGACGTTGAGTTTTTCTGTCAAAGATAAAAATATGAGAGTTGAAATCTGTCAACTCAAAGCCATTATTAGATTTTGAACCGAATCGCAAAAAAGTCTGATATAACCAAAACAGTAGCAAATTTAAGGGGGGCGATTTCCTACATCAGGGATTCGTCCCCCTGACTATCCAAAAGTTCTCCCCTCTGGTACTATTTTATGACCTCCATTTTTGGAGGCTAACCCTTAAAGTCTTTTAAAGGCGCCTTTGGAATTTTGAGGGGGAGTGCGCGCCTTTTTTGGCCTGTTATTTCAAAACTTTGCCTCCGAGCCAAAAATATGGCCGAAACACGGCCTATTTAATGTTTTGGGAGACCCAGAAAATCAATTTGGTCGACCTACAAAAAGGTCGACAAAAAACTCAAAAGGTTTTTTTGGATGTAGGAGAAATTTTTAGATCCGCACTTGAACCAAAAGTAGCCGGAGGCTACTGTATGAATGGCAGAATATAAAAGTAGGATCAGAGATATCTTTAAAAAATATGGAAGTTTTGATTGCTTATGTTTTTCTTCCAATCTGGGGCGCATGATATGATTTTCCTGAATTTATTAGTGAAATCAGCTTAAATAATGTATACTAAGCAATGCATTTTGGACCCTTGAAACAGTTACTTTCATTTTACTCCACTCGTGTGGTAAATTAGCCTTCTAGAAATTAGAAAAAAATCAAATTGTGTTGCATCGTCCACTTGTTGCAATGGCTCAGCTTGAACAAAGCGCGTCCACATTTTACAAATTAGTTAAAAAAAAATTGCCTGAACGGGGTTATGGGAGTTTCAGGAGAGCTCAGAAAAAGTATTTTGTCGAACGAATAAACAAGGATAAAAGTTTTTTCTGAAGATAAGATCATCACCATTGAGATAAAAAGTTTCTTATTCAAAATTCTCAGCTGAAAATTGTTGTTAAAAACTAAAATTTTAGATCCCAGCACGTCAAGATTTGGACCAACCTAAGCGGTAGTGTTTAAAATGATTTTTGTTGTCGAAAATTGATCTAATTTCTTTTATATATCAGGTGGCCATATTGAACTGGCCCCAAAAAGTATTAAGTATTAGTGGAATTTTTACCCAAATTGGCTAAGACTTCTGCAGCTGCGGCAACCGGAACGCCCCCGAAGCCAGGCGGCAGCAGCATGTTGACAGCTGATGAAGCACAAATGGTGACATCACCTACAGTTATGCTGATCAAATAGATGTCGGCTGCTGTTTTGGGACAACTAAGCGTCAAAACGGCGAGAATCAGAGTGTTAAAAATGGAACCAAAGATCAGGATAGTCACCATAATTGGATGCAGGCAAACTTTGAACCACTTTATTATCGTGATCACATTTTCACATGTTGATATCATATAATCGAGGTCAGCCTGGCTTAATGCGGCCAGGTGGATGGGGCTAGCAACTATTGAGAATTCAGGGAAGAATGGTAAGCAGCCAGAATCAAAGGGCAAATCGCTGCTATTATAACTAGAGTTCATAGCTTATTTGAAATATAACTGTGCTGGATTCAACTTCGTGGCTTAAGAGGAACTGCCACTTCAATGGAGAAAAAACCCAAGCTCGGCTGTTTTTTCACGTAATTTCCCTTTATGGTAATTTTTGTAAGCTGATGGTGCGTTAGGGTTAAGCGGAACGATAGGATAAAATATCCGAATTTTTCCTAGAATTGTTTTTCATCCTTATGAAGTATATCCGTTAATTTGGCTGTATTAGATGTGATTATCAAATATGATATGCCATCTTCAAAGGTGCAAGAGAAATGCAATCGTACGAATTAAAAGGTCAGTGAAATTTTGGTTTCAAATAAATGTTCAATAAATTTAGTTTTTCAATATAGGTTGTCTCCAAAAACAATGGTTTTGTTAAACTGGTGATGGACTTGAAAACAAAAAATATTTGTCATAAAAAGCTTCCTGGGAATTATTTGTAGCCAATGGCCTGCAATTGGCTTTTAATCCACCGTAGTATTTTCGCCTGAGGAGCCCACTGACTACAGGGAAAAAGATAACCTTCTCAGCGACGGCAATGCTGTCTTAATAATTGCATATCATTCCATTCAGGGGCTGATGTATTTTTTAATGCTTAGACAACGATAATGATGACAGATTATATTTCTGAATTTTGCTGAAGTTCTTGTGTCAAAAATATGGCCGAAAAAGTATTGCAGAAAAAATATGTCAGGAGTAGTTGCTTCTTCAGACTGCTAACGGGGCAAAACCTTTCCGACTTTCCTTTATCCTTTAATAAAAAATAATTCTGCTTAAAACGGAACTTATATCAAAAGCAAAGCAACAACATATACTAATCTTGCCAGAAAAGCAAGAGTTCTTGGACTTCCCGGATAATTTAGACAAGATTTTAACACTTCAGGGATTACGTGCTACTCCCGGAAAAAATGGAAGAAATATGCCGGAATCCCGCGAAAAATAACGAGGAAAATTCTTCTTGCTAATGCCGGACACCTACCCAAAAATATTCCTTGTATATTAATCAGGAATTTTTTTTCTAATCCCGAAACACTTTTTTAGCGAATTCAAAGAAAAAATTTATCAGGAGTCATGAACGTAGTGAATACTATATAGGTTTTGGTGGATGTTCTTTATCTGTTGGGCTTTTTTCCAAACCTATAGATCAATTTTTTGAAACTCTACTACTTAAGGTGAGACCAAATGAGCACAAGTTTCCTTTTTCTTTGCTCGGTTTGCAGATGCTGCAAGGATTCCTGTTTTTCTTTTTTTTTGAGAGCGTCCCTCTTCACATTGGAATTTAAATAATTTGTGATTTATCTCGCCACTAGTTACAGGTATTTTGAAGGCTGCAATTGAAATTGAGATGATCTCTGTACTGGTCAAACATCCGAAAAAAAAATTGTTTTCCAAACATCCGAAGAACAGCTACGCTGGGGCAAACGTTCGACCTTTTTTGAAAAGTGGTGCATAATTCCGTTTCTACGGTTTGTTTAACAAATGCTGAATTAGTCAAATAAGGACAGATCGCCGCAGTCACGCCAACGTGTTACAATAATTTGGATAATTGAATTACAACTTTTTAAAATTTGGTTAAAAAATATGATTTCTCAAATTATACATAAATTCGGATGTTTGACTTAACGGATGTTTGGCATATCGATGTTTGCAATCGACCCATCTGAAACGGCTTGCTTAATAACAAACGCCATTAGGCTTTTTTATGTAAGCACGGAAATCACGCTCAGAGGTTATCGACCGATGAATGATCAACACTTGTCGAATTACAACAAGTAGGACAGATAAGACTATGGTATGGGGTAATTTTTTCTAATAAATTTTAACTACCTAAGATGAACCCAACAGGAATTTCATTAAGTATCATGTTAGAATTCTTTGAATCTTTATTTGGATTGTAAAACAAAAAAAAAACAAAAAAGCCAGAACTTTTCTTTGCATTGAGTGAAATTGGTCTGAGCTTTTTTGCAGCTCAGGCTCAACTTGATATTCAGATTGAACCTGAACAGCAAAGATGGAACAGCTTTCAATTAAGATTGAAAAATCAGAAATCTTTTATATCAACTTGTACATTTTTTCACTCAGAATAATATGGAGGTTTGATATTTAAGTTTAACCCGCAAGGGAGTTCCATGGAAAATAATCGACTATATGGTCATTTTATAGTCAGTATCTATAAAAATTCAAATATGATCGATCATAATCCATCGCAAATATTTTAAAATTCTATAATTTTTTATCATTATAATCCATTATAATTGATTATAATCCCTTAAAACTTATAAAAAATGGACTTACAAATGTTAAAATTTTGAGAAGAGTTTTGCTATTTTTATTCAATGTTATCTCATTTCCTGTTTTGTGCTGTTGCTACGTATTGCGTTTCATCAATTTTTACTTTTCACAACGGATTTTATTAATTTAAGTTTTCTCTAGTTTTACTATACTACGTAAACTCAATCACCTTTTTTTGACAAATCCCTTGCGGCGATCTGTCATTATTTGACCAATTCAGCATTTGTTAAACTAACGGTAGAAGTCGGATTTATGTCCCACTTTTCGTAAAAGTTCGAGCGTTTGCCCTAGTGTAGTTGAGTTGCAGAAAAGTGAGGGAGAGTGGGGGGGGGGGGGGGTTGGTTGGAGACCCCCATGTATTATGATAGGGAATAGATCATCCGGTCTCCAAGCTATGTGTTAAGATAGGGAAAGATTTTCTATGTATTATGATAGGGAATAGGTTTCCTAATGCATTAAGATGGTAAGGTTTCAGATGGTAAGTTTCAGAAAAATTTTCGTTGCCCGAACTTCCCATGTATAAGGATAGTGTATAGTTTTCCCTATCTATAAGGATTCAATTTTGGGAATTATGAACTCATTATGATAGGCAATAGGTTTCCCAAGGTATTAGGATAAGGAATGCTAAGGTTTCAGTGTGAATGTAAGAGAAGGGCACGAAATAAGATATTTTATTTTTCGGATTTTGTGTGAAAATGTCTAGTTTTTTCGCAAAAACTCGAACACGTTATGTATTTGGTGAATTGGGTAATGAAAGTCTCTAGTTTTTTTGTTTCAATGTAAGTCAATGGTAAGGTGTGCGAAAACTTGGAAGTTTTCTCAAAAAAATTGAAAATTTTTTTTTCAAAAAATTTGAAAACACGATAAGATTTGATATAGTTTGACTTGATAACTATTTTATTGGACGATCTTACTTTTTGAAACAGTATTCAATATAGCTGAAACTATGCTGAAACCTACTGAAACTTCAAAAATAGAGTCAAATTTTTCGGAAAAAATTTGCAAAAATTTCAACGTTTTTGGGAATAAAAATGCAAAAACATCAAATTTATTGGAAAAAATTGCAAAATTTTCCAAATTGTGAAAAGAATTGCAGAAATTCCAAAATTTTGGCTAGTTTTTTAATGCTTCTGACCGAATTGAAAAAAATATGTTTTTGTTTATAAATTAAAGTAAAGCTCAAAATGTATTTCAATTGGCATCATGTTGAAGCAGGGATACAAAACTTTGAATAACAAAATAGATTTTGTCACAATTTCCTCTCAAAATAAGGAAAAACTTTAAAATTTACCCTACGTTGAGGTAAAAATTGATTTATATAATGCTCCGAACATATAAAGCTCATTTTAGCTGAATCAATATTGAAAAAAGTGTATTTATTCGTAGTTTTCGAGAAAGTAAAAATTCATCAAATATATCCAAATTTGTAACCTTTCATCTGGGTAATTAACTGGATTTTCTCCAATTCAAATAGAATTCACCTATTAATCTCATTTCAGTTGAACAATAAGAACAAACTCTATGATCCAACTCCTTCTCATTTTCTATCAATGGTTAGCCCCAATTTGACCAAAATTACAGTTTTGAGATGTTTTTCACGTTGATAAAAACAACAAGTTTCGGATCATTATTTTTAAAAAATGAATTTTTTACAGCTAAAATTGACTGAAAAAGGGCTAAATTTTTCTTGAAATTATATTAGATTGGATGAAAGTCAACAAAGTTTTCTTCGAAATTAATGATCTCTCTGTTGCTTCTAAAACGTTATTGCACAATTTTTCCGTAGAATTTTTCTATATTTTAAGATGATACATGCTCTTTGCATGTTTTCGCTATTGAGCTCACTTTGCAATAAAGTTTAGCAAGAACTAGAGAATTTAGGAGGATAATGGTTTCAATTGAATGAACAATTTGCTTGCAGAGATAAAATTAGAACCGATAACATCTGATGATTACTTTTTATTTTTTACATGTTCTCCTTTAGTTTATCTTGTTCAGTTACAACAATAAACTGTTTCGGCATAAGTACACTTTTTGGGATCAATAACTATCACTTTTCATGCAAAATAGTTATTAAATCGCTTTTTTTTCTTGATTTGTTTAGAAGTTTTTCTCAAAAAAGTCGCAGAAAGAAAAAATGGTGCTAGTTAAAACGTTCAAAAGTACGTGTAAAATTGAGAATTGAAAGCTGTATTTCTACGTTGAGTTTTCAGAACAAATTAAGAGCAGCTTTTTAATCTAAAAACCTTCGGAATTAGAAATACGCAAGTGGGTCTAGTTCCTAACTTCTGCAACATCAAAAACTTCTAAAAGAACGCTTCTTAGTGAATTTAATTTAGAAAAGGAAATCATGATGCAGATTGTAAGATTTAAAAACTTTTGCCCAATTTTTTAGGAAAAAAAAATTTCATAGTTCTACGTATTTTCTAATTGAAAAAAAATGGAAGCTAATCAGAACAAAACCTTTTCTAATTGGAACTTTTCATGTTTAAGATCATATCAATAAGAGATCCTTAAGCTGATTCTGCCAAAGTATCAGTTTGTTTAGAAGATTTCAGCAAGCTCCATATTCTTTTCTCCAAAAAGTCTTTCTATATCGTTGGATTTTGTCTCAAGATATAATTTATAAACTAAATTTCAATAAAATTATCTCAAAACTCCTAATGAATTATATTGAGTTTCTATCTCAATTTAGTATTTTTTAAGTTTCTGCTTCATACTTGATCTTCCAATTGTCTTCCAACTTTATTTAATATGAACCAAATTTTAATTGAAAATTGAATTTTAGAAGGAAAAATGTATCATTTTATCGAATATTCAATGATCCAAAGCAGAATTAGATCGAAAAATCTTTTGCTAGAAATCTTCAATTGATTTTTCAACTTGATAGCAGTATGTTGCTGTTTCGACTATCAATTTCTATATTGAAGTAAACATTTGGTTGAGAATGTTGTTTATTATCAAGTTGAAGTTTTCACAAGTCGGCAAAAACATATATATTTTTTAATTTTTTCTTCTTAATAAACAATTTCTTTTCTGAAATTGTCGAAAAACAATAGGAAACCATAATTCTGAACAAATCAACCCCGATATTTGCACAAAATTGCACTACTCTATCAACATTTTCACAAGCACTAAACAAGGAACACTTCAAAATAGTAACTAGGCAAAACCTTTCAATTTGTCGATGTTGAATAAAGGTCCAATTTTTTTTTTACAATATTCCAACAAAAATTCAAGCAAAAATGAATTAGCGTAAATTATTCACTTTTACTACAAATTTATCGCAACAAAATTTTATCGCAGGCTTGAAACCAATAATGGAGTTCTTACTGTAAATTAAAGAATTTTGGATCGATTTCCATTGAAAGTTTGACGACATTTTGAACTCGCGTATACTATTCACTTTTACTACAAAATTATCGCAACAAAATTTAATCGCAAGCTTGAAACCAATGGAGTTCTTACTGTAAATTAAATATTTTTGGATCGATTTCCTTTGAAAGTTTCACGACATTTTGAACTCGATTGTTGCTGGTTTTAACAACAATCAGATCCTTTGAAAAAAAAATCGACAGATCAAGAATGGTGATGAAAAAACTGTATAATTTTTACTAGAAATTTTCAAATTTATCACAATTGTATAGAATTTTCAGATTCAGTTAAAATTGTGATTACAAAGTACTTTCTCCTATGTGTTTATTAAAAACGTATTAATTTTAGTTTCTCTTCGAGCGTGTTTCGAGACTGCTGAGCGGCCTTTCCATATTTAACTTTATTTCGACAAAAATAATGCTTCTTCTGGATTTGAATAGTGAGTTCCTCGCTGCTTTATGTATAAAAGTTACAATTGGAACACTTTAAAACGCCACAGTGCTTACGATGTCTGGCCGCATCTCCACGTGTGTATTTTCTGCCACATTCAGGACATGCAACTCTTTCGTTTCTATTCAGTGACGGCATCTCAGTAAGTAAAGAAAGAACTTGAGAAGAATTGGGAGATTTAGAATAATCCAAATTTTTGCAAAAGAAGATTTGATAGCCTCGAAAGCGATTAAATGTAAATAAAAACAGTTATGTGAATTTTTTAACCAATTGTATCTCAGGTGAAAGAAAATCAGAATGGATATGCTATTTAGCCTAGCTGAAAAAAAAATCATCCATACGAGTTTTCAAAAGTTTTGCTATCAAGCAATCAGAGTCGAGCATTACTTATAAGGAAAATTTTATTTTTTCTGATATCACTCAATCAGTAACAAACTTCAATGATCATGAAATTTTCAACAAATTTAATGTCAACCCATCAGAATTGAGCTATACTTCTCATGTATTTTTCAACAATTTTGATATCTTTTGTAGATATAGAACATTCCTTCACAGGTAGTATTTGTGGTAGTAACCAATCAGAATGAAGCATTCACAGATTTCAAAAAACTTTGTAAATCAGAACCAAGAATGTTTATGAAACTCCCAATCAATCAGTTTTAATGAAACTTTCTAACATAATTAACATATACAATTGACACCAAAGTGAGATAAATGAGATTTCGTTTCTGGTTTTTATTATTTTTTTCGATATTCAGTTCAAATTTTGGAATTTCGATCAAAAATTTTTCGATTTGTTCTTTTTCTAACCAGTGAATTATCACTTTCTTTTAATATATTTTAATAAAGACAACTGGAATTCTTTTAAATTTGAATGATTGCTTGAAACTTACTCTGACAAATCTAGATTTTGTATTTGTATCTAATTATAAACAGTAATCAAAGTGATGTTACTAGTCTTCAATTTTTGTTTCATAGCCTCTTCCATTGTTTTGTTTTTTACTGATTGACTACTCAATCTGAGTTAACTATTCTAAATAAAAACTTTGTTGATAAATCTTGAAGTACTTTTCTTTTCTGAAAACTCCTCTCCATCTTCTCAACATTATTATTGAATTTTCCGTGTTTCTATACAAGTTGAAACTAATACGATCTCCATCAATGTCATGTGTCCACCAATTTTTTAGTTTTTTTGTAGTAGTTCAACCTTAAATTCTAATAAATTATCATTTCAGACATGAAAACGCTTTTGATAGAAACATATTTCTTAATGAAATAAGCAAAAAAAAACTTGAAAAAGCTCGAATTGTTGTACCAGTTTTAAATTATTTTGTATCAACACTCACTGTAAAATGTTTTTACCTTATTTAGAACCTAGTTAGTTTTAGGAGTTCCATGTAGCTAATCAAAAAATGAAAACAGTCAATAAATTCAGAAAATCGATAATAATGATAATGTTTTCAACTAAATAGACATTCTTGTTTGTAATTTTTTTCTCTACCAGTGGTTAGTTCTTTTGTAAGGTTCATTCTTCGATCCCGTCTTTGGCAAATACTGCCATTGCAAATATTGCTGCCCACTTTGACCACTCCAGTGGTGGCTCGGCTATGGCTTTCTCCCAAAGTGGGTTAAAATTCAGCGGGTTTTTCGAAAATCCTGCTGACTGCACCGTGTCATACCTACAAGTATGGACGTGAGTATATCGAATCCGATCGGATGGATAAACGTAATCTTGATGCGAGTTGGGTGAAACAGCTGTCTTTAAAATTATAAATCAGCGTCTGAGCTCTTGCTCATGATCTCAGGTCAGACGCAGCCTTATCAAGTTCAACTGACCAGATGATATATAAATATGTTAATCAAATAAATAGATGGCAATGATGATGAGTTTATCGATCCGTACCGGATGACACTCCCTTTTTTCAGGAATTTTTCTTTTAATACTTTTGAATTTGAGTTTTATAGCCCCTTGAGGATTGGCTATTCAATTTTTCTCTCTCTCGGATTTTGTGTCTAGTTTTTGGCTCTCCTGTTTCCTCGTTATTGTTGTCGTCCTCCAATTTCTCATGTTCTTATCGCGTGGCTTTGTTGATTGTGTTTTCGTCCCCTTGCTGCCCGCCTTGCTTTCTTTTTATGAATAAAATCTCCATCTTGTTTGGGCTGTCGTCTAACGAAATAAGATCTAAGATTTTGTCTGTTGGTTTCTCTTCATTTTTCGGGCTAACCGCTTCCCGAAAATTCATACAAGCCTGATACTCGGGTGTTTCATCCGTGAAGCCCATTTCTTGTATTGGTATTTTTAGACTTGGCTTACTTAGTGAGTTCTGTTGTTCTGGCGGTGAATCGATGTTAAGTTTATCGGCTTTCGGTGTGCGGCTGGTTCTTTGTTTGAGTTCATTGGGATGGGGTCCCCAAAAACTTTTGCCAGAGTTGAGTGACGTTGATGAATTGAACGTCTTGTTGGTACCGGGGTCGCTGAGGTGGAAGTCGTTTCTGGAGGTGTTCTCTTTTGGTTGACCCTTAAAAGCAATGGCTCGGCCGCTTCTGAAACTGATGATTTTTTTCTTTCCGTGTCGCTGTAAACGGTTCAGTCCTTGTTTGTTGGTTGCGTTATCGTATTTTCTCCATTGATAAACTCCTGGAGGTTTGTCGCCCGGTCGTCCGCCTGTTCTGTTCCCCATTCGCGTAGCTTGCCGTTTGGTTGGACTGTTTTCTTTACTGCTCTGCTCTTGGATCTTTGCTTGTTCCTTCCGTGTCAGTTTTTTTGTCAGTTCTGTTTCTTCATCCTCCCGGATCATTTTGTGTTGAGGCTCTTATGGATCTTCGATGTCTAAAAAACGAAGACAAGGTCCTGGTCTCCTTGCGGATTTGTACGCTACGTAGTCACTCAACCGTGATTGTCGACATGGTCCGTAGGTTAGCGGATTAGGAACAAAAGCAACCCCACTTTTTCTTAACAATCTACGTTGTTTTCCGAATGCCTGAACTCATGCTGTATAAGGTCTGTATGTTTAATTCTTTCCGTCAATTGTTTTATATTTTTGTTCGAAAGTGTAGGATCTTTCATTTTAGTAGCCACTCGGATTGTATTTCTTGCCACTTGCTCTAGTCGTTTGCTAATGTTTTACCAGTTGGTGTCTGTATTTCTTTATAACTATTGTTTAAATTATCTATATTTATTTCTACATTTCGTTTGAGTTTTGCACCTGTTGCTAGTGTTGTTGCCTGGTTTACTTCAGTCGTTTTCCGTTGCAGTTATTTTCGTTGATTGACAGATACCTCATCATCCGACTATTGCAAATCGTGCTTGATTTCAGCTGGCAAGGGTGTATTCGTGAGGTTTTTTCGATCTAAACATGCGTCTTCTGCATTTTCCCAATTAAGGTTGTTAGGTGAGCTAGTTGTTGCTACGTTGGACAGAGGAGTACTTGGTTTTCTACCCAAATGTGCTTCGAAAGGTGAAAACTTTGTTTCACCATGTGATATTATATGCAAAGTTTTATTATCTCGGCAACGTGCGATGCTAAATTGTATGGTATATTTGCCGGATCTATCCTCATAACACCTAGCCCACGTTTCACTGTCACAATCATTCTTTCGACAACCCCTATGGCTCTATGGTCATCTACCGGTGCGAAGAGTAACTTAATATTTTTTGTGTTGCAAAAAAGCTGGATTTTTTTTGCTCTAAATATTTGTGCTTTGTCCCATCTTAGCTCATGGAGTTCTCCGTTTTTTAAAATATACCGTTGCAAAAATTTCATGGTGACATCCGCCGTGGTATTTGAAACGACTTTTGTTCGTTCGAAATTTTCGTCCATTTGTCTATTGCAACTAGTAGGTAAACATCCTTATTTAATTCATCGCGGAGTGGTCTGGCAAATTCTAATTGTACTTCTTCATTTGGCTTACGACTTTATTGGTTTAAGGTATTTACCTTGCTCTGTACAATGCTTGCAACTTTGTGCCATCTGGAAATTTGATCGATGGATGTGTGGGAACCACACGTTTTGACATAAGTCCAGCATGGTGGCCGACCCTGGATGTGTCAGATGGAGGCTTTCCAGTTTTGTCTGAGGCAGCTGTGTTGGGATGACGATACGTTTGTCGATCAGCAAGCATTCCTCCCGCACATGCAACTGGTTGCGGACATTGAACCGTTACTGGCCGTATGAGGATTTGATCGCGTCCCAGTCCTTTTTTTACAGAATTGATGAGTTGTCTGAGATTTCGACCTTTTTTGGTAGCTGCGGCGATGAACTTGATCCCCAGAACCTTCTGTAATCTTTCCCGGAATAGCGGTGTGTCCTCTTCCGTCTCTGTCGTTGTCGTCTGATTTACTCTGGCCACTATCCCCTCGGTTATCTCTTGGTGGCTAATTTCTAGTTTTGTATTTGTCATTGTGGTCGGTTCCTCATTTGGGGCACGTTCCCTCTGGCATGCAATGTTGTAGTTTGTTCCACTCACATACTCATCTTGCATTTCTGTCCGGTCCTCCCTATTGTCAGTTTGTGTCTCCGCAAACAATTTGCAGTTGTCCATTTGTACCGCTTGTGTTGTCCTTACTCTGAGTTTTTGTTGCCTCTCTGATTTTGTAGTTTCTTCGTTAAAAATTGTTTTCGGGAAACTTTTAACTGGTGGCATTGAGGAAAGTAGATCTCTTGAAGTTTTTTGGTGATGTGGCAGATGTGATGGTTGTTGTTTTTTTTGTAGTTGGTGGTCGCTTGTGCCACCGAGGATCTGATAGTCTCTCCTCTCTGCCCGACGTCCTCTGCCAATTGAACAGTTTTTCCTCCTTTCTGCCACGTGATGTTGCAACTTTACTTCGTCTTTAGCAACTTTACTTCGTCTGGAACGAACCCGCCTTTGCAATTCGTTAAATCTTGCTTTCGGCTCATTTTCTTTGTTCTGTTTGTATATTTGGCCACATTTGTTGAAATCTCCGACGATAAGATTATTATGCGAGAATGTGATTTTTCTTTTGCGTTTATCGTTCGAGCAAGAGCCGACTGATTTGCAGAATGATTGAGCATGATTTGAGAATGATTTGAGCTGAATTAGTTTCGGCTTTTGCAATTGACCGCTTGCGGAACTTTTTGGAATATTGCTCATTCAGCTTAGAGTTTGAAGTGTTAATTGTTGTCCTTTTATTTTCCGTTGTTTTCATCAGATGCCATATTCTGATTGGCTAACTTATTAAGAATGACGTTGTCAATCACCTTCAGATTGTTTTTGAATGCATTATTTGATGCTACAAAAAAATCCTCATTGTACTCGCTTGGGGGTTTTGCCAATCTATTTGGATTTTGTGACATATAGTCTATTAGCACTTTTTTGTTATCCGCCAAATAATTGTAATTAAATTGGAGTAGGATTAGGCTATCAATCTATCTGGTTAATCTGCTTTGACTGGTTTTTGATCTCTCGCTTGCGTTTCAAGCGTTGATCAAAACTTGATGAACTGTGATGACGGTGATCAATGACCCACACTACACCGAGTACTTCGAGCTCATTGAGTGAATGTTTTTCCTCAAGGGAAATTGAAAATCGTGATGCATAAGCTATTGCCAATCAACCTTCTGGTGAAGGTTGTTTGAGTGACGCCCCTAACCCTGATGTAGGAGCGTCAGTTACTATACGTGTTTCCAGATTTTGGTCAAAATTTATATTTTTTGTTTTTTCAGAGACTAACGTTTTAATGTTTTCCAATGATGTATTGTGTTTCTGTTTCCAATTATTTGGTTTATTTTTCTCTGTACTTTTTAATAGTGGTCCTAACGCTGCTGCTGTTTGTGCCAAGTTTGGTATGTACATGGTGAGATGGTGTATAGAATAGAACCCATAAAGCTTTTTTGCTGTTTTGGTGGAGAAAGTTTTTCGATTGCCTCTGTTTTTCTTATCATATAAAATAATTTAATATATAACTTTCTTTTGTCCAAAGATATGGCAAGATTTTCTCCAGCTAATCTTTCCAGATCATTTGCAGTTTTTTTGTGTATTTCAACCGACCCCTTCGTCACGATCAATATGTCGTCTAGGTATGCATAGGTGTTTGAACAATTTATAAGAATTAAGTCGATATCCTTTTGAAATTCAGCTGGCATATTCGTGAGGCCGTAAAAGCCTGTTCGAAATTGGTAAGTTCCGGTGCATTGCCAACAATTAGACTGAAGTTGCATTGTTAACGAGTTGGTTTGTCTAGCGGGATTTGTGAGTACTCGTATCGCAAATCTAATGTTGAGAATAGGGGTTGCTGTTTAATGTTTGATTTCACCACTTGTGCTATTTTCTCTAATAGTAAGTCAATGCTAGGCATCTGGTATTTATGAAAGATAGCTAAAAATTTAACAAGGTATCTTGTGACTAAATTTATATATCTTTTTCTGGTCTAAAGCCAATTTTTCCGACTGGTCTTTTGGTACGGTAATCATGATTGGACTGATGAATTGTCGATCTGAGCCTTCATCCAGTTTTTTTATGTGTTTTTGATCCATAAATTTGTTGAGTTCTTTTTCTATTCGTTCTTGTAGATGAACCAGGACACGACGTCCCGTCTGCTGTACCGGGATATTATCTTTACCAAATTGTGTTTGCTTTACGTGGTTTTTCGGATTTGCAACACGAATGCATAGTTGTGGATAGCTGTCTCTGAACCATTGTTCGATTTCAGGGTTTAATTCTTCTTGTTCGCGTATCTTCAGTACGTCCCCTTGTTTTTGTTTTCTTTTCCAATTTTACTCCAATTTGTGGTAAAATTTTCTGTCTATGATGTTTGCTATCTGATCATCGACTATGATGAATGGGGCAGCTCTTATTTTCCGGCCTCCAGATTCAATTGTAACAATTATTCCTCCTGTCGGAATAATTCTTTCGCCATTGTAACATGCTAAATTCCGAGCTGTGTCTCCCGGTGGAATTTGTGTAAATACTGTGGATTCGTCATTATCTTGTAATCGCCGAGCTGTTTTTTTGTTTAGGAACGACATTGGGATCCCGGAATCAGCAATTGCTAATAAATCTTCTGTTTTTGTCTTCAGCTTATTTATGCGCCTATTTAAATCATCCTCGGACCAGCTTGTTGTGTTTTTGATTTTAAATGCTTCCGATATTGCCATTGTTGAAACATTATCGACTTGATAGTCTTCCCAATCATCTTTAGATGTGAATTCGGCAAAAGCGACTGGATCGAGTTCTGTTCCCCGACTCTCGGATTCAATTTCTTCTTGTTCCTCTTCGTTGATGTGGTCTCCCATATAATTAACATTTTCTGAGCGACACACTTTGGCAAAATAGCCCCTATTGACGCATTTTGAACAGATTTTATCCTTTGCGGGACATGATTGTCAGTGGTTTTGTTCAATTGATTACCACATTTTATTTTTTTTGATATCACTCAATCAGTAACAAACTTCAATGGTCATGGAATTTTCATCAAATTTAATGTCAACCCATCAGAATTTAGCTCTACTTCTCATGTATTTTTCAACAATTTTGATATCTTTTGTAGATATAGAGCATTCCTTCATAGGTAGTATTTGTGGTAGTAACCAATCAGAATGAAGCATTCACAGATTTCAAAAAACTTTGTAAATCAGAACCAAGAATGTTTATGAAACTCCCAACCAATCAGTTTTAATGAAATTTTCTAACATAATTAACATATACAATTGACACCAAAATGAGATAAATGAGATTTCGTTTCTGGTTTTTATTATTTTTTCGATACTCAGTTCAAATTTTGGAATTTCGATCAAAATTTTCTCGATTTGTTCTTTTTCTAACCAGTGAAAAAAAAATTACCAAAATGTACAAAAATTATCACTTTCTTTTTATATATTGTAATAAAAACAACCGGAATTCTTTGAAATTTGAATGATTGCTTGAAACTTACTCTGACAAACCTAGATTTTGTATTTGTATCAAATTATAAACAGTAATCAAAATGATGTTACTAGTCTTCAATTTTTGTTTCATAGCCTCTTCCATTGTTTTGTTTTTTACTGATTGACCACTCAATCTGAGTTAACTATTCTAAATAAAAACTTTGTTGATAAATCTTGAAATACTTTTCTTTTCTGAAAACTCCTCTCCATCTTCTCAACATTATTATTGAATTTTCTGTGTTTCTATACAAGTTGAAACTAATACGATCTCCATCAATGTCATGTGTCCACCAATTTTTTAGTTTTTTTGTAGTAGTTCAACCTTAAATTCTAATAAATTATCATTTCAGACATGAAAACGCTTTTGATAGAAACATATTTTTTAATGAAATGAGCAAAAAAAAATTTGAAAAAGCTCGAATTGTTGTACCAGTTTTAAATTATTTTGTATCAACACTCACTGTAAAATGTTTTTACCTTATTTAGAACCTAATTAATTTTAGGAGTTCCACGTAGCTAATCAAAAAATGAAAACAGTCAATAAATTCAGAAATTCGATAATAATGATAACCTTTTCAACTAAATAGACATTCTTGTTTGTAATTTTTTTCTTTACCGGTGGTTAGTTCTTTTGTAGGGTTCTTTCTTCGATCCCGTCTTTGGCAAATACTGCCATTGCGAATATTGCTGCCCACTTTGACCACTCCAGTGGTGGCTCGGCTGAGGCTTTCTCCCAAAGTGGGTTAAAATTCAGCGGGTTTTTCGAAAATCCTGCTGACTGCACCATGTCATACCTACAATTATGGACGTGAGTATATCGAATCCGATCGGATGGATAAACGTAATCTTCATGCGGGTTGGGTGAAACAGCTGTCTTTAAAATTATAAATCAGCGTCTGAGCTCTTGCTCATGATCTCAGGTCAGACGCAGCCTTATCAAGATCAACTGACCAGATGATATATAAATATGTTAATCAAATAAATAGAAGGCAATGATGATGAGTTTATCCATCCGTACCGGATGACACTCCCTTTTTTCAGGAATTTTTCTTTTAAAGTTTTGAATTTGAGTTTTATAGCCCCTTGAGGATTGGCTATTCAATTTTTTTCTCTCTCGGATTTTGTGTCGAGTTTTTGGCTCTCCTGTTTCCTCGTTATTGTTGTCGTCCTCCAATTTCTCATGTTCTTATTGCGTGGCTTTGTTGATTGTGTTGTCGTCCCCTTGCTTCCCGCCTTGCTTTCTTTTTATGAATAAAATCTCCATCTTGTTTGGGCTGTCGTCTAACGAAATAAGATCTAAGATTTTGTCTGTTGGTTTCTCTTCATTTTTCGGGCTAACCGATTCCCGAAAATTCATACAAGCCTGATACTCGGGTGTTTTATCCGTGAAGCCCATTTCTTGTATTGGTGTTTTTAGGCTTGGCTTACTTGGTGAGTTCTGTTGTTCTGGCGGTGAATCGATGTTAAATTTATCGGCTTTCGGTGTGCGGCTGGTTCGTTGTTTGAGTTCATTGGGATGGGGTCCCCAAAAGCTTTTGCCAGAGTTGAGTGACGTTGATGAATTGAACGTCTTGTTGGTACCGTGGTCGCTGAGGTGGAAGTCGTTTCTGGAGGTGTTCTCTTTTGGTTGACCCTTAAAACCAATGGCTCGGCCGCTTCTGAAACTGATGATTTTTTTCTTTCCGTGTCGCTGTAAACGGTTCAGTCCTTGTTTGTTGGTTGCGTTATCGTATTTTTCTCCATTGATAAACTCCTGGAGGTTTGTCGCCCGGTTGTCCGCCTGTTTTCTTCCCCATTCGCGTAGCTCGCCGTTTGGTTGGACTGTTTTCTTTACTGCTCTGCTCTTGGATCTTTGCTTGTTCCTTCCGTGTCAGTTTTTTTGTCAGTCCTGTTTCTTCATCCTCCCGGATCATTTTGTGTTGAGGCTCTTTTGGATCTTCGATGTCTAAAAAACGAAGACAAGGTCCTGGTCTCCTTGCGGATTTGTACGCTACGTAGTCACTCAACCGTGATTGTCGACATGGTCCGTAGGTTAGCGGATTAGGAACAAAAGCAACCCCACTTTTTCTTAACAATCTTTGTTGTTTTCCGAATGCCTGAACCCATGCTGTATAAGGTCTGTATGTTTAATTCTTTCCGTCAATTGTTTTATATTTTTGTTCGAAAGTATAGGATCTTTCATTTTAGTAGCCACTCGGATTGTATTTCTTGCCACTTGCTCTAGTCGTTTGCTAATGTTTTGCCAGTTGGTGTCTGTATTTCTATATAACTATTGTTTAATTTATCTATATTTATTTCTACATTTCGTTTGAGTTTTGCACCTGTTGCTAGTGTTGTTGCCTGGTTTACTTCAGTCGTTTTCCGTTGCAGCTATTTTCGTTGGTTGACAGATACCTCATCATCCGACTATTGCAAATCGTGCTTGATTTCAGCTGGCAAGGGTGTATTGGTGAGGTTTTTTTGATCTAAACATGCGTCTTCTGCATTTTCCCAATTAAGGTTGTTAGGTGAGCTAGTTGTTGCTACGTTGGACAGATGAGTACTTGGTTTTCTACCCAAATGTGCTTCGAAAGGTGAAAACTTTGTTTCACCATGTGATATTATATGCAAAGTTTTTATTATCTCGGCAACGTGCGATGCTAAATTGTATGGTATATTTGCCGGATCTATCCTCATAACACCTAGCCCACGTTTCACAATCATTTTTTCGACAACCCCTATGGCTCTATGGTCATCTAACGGTGCGAAGAGTAACTTAATATTATTTGTGTTGCAAAAAAGCTGAATTTTTTTTGCTCTAAATGTTTGTGCTTTGTCCCATCTTAGCTCATGGAGTTCTCCGTTATTTAAAATATACCGTTGCAAAAATTTCATGGTGACATCCGCCGTGCTATTTGAAACGACTTTTGTTCGTTCGAAATTTTCGTCCATTTGTCTATTGCAACTAGTAGGTAAACATCCTTATTTAATTCATCGCGGAGTGGTCTGGCAAATTCTAATTGTACTTCTTCATTTGGTTTACGACTTTATTGGTTTAAGGTATTTACCTTGCTCTGTACAATGCTTGCAACTTTGTGCCATCTGGAAATTTGATCGATGGATGTGTGGGAACCACACGTTTTGACATAAGTCCAGCATGGTGGCCGACCCTGGATGTGTCAGATGGAGGCTTTCCAGTTTTGTCTGAGGCAGCTGTGTTGGGATGACGATACGTTTGTCGATCAGCAAGCATTCCTCCCGCACATGCAACTGGTTGCGGACATTGAACCGTTACTGGCCGTATGAGGATTTGATCGCGTCCCAGTCCTTTTTTTACAGAATTGATGAGTTGTCTGAGATTTCGACCTTTTTTGGTAGCTGCGGCGATGAACTTGATCCCCAGAACCTTCTGTAATCTTTCCCGGAATAGCGGTGTGTCCTCTTCCGTCTCTGTCATTGTCGTCTGATTTACTCTGGCCACTATCCCCTC
Organism: Symsagittifera roscoffensis; assembly: GCF_963678635.1. NCBI lineage: Eukaryota > Metazoa > Xenacoelomorpha > Acoela > Convolutidae > Symsagittifera > Symsagittifera roscoffensis. The sequence continues at coordinate 57,318,585 of NC_087063.1, read as the reverse complement.
GGTTATCTCTTGGTGGCTAATTTCTAGTTTTGTATTTGTCATTGTGGTCGGTTCCTCATTTGGGGCACGTTCCCTCTGGCATGCAATGTTGTAGTTTGTTCCACTCACATACTCATCTTGCATTTCTGTCCGGTCCTCCGAACCCGCCTTTGCGATTCTTTAAATCTTGCTTTCGGCTCATTTTCTTTGTTCTGTTTGTATATTTGGCCACATTCGTTGAAATCACCGACAATAAGATTATTATGCGAGAATGTGATTTTTCTTTTGCGTTTATCGTTCGAGCAAGAGCCGACTGATTTGCAGAATGATTTGAGCATGATTTGAGAATGATTTGAGCTGAATTAGTTTCGGCTTTTGCAATTGACCGCTTGCGAAACTTTTTGGAATATTGCTCATTCAGCTTAGAGTTTGAAGTGTTAATTGTTGTCCTTTTATTTTCCGTTGTTTTCATCAGATGCCATATTCTGATTGGCTAACTTATTAAGAATGACGTTGTCAATCACCTTCAGATTGTTTTTGAATGCATTATTTGATGCTACAAAAAAAATCCTCATTGTGCTCGCTTGGGGGTTTTGCCAATCTATTTGGATTTTGTGACATATAGTCTATTAGCACTTTTTTGTTTTCCGCCAAATAATTGAAATTAAATTGGAATAGGATTAGGCTATCAATCCATCTGGTTAATCTGCTTTGACTGGTTTTTGATCTCTCGCTTGCGTTTCAAGCGCTGATCAAAACTTGCTGAACTATGATGACGGTGATCAATGACCCACACTACACCGAGTACTTCGAGCTCATTGAGTGAATGTTTGTCCTCAAGGGAAATTGAAAATCGTGATGCATAAGCTATTGCCAATCAACCTTCTGGTGAAGGTTGTTTGAGTGACGCCCCTAACCCTGATGTAGGAGCGTCAGTTACTATACGTGTTTCCAGATTTTGGTCAAAATTTATGTTTTTTGTTTTTTCAGAGACTAACGTTTTAATGTTTTCCAATGATGTATTGTGTTTCTGTTTCCAATTATTTGGTTTATTTTTCTCTGTACTTTTTAACAGTGGTCCTAACGCTGCTGCTGTTTGTGCCAAGTTTGGTATGTACATGGTGAGATGGTGTATAGAACCCATAAAGCTTTTTTGCTGTTTTGGTGGAGAAAGTTTTTCGATTGCCTCTGTTTTTCTTATCAGATAATATAATTTAATATATATATGACTTTCATTTGTCCAAAGATATGGCAAGATTTTCTCCAGCTAAACTTTCCAGACCATTTGCAGTTTTTTTGTGTATTTCAACCGACCCCTTCGTCACGATCAATATGTCGTCTAGGTATGCATAGGTGTTTGAACAATTTAAAAGAATTAAGTCGATATCCTTTTGAAATTCAGCTGGTATATTCGTGAGGCCGTAAAATCCTGTTCGAAATTGGTAAGTTCCGGTGCATTGCCACCAATTAGACTGAAGTTGCATTGTTAACGAGTTGGTTTGTGTAGCGGGATTTGTGAGTACTCGTATCGCAAATCTAATGTTGAGAATAGGGGTTGCTGTTTGTTGTTTGATTTCACCACTTGTGCTATTTTCTCTAATAGTAAGTCAATGCTAGGCATCTGGTATTTATGAAAGATAGCTAAAAATTTAACAAGGTATCTTGTGACTAAATTTATTTATCTTTTTCTAGTCTAAAGCCAATTTTTCCGGTCTGGTATTTTGGTACGGTAATCATGATTGGACTGATGAATTGTCGATCTGAGCCTTCATCCAGTTTTTTATGTGTTTTTGATCCATAAATTTGTTGAGTTCTTTTTCTATTCGTTCTTGTAGATGAACCAGGACACGACGTCCCGTCTGCTGTACCGGGATATTATCTTTACCAAATTATGTTTGCTTTACGTGGTTTTTCGGATTTGCAACACGAATGCATAGTTGTGGATAGCTGTCTCTGAACCATTGTTCGATTTCAGGGTTTAATTCTTCTTGTTCGCGTATCTTCAGTACGTCCCCTTGTTTTTGTTTTCTTTTCTAATTTTACTCCAATTTGTGGTAAAATTTTCTGTCTATGATGTTTGCTTTCTGATCATCGACTATGATGAATGGGGCAGCTCTTATTTTCCGACCTCCAGATTCAATTGTAACAATTATTCCTCCTGTCGGAATAATTCTTTCGCCATTGTAACATGCTAAATTCCGAGCTAGGTCTCCCGGTGGAATTTGTGTAAATACTGTGGACTCGTCATTATCTTGTAATCGCCGAGCTGTTTTTTTGTTTAGGAACGACATTGGGATCCCGGAATCAGCAATTGCTAATAAATCTTCTGTTTTTGTCTTCAGCTTATTTATGCGCCTATTTAAATCATCCTCGGACAAGCTTGTTGTGTTTTTGATTTTAAATGCTTCCGATATTGCCATTGTTGAAAAATTATCGACTTGATAATATTCCCAATCATCTTTAGATGTGAATTCGGCAAAAGCGACTGGATCGAGTTCTGTTCCCCGACTCTCGGATTCAATTTCTTCTTGTTCCTCTTCGTTGATGTGGTCTCCCATATAATTAACATTTTCTGAGCGACACACTTTGGCAAAATAGCCCCTATTGACGCATTTTGAACAGATTTTATCCTTTACGGGACATGATTGTCAGTGGTTTTGTTCAATTGATTACCACATTTGTAGCATTGTTTCTGAGTGTTGGGGTATGAATTTCTTTGTTGTTGCGACTGACCTCTTTTATTTTGTTGCCCTCGAGGATAAAGACGACCTCAAAAGTTGCCACAATCTCTTTGGGATGCCTGATTTTTCGCAAATTTATTTCGTTTCTCGTGTATTAATATAAATTAACGTTTTCTGTTTTGTTGTTGTTACTTGATTTCCAAACGGATTTGTTTTCATCGTGCCACTATGTTCGATGCCTTTTTCCCTGCGTATCGCTTACTCATATGCATCTTAAGGGGTTCTGAGTAATTTTTTGGCTATCTTTTTGTTTTGCATGTGTGCAGTGAAGATGTCTCTCACCCACTCGACCTCTCGGTCCCCACAATCAGCTCATGAGACCAACTCAACAACCAGATCGCGTGAAATTGTTCCAGATTTTCCGTTTTCTTTTGTTTTCTGCAGATGAAGTTGTATCTCTCAAACGGGACAATTCTGGCTGTCACGAAGATGTCTTCTAGAGTCGTAATTAGATGTCTTGTTGTTACCGTGTGTAGAACTTTTCCTGGACGCTTTGCTGAACATGACGCTGGCCTCCGGCTCCCAGGCAAAGAAAAATGTAGCTTCGCACTTTAGCGTCTGCTTTGTCCCACAGGAAAGAATTGCATAAGACTCCTTTTTCTCGGGCTTTTACCACTTGGTTTTTCCAACCGACTCTCTTTTCCCGGTTGCGAACCTCCCGGTTTTTCTTTTGAGCTTCTGTTTCTCCTGTTATCTTGACCTCGTATATTGGTTCTCTGGGCTCGACAAGCGGTGGTTAGTTTCTTTGTAGGTTTCTTTTTTCGATACGGTCGTTGGAAAATACTGCCATTTCGAATATTGCTGCCCACTTTGACCACTCCAGTGGTGGCTCGGCTGAGGCTTTCTCCCAAAATGGGTTAATACTCAGCGGGTTTTTTGAAAATTCTGCTGATTTCGCCATGTCATACCTACAAGTATGGACTTGAGTATATCGAATCCGATCGGATGGATAAACGTAATCTTGATGCGAGTCAGATGAAACAGCTGTCTTTTAGAAACATAAATTGGCGTCTGATTTCTTGCTCATGATCTCAAGTCGGCATGCAGCCGTATCAAGGTCAACTCACCGGATAATATATAAATATAAAATTCAAATAATTAGATAGCAATCAGCATGAGTTTAGTATCCCTACCGGCTGACAGTATAGTTGACATAGGCAACTTGTTTCATCGCTTCATTCTCTTTTGCAGTGAAGAGTCGAATCTGAATGTAGGATGGCTTGTTCTTCCTGTACTTCTTGTTTGTGACGCACACACTCCTCACGTTGTTTTTTGCTATTTCATATAATCTATTACAGATGTCGAGCTCCTGATCCATAGTTGATTCTTTGGCAGATTTGGCTTCGCGTATAGGTAGTTGGAACATAGTTGATTCTTTGGCAGATTTGGCTTCATATATAGGTACGAGTCCAAGGTTTTCAGCATCGTGAATAACGGTATTCCGGATTGCCGATATTGTTTCTTCTTTTCTTACTAAGACAGACTTGCTGAGAATTTTCAAATTGTCCCAAATCATTAATTTTTATTAGTTGAAAGCACGGTTCAAAATAATTTTTCCCCTTGTAGGATTTTTGGATCCAAACAATTCTCCCACTTCTTGTTTGATTATTTTAGAATTCAATGTAATTGGGACTAGTGTCTTTTCTTTCTTGAGTACTATTTTGAAGAGAAAACTGATCAAATGAGGAGAAAGGAGAGAAATGACTTTAAAATTGAACGAAAATGGATGTAAACAATATGAGTCATTGATTTCCAAATATCAAGATGGTTTCCAAATATGGAAGTAGTACCTAAATGAAAAGTTTGTAGGCGTTACTTCTCCTTTTTAATACCCCAACTTACTGCAAAAATCATTCTTCCGAATGGCAGCTGCTATGTGTCAAGCTCTTACCAGCTTATATTCAGATTACAATTAAAAATTGCTATTTATTTCTGTTTCCAACGAGTTTTACAAAAAAAACATAGTAACCCAAGATTTTTGTGTGTCTTTATGTTCTTTGGAGAATTGTATGTTCCATTTGGTTTAAATAGGAACATCTTTTAGCCAAATTCTGCAGAGACTATATAAATATATTTACATATATCGGGAAATCGATTGTCTTTACACTTTGTTTAAACACTGATTCCATTCAAGTTTTGTTACATCGAGCGGAGAAAAATTACATCAGCTTAATCGAGTAGTTCAACATATACTACGATGGAAAGGAGCCGAAAAGTTACCTAGTATTGCAAAGAAACGAATAATTCGAAAAAATACAAGAAAAGACATTCGATAAGTTCTAATCAAAAACTTGCTTCCACACAAACTCATGGTTCAGCATTTCTGAACAGAATTCAAATTATTCAAAATTTCAAAATATTAACCTAATTTGTTGGAGATTATTGATTGTTTTTGTTGATTGTCATGGTTCTCTGAAAAGTGATTATAGAATCTTTGTGAAAAAAAAATCAACTGTCTATCAACGTTTTTTTAGTAGCTCGCCTTGATAAGTTTTTTCGAAAACTAAGCTTTGGTTCAGGAACATTTATTCAAATGTAAAGAAAAACCAGTTTACAACCAATTGGGAAACTTGAAAAAGTGTGTAAAAAGACAAAAATTGAGTTAATTTTTGAGTTCATTTTCACTTTCTTCTTCATGTGCCACACCAAATTTTCTTTTAAACAGAGCTAAGTTATTCTGACGAACCTTTAATTTTTCTTTCATGAACTTTCTATCACAAGTTGTTTCAATTTTTCGCCAATCAAGTAAAAAATTTCTTAAGGGACTGAAAGGCCTCCTCGGATCTCTGAAGAAGATATCAAAATCCACCAATTTTTTTGGTCTTTTGTAGTGAATGTTCACTTGTGAGCAAATGAAAACTATTTCCGTATCCCAGATCCATAATTTCATCAAAAGATTTTTCATTTGAATCATATGAATACTCTTACTTTTTTCTCGCAGGTGACTAAGACATAGCCAATTCTTTTCCATATTTCTCCAATTCTTTTACTCTCGATTGCTCTGGATTCTGAAAAATCAATAATAATTTGCTCACCAGACTGGGAGAATTTATTAAATTTGAGACTATTGACAGTTTTGGTACCAATTTCAAACTGGATGCTGTAACTTGCTCGTTCTATTATGATTGGCTTCAACTTTTGGCATAGGTGTCCGTTTCTTCTAGAAATTTTACTCAAGTTGATAGAAGGAACTGAACTGTATAAGATTTTCAAATAAAACGAAAGTTATTATTTTCAACTGTAAGTTTTGCGGACATTCTCTAAAGATATCTGAACTCATACAACAATTTTTCAACACTTGGTTGTTTTTCATTGTTTAAAGAGGGTTTTGTAGAATATTTTTTTTGTTGACCTGAAGCTAATTTTGAAATGTTTTTTTTTGAAAAGGAAGAATTTCCTTAAAATTCATTCCATTTAACCACAACCTGGTTGAAAAAACTAGCAGATTAACTGAAATCCACAGTTTTTCATCAATCTTATCACCTTAGAGTTAGTTCTGGAATTCTTATTGGTTGAATTTAGAAGATTTAGAAAAATCTAGAAGTTAATGTGTAATGACTTCTGATAAAATTCAAGGATTTAATCTGTAGATTCTAAGAAAAGAAGATTCTAGAAGTTAATACACAAGGACGTCAATTTCATTGGCGGAAATATTCTACAATTTTTATTGTTCTATAAAAGTTAAACAGTATTGATCTCATTTGCTCAGGTGAAATTAACTTTTTATGGCCATTAAAAATCAAAAGACACCTTCATAGCTCTGTCGAGAACCATACCCTCGGACTATCTTTTTTCAGATAATTGTTCTTATTATAATTGATTATTTGTCATGAGAGTCTTGTCAAAAGTATTTTTTTTCCAACTTGAAGCGTTCTTACATATAAATAGTTTTTTTTACGTGTACCAAATACCGAAAACTCTCTCAAGAATTTTTGCAAGATGCTGAAAAATCTAAGATTTTTTTTGGTAAAAAACATGTTTTTTCTTGGTTTTTTCAAAATTTAATTGAAATTTCAACTTTATTTCTTAATTGATAGAGCGAAATACGCAAAAATTTAATGTAAAAACAATATGACTTATTGCTTAGAATTTTTCTATATTGATGACTTTCATCGCTATTCCCTATATTAATACATTGATTTTCTATTGTTTCTGATCAACAGACATGCAAAACTTAGCTTTCTAAAGGATTAAATTGTGAACAAAAATTTCATAAAGATTACTAATTAACTGTGCAAGAAAAATTGTAATGTTTTATGCTGGCAAGATGGTAAAAGTATTTCAATTTTCTCTACAAAACGCGCAAAGTGTTTTATTTTTTTTTTTGACAAAACGCAAAATTTTTTCACTTTTTTCAACAGAATACGAAAAAAGTTTCAATTTTTTCAGCAAAGTGTGAAAAAGTGTTTCAGTTTTTTCAAGCGTATGTGAAAAGTGTTCCCTTCTTTCCTAAAAATGCGAAAAATGTTTCGCTTTTTTGGAACAAAATGCAAAAAGTGTTTCACTTTTTTCGAAAAAATGCAGAAGTATTTCTTTTTTTTTCGACAAAATGCGAAAAAAGTTTCAATTTTTCTTACAAAATGCGAAAAGTTTTTTGCTTTTTTGAACAAAAAGCAAAAGTGTTTCACTTTTGTTGTGATTTTTCTTGGTTTCTTAAATGACCCTCGGTATTTAATTAATACCTGTTAACCAATTTAGTTACAACCATTGGTCAATATGAGATAATGCTCAGTTGTTCTTTTTAACGTTCTTAATTCAAATACTTCCTTTTAATAGTTTTATTCTTTTAAGTTTATGTACAGCAATTGTAAATAGGTATACAGAACTAGAATATTTTATTTTGGCGCAGTCTAATGATTCGAACGTGCGTGCAATTCCTCCCTTTTGGCCTAACCATACCCTGGAGCCACCGCATGCCTGGACCCAACGGAGTGACCAATTTCAATTGGCGATCATTGCCAAAGAAAATCTGGATTTAGAGAGTCAGCACAAACTAAAGTTACCAGAGACGCAAATACCATTTTTGGAACAAGCAACAGGCAGCGAGGCGGTCGAGAAAGAGCCAACAGAGAGAATAGGAACAAAAACGTGATGAAACAGTACGAATCCGCCGAAGAAAAGCGGATCAACGAAGAAAAGAGGAAACTTAACGGAATAAGACGAACGGAGGCGGACAAGAAACTGCGATTAATTTTATTTCTAGCCATAGGGAGCGAAGGAAAAAGAGTGTTTACACAGAAGAACCCGAGAGTCAAGATTTTAGCAATAATTTTCTCCGATTTCTGGACTTTGCTTGACGCAGCTTTTAACAAACCGCCCATTACTACATTCGAAAGATATCAATTATTAAATCGAAAGCAGAAGGACCGCGAGTCGTACAAACAATTCTGGGGAGCCCTGACGGATTTGGCCAACCCGTGCAACATCAAGGAATCTGACGAGGCAGAGTGGATAAGGGACATTTTCATCTGCAATATGTAGAACACAGATACCCAGAGGAAACTACTGTCAGCAATCATAAGCCTGTCGGAAGCACTTAATCAAGCTTTAATCGGCGAAAGGGGATTTTTTAATCACCAGAAATTGACAAAAATATCACGGTCGTCGACCAACGGGACAACTTTTAAATCTTTTAATAATCACAATCAGATCAAAAAGGAACCGAGCCTAAACATTGAACGGAGTAGCTCGTGCATGAAAAGTGGGAATGCTTTTACGGAAGGGCACTTAAACGTCTGCCCAGCGAAGGACACCCCTGTAAAAATTGTAATTATAAAGGACACTTCGCCAAATTATGTAAATCACGCAATAAGAGACCAACTGACCAATTGCTTACGAGTTGGTTTGTCCAACGGGATTTGTGAGTACTCGTACCGAAAATCCAATGTTGTGAATAGGGTTTGCTGTTTGTTGTTTGAATTCACTGCTTGTGCTATGTTCTCTAATCATCTCTAATGTTCTCTCGCTAAGCATCTGGTATTTATGAGCTAAAAATTTAACATAGTATCTTGTGAAAAAATTTATTTATCTTTTTCCAGTCTAAAGCCAATTTTTCCGACTGGTCTTTTCTTACGGTAATCATGATTGGACTAATGAATTGTCGATCTGAGCCTTCATCCAGTATTTTTATTCATAAGTTTTTGATCCATAAGTTTATTGAGTTTTTTTCTATTCGTTCTTAAAGATGAACCGGGACCCGGCGTCAATTCTGCTGTACCGGGATAATATCTTTACTAAATTGTGTTTCTTTTACGTGGTTTTACGGTTTTGCAACACGAATGCATAGTTTTGGATAGCTGTCTCTGAACCATTGTTCGATTTCAGGGTTTAATTCTTCTTGTTCGCGTATATTCAGTACGTCCCCTTGTTTTCGTTTTCTTGTACTAATTTTACTCCAATTTGTGGTAAAATTTTCTGTCTATGATGTTTGCTTTCTGATCATCGACTATGATGAATGGGGCAGCTCTTATTTTCCAGCCTCCAGATTCAATTGTAACAATTAGTCCTCCTTTCGGCTCCCAGGCAAAGAAAAATGTAGCTTCGCACTTTAGCATCTGCTTTGTCCCACAGGAAAGAATTGCATAAGACTCCTTTTTCTCGGGCTTTTACCACTTGGTTTTCCCAACCGACTTTCTTTTCCTGGTTGCGCTACTCCCGGTTTTTCTTTTGAGCTTCTGTTTCTCCTGTTATCTCGACCTCGTATATTGGTTCTGTGGGCTCGACGAGCGGTGGTTAGTTTCTTTGTAGGTTTCTTTCTTCGATACGGTCTTTGGATAATGCTGCCATTTCGAATATTGCTGCCCACTTTGACCACTCCAGTGGTGGCTCGGCTGAGGCTTTCTCCCAAAATGGGTTGTTATTCAGCGGGTTTTTTGAAAACCCTGCTGACTGCACCATGTCATACCTACAAGTATGGAAGTGAGTATATGGAATCCGATCGGATGGATAAACGTAATCTTGGTGCGAGTGAGATGAAACAGCTGTCTTTTGGAAACCTAAATTAGCGTCTGAGCTCTTGCTCATGATCTCAAGTCGGCATGCAGCCATATCAAGGTCAACTCACCGGATAAAATATAAATATCTAATTTAAATAAATAGATAACAATCAGGATGAGTTTATTTTCCCTACCAGATGACAGTATAGTTGACATAGGCAACTTGTTTCATTGCTTCATTCTCTTTTGCAGTGAAGAGTCGAATCTGAATGTAGGATGGCTTGTTCTTAATGTATTTCGTGATTGTGACGCACACCCTCTTCACGTTGTTCATTGCTATTTCATATAATCTATTACAGATGTCGAGCTCCTGATCCATTGTAAATTCTTTGACAGATTTGGCTTCTTATATAAGTAGTTGGACCATAGTTGATTCTTTGGCAGATTTGGCTTCATATATAGGTAGGAGTCCAAGGTTTTCAGCATCGTGATTAACGGAATTCCGGATTGCCGATGTTTTTTCTCTTTCTTTTTTACAAAGATAGACTTGTTTAGACTTTTCAAATTGTCCTAAATCATTAATTTTTAATAGTTGAAAGCACGGTTCAAAATAAATTTTCCCCTTGTAGGATTCTGGAACCAAACAAATCTCCCAATTTTTGTTTGATTTTTTTAGAATTCAATATAATTGGGACTAGCGTCTTTTCTTTCTTGAGTACTTTTTTGAAGATTTCCGAATATGTTGTATGTATCTATTTCATATAACCTATTACAGATGTCGAGCTCCTGATCCATAGTTTATTCTTTGGCAGATTTGGCTTCATTTATAGGTACGAGTCCAAGGTTTTCAGCATCGTGAATAACGGTATTCCGGATTGCCGATATCTTTTCTCTTCCTTTTTTTACTACGATAGACTTGCTGAGATTTTTCAAAATGTCCCAAATCATTAATTTTTATTAGTTGAAAGCACGGTTCAAAATATTTTTTCCCCTTGTAGGATTTTTGGATCGAAACAAATCTCTCAATTCTTGTTTGATTATTTTAAACTTCAATATAATTGGGACTAGTGTCTTTCCTTTCTTGAGTAATATTTTGAAGAGCAAACTGATCAAATGAGGAGAAAGGAGAGAAATGACTTTACTATTAAACGAAAATGGAAGAAAACAATATGGGTAATCGATTTCCATATATCAAGATGGTTTCCAAATATGGAAGTAGTACCTAAATGAAAAGTGTGTAGGCGTTACTTCTCCTATTTAATACCCTAAATTTCTGCAAAAATCATTCTTCCTAATGACAGCTGCTATGTTCAAGCTCTTACCAGCTTATATTCAGATTACAATTAAAAATCGCTATTTATTTCTGTTTCCAACGAGTTTTACGAAAAAAAACATAGTAACCCAAGATTTTTGTGTGTCTTTATGTTCTTTGGAGAATTGTATGTTCCATTTGGTTTAAATAGGAACATCTTTTAGCCAAATTCTGCAGAGACTATATAAATATATTTACATATATCGGGAAATCGGTTGTCTTTACACTTTGTTTAAACACTGATTCCATTCAAGTTTTGTTACATCGAGGGGAGAAAAATTACATCAGCTTAATCGAGTAGTTCAACATATACTACGATGGAAAGGAGCCGAAAAGATACCTAGTATTGCAAAGAAACGAATAATTCGAAAAAATACAAGAAAAGACATTCGATAAGTTCTAATCAAAAACTTGCTTCCACACAAACTCGTGGCTCAGCATTTCTGGACAGAATTTGAAAAGTTCAAATTTCAAAATATTAACCTAATTTGTTGGAGATTATTGATTGTTTTTGTTGATTGTCATGGTTTTCTGAAAAGTTATTAAAAAAGTTTTGCGAAAAAATAATCAACTGTCTTACAATGTTTTCTTAGTAGCTCGCCTTGATAAGTTTTCGAAAACTGAGCTTTGGTTCAGGAACACTTAATTCAAATGTAAAGAAAAACCAGTGTACAAACAAATGGGAAACTTGAAAAAGTGTGTAAAAGACAAAGATTGAGTTAATTTCTGAGTTCATTGTCACTTTCTTCTTCATGTGCCACACCATATTTTCTTTTAAACAGAGCTCCAGAGTTCCATTTTTTCTAAAAGTGTTACTCAAGTTGATAGAAAGAACTGAACTAAAAAAGATTTTCAAATAAAATGAAAGATATTTTTTTCAACTGTAAGTTTTGCTGACATTCTCTAAAGATATCTGAACTCATACAACATTTTTTTAACACTTGGTTGTTTTTCATTGTTCAAAGATGGTTTTGTAGAATATTTTTTTTGTTGACCTGAAGCTAATTTTGAAATGTTTTTTTTTGAAAAGGAAGAATTTCCTTAAAATTCATTCCATTTAACCACAACCTGGTTGAAAAAACTAGCAGATTAACTGAAATCCACAGTTTTTTCATCAATCCTATCACCTTAGAGTTAGTTCTGGAATTCTGATTGGTTGAATTTAGAAGATTTAGAAAATTCTAGTAGTTAATGTGTAATGACTTCTTATAAAATTCAAGAATTTAATCTGTAGATTCTAAGAAAAGAAGATTCTAGAAGTTAATGCATAAGGACGTCAATTTCATTGGCGAGAATATTCTTCAATTGATGAAAAATCTAAGATTTTTTTGGTAAAATGCGTGTTTTTCTTGGTTTTTTCAAAATTTGAATGAAATTTCAACTTTATTTCTTAAATGATAGAGCGAAAAACACAAAAATTTAATGTAAGAAACAATATGGCTTATTGCTTAGAATTTTTCTTTTTTGATGACTTTCATCGCTATTCCCTATATCAATACATTGATTTTCTATTGTTTCTGATCGACAGACATGCAAAACTTAGTTTTCTAAAAGATTAAATTTTGAACAAAAGTTTCAAAAAGATTACTAATTAACTGTGCAAGAAAAATTGTAATGATTTATGCTGGCAAGATGCTAAAAGTATTTCATTTTTTTCTACAAAACGCGAAAATGTTTTATTTTTTTTTGACAACACGCAAAATTTTTTCACTTTTTTCAACAGAATACGAAAAGTGTTTCAATTTTTTAAGCAAAGTGTGAAAAAAAGTTTCAATTTTTTCAAGCGTATGTGAAAAGTGCTCCACTTTTTCCTACAAATGCTAAAAGCGTGTCGCTTTTTGGAACAAAATACAAAAATTGTTTCACTTTTCTCGAAAAAACGCAAAAAGTGTTTGACTTTTTTCGACGAAATGCGAAAAATGTTTCACTTTTTCTTACAAAAAGCGAAAAGTTTTTTGCTTTTTTGAACAAAAGCAAAAGTGTTTCAATTTTGTTGTGATTTGTTTTTAGTGTCTTAATTGACCTTCGGTATTTAATTAATACCTGTTAACCAATTTAGTTACGACCATTGGTCGATACGAGATAATGCTCAGTTGTCCTTTTTAACGTTCTTAATTCACATACTTCCATTTAAAAGTTTTATTATTTTAAGTTTATGTACAGCAATTGTACATAGGTATACAGAAATAGAATAGTTTATTATGGCGCACTCTAATGATTCGAACGTGCGTGGAATTCCCCCTTTTGGCCTAACCATACCCTAGAGCCACCGCATGCCTGGACCCAATGGGGCGACCAATTTCAATTGGCGATCATTGCCAAAAAATCTGGATTTAGAGAGTCTGCACGGACCCGAGATGCAAATACCAATTTTGGAAAAAGCAACAGACAGCGAGTCGGACACGGAAAGAGCCAACAGAGAGAACAGGAACAAAAACGCGATGAAACAGTACGAATCCGCCGAAGAAAAGCGGATCAACGAAGAAAAGAGGAAATTTAATGGAATGAGACGAACGGAGGCGGACACGAAACTGCGATCAATTTTATTTCTAGCCTTAAGGAGCGAAGGAAAAAGAGTCTTCACACAGAAGAACCCGAGAGTCAAGATTTTAGCAATAACTTTCTCCGAAATCTGGACTTTGCTTGACGCAGCCATTAACAAACCGCCCAACACTACATTCGAAAGATATAAATTATGAAATCAAAAGCAGAAGGACCACGAGTCGTACGAACAATTCTGGGGAGCCCTGACGGATTTGGCCAACCCGTGCAACATCAAGGAATCTGACGAGGCAGAGTGGATAAGGGACATTTTCATCTGCAATATGTAGAACACAGATACCCAGAGGAAACTACTGTCAGCAATCATAAGCCTGTCGGAAGCACTTAATCAAGCTTTAATCGACGAAAAGGGATTTTTTAAACACCAGAAATTGACAAAAATATCACGGTCGTCGACCAACGGGACAACTTTTAAATCTTTTAATAATCACAATCAGGTCAAAAAGGAACCGAGCCTAAACATTGAACGGAGTAACTCGTGCATGAAACTGAACGTCTGCCCAACGAAGGACCTAACCTGTAAAAATTGTAATTATAAAGGACACTTCGCCAAATTGTGTAAATCACGCAATAAGAGACCAACTGTGAATACTGTATCAGATAATTATGTAAAAACCGAGAATTGTAAATACTCACCTCCGGAAAACCCGTGGGCGGAAGACCGAGAATCGTGTGATGTTTTAAATGCGTCGAACGAGTATGGAGAGAGACGATGACGATTTTTCGGTGCTGAGCGTTAGACCTATTTACGACAAAAGCGGTCTCGAAACAAAGAAACTCCTGAACTAGGCATCGGCTGGGATATGATAGTAAATATGAACATAGCAGAAGATTCAGCAAGCCCCGTAAGTTTTTTAAAACAGAATACATTACACGAAATTAAACTGAGATATCCGAACCTTAAAATACACCCAGTGGAGAAAAGGATAAAAGACTTATACTGCGGATAAAATAATTGTCAGAACACAGTTCAATGGGTGGATCAGCGAAGAAACCGCGTTCTTCATAACTGGCGGACATGAACGAAACATCCTGGGGAACGAAAATTTACCCAAGCTGGGCATAGAAGTGACACAGAGGAAATGCCGCCAACCAATCTGCATGGTCAACCAACCCACACTCGAGAGTGAGTTCAAAAACTTACCTTCTTTATCTGACAAGATTTTTAACGAGTTCAAAGAACTATTCACTAGAGTGGGGAAATAACCCAACAACCGAAAAGTAACACATTTCCACTCACCTTTTAAACCGGTACAATCCAAAGGGAGAAGAGTCCCGCTTCACTTACTCGCTGGAGTGAATGAAGAATTGAAAAGAATGGAGACAGAAGACCCTATAATAAAATTAGAGAAATGCGACGAAGATTGCTTTATCAGCCCAATTGTAATCACTCGGAAAAAGGATACTTCGATCAAACTGGCGTTAGACTCCAAGTTATTAAACGATCAAATTTTTAAAAATAAGTATCAAATGCCGAACATCCATGAATTTATAGATAACCTGGCTCTTCAAATTTCAGAGAAATCCAACGGGCGAGTTTGGTTTAGTAATCTAGACCTGAGAAACGCGTATAGCCAACTCAAACTATGCGAACAAACAAGTATACAGTGCAGTTTTAGCATATTAGGCGGTGAAACTACCCGAATGTATCGATTTTTTAACTGGATTATACGGAGTGGGGGACATGCCAAATGAATTCCAACGGGTCATGGACCACTGTTGAAAAATATCCCTTTCCTAAATTGTTACATAGACGACATCCTGGTAGCCTCGCTGGTAGAACACAAATCAATAGTGTATAAAATTTTATCAATATTAGATAAGATTAACATGGCAGTAAAATGGTGGAAATGCGCGTTTTTTAAACCAGATATCGAGTGGCTTGGCTTCAAAATGGAGTACGACCTTTTGTCGGTAAAGCAGACGCAATAAAAAATTTGCCAACCCCCAAGAATTTTTCTGAATCACGTTCATTTTTCGGCTCGATAAACCAATACGTAAAATTCGTTCCTGAATTATCGACATTAAGTTCTCCCCTTCGCCCGCTACTAAACAAAAAATTGGTCTACAAATGGGACACTAACTATTTCATAGCGTTTGAGAAGTTAAAAGCGGAAATCGTAATTATCACAGAAAACAGCCACTTTGATATAAAAGAGAAGACAAGACTGAAAACTGATGCTTCACACAACGGACTAGGGGCTACCCTAGAACAATTACAGGACGACCAGTGGAAAACAATCGCGTTTGCATCCAGATTTTTGAAGAACCATGAAATGAAATATTCTACCAACAAATTGGAGTTGCTGGGAGTCGTATGGGCAACTGAACACTTTAGAAACTACCTGTACGGAACTGAATTTCAAATAGTAACAGACCATAAAGCATGACTATCCGCACTTTCACCAAATCATGGGAATAAAACGATGCATAGTCGATTGACCCGTTGGGTGAACAAACTGATACCATTCAATTTTAAAATTTTGTTTTTACCAGGAAAGAACGTGGGTTTTACAGACCTTTTATCTAAACTCCCTTCGGGCAGAGCCTTCCCAATTTGTCATTATGACGACGAATTTGTAGTCGCTTCAATCGACAAAATTCAGAACATTTTATTGAATAAACAACATTCTAAAATTGTTACTGTAAATACTGTAGATAGACCAGCGGTCGCTGTAAATACTAATTCTCAAGGTATTACAATCCAGTCGGGAAACGAAAATTCAAGCGACGTAATTGGTCAGAATCGGTTGAATAACTCTTTAGCTTTACTTAATCTCAAAATTATTGCTGCTATCATATCTTATATTGCTCGGTCGATCAAATTTTGTCACAATCATCATTCTCGGACAGTAAATTGTACTACAAATTGTCAACCTGTCGATAATTCGAAATTTAATTTTAAAAGTATTAACTTTACGGACAAAGTCCTGCTACATTTTATATTAGAAAACAGACAATTTATACCATCCTCCAAAAAACAGCGAGAATTTCCAATGGATAAAATGAATGAACCTCTACTGATCATCCCCGAAGAACATAATATCGCCCTCAAAATCAGAGATGACCGACTTTCACCCGACCACGCGGACCTCGTAAGAAGATACAACGCGGCCCTAAACCTACCGAATTCCCCGATTCGCCCTGAAAACCACTGCTCAAAGAAACTGCTGCAGATTATGACGAGGGAAGATATGGTGCTGTGGTACTTGGTCGAGACGATAAAGACGAATCGACCAATGGGCATACACGGAGCCTACATGAAAATCTATGCCAAAGATCTACACGTGAAGGACGATTTACTTTTCCTCGATAACAAATTAGTTGTCCCAGCTACTATCAGGGGAATTTTCAATTCGATGCTCCATGAGACTCATCCAGGACAGTTTGGGATGAAATCTCTTGCCAAATACTTGGGGTGGCCGCACATTTATCGGAAACTTACCATCACGGTAGAACGTGTAGCCAATGTTTAAAAGCTGGTAAGAACATAAAAGTTTTACTAAGCACCCATAATTTTTCGAAACTTCCGACGTTGAAATCTGCGAACGAAGAAATTAATCTGGACTTTGCGGGACCGTTAGACGCGTTCTGGGGTAACAATAAATACATCCTTCTTTGCATTGAGCGCTATACAAAGTTCCCTTCGGCCAAGATTGTTAACCACAACTCTACGAGAAATGTAATTTCATTCTTAAACGTGTACTGTCATCTTCACGGTTTCCCAAGAAAAATTAGAGTCGACTATGGGTCATGCTTCTTAACACATGATTTCAAAAATTTCTGCGAAAAATTTATCATGGATATTATTTACTGCACATGGGCTAGTGGAAAGATTAGTTTACACAATTAAATCGAAACTACTGGCAATGTCTTTCGAATTACCCAAGCCGTCACTAATCGAGTCGATTGAAAATATTATTTGAATTTTGAGAATTTCGAAGCAATCCGCGATCGGCTGTACCCTTTTTGAAAAACATTTTAATAGAGTAGCAAACACTAGGTGGAAAAACCTTATATCCGACATTGACCATTTAGATAAAGGGAAAGATATCATGTCCAAAGATTGGGCCACTAACTGTGAACTCCATGACGGGCAGAAGATGGATATCTAGACGAGGAAAAGGACAGCACGTCAGACCCAGAAGACAACTTGCCACTATCTAGAACAGTCACTCTAAATACAAACCCGGACAACAATAAACAAGCTTCAGAACCCCTTGCAAAAAGAAAAGCAGTCATGGGAGGTAATTTATATAGCAAGGTGTCTAACAGGAAAAATAGGGATCCATATTTTAATCAAGTTGAGAAGGATATCATCGACTCTTCAGAACACACCATAACCCTTGACAACGGTCACGTTTTACGCAAGTCGGATCTGGCTATCAAAAGAAAAATACTCCCCGGGCCTAAAAAATAATAGTGAAGCAGACACCCACCGGGCATAAACTTCACACCCATTCGAGTTTAGCTGGAAAAAGGAAACTCTCACCACCAAAGAAAGCAGTTTCGACACCCTCTGGGCATTCGGGACAAGGCACTTCAAGAGCGTTCAACACCAGAGCAGGGACTAGTGCACCGACTGTGAGCGTGGCCAATCAAGACTCTTCTCAAATCTCCTCAGGTTCCTCATCTTCTTTAAACCTAGACTCGTGGGACGGAATAAGCGATGATTAATTCGACGATGTCACCAATAAAAATATACCTCAGAGCCATCATTCCGAATCTAACCAGGGCTTAAGTGTTACAGATACCGTCGAATCCCCACACCCGAGCTCAGAAAGGCCAGCGAACACCGACCTCCGGGAGATCGTTATCATCCCCGACTCAACCGAAGCAGGAGGGTCGCAAGATAACCCCGTACTGTTAGACAGTACTCCGGAGCCTACGGTCAGCCCGACAATAAAGCCTCGACACTCTAGACCACGCAGAAATGTGGGTCCCCACAGTTTTACGGAAATCGCCGCTTTATAGACGTGGTCCTAGAAAAAGATGACACAGGGTCGTCACCTTCAGTATTCTCCTCTCCACTCGACATTCCCAGGGCAACTTTCACGGTCTCATCGCCGTCTGATTTATTGACACCACTAGCGGAGGCCCCTCACCGACAAATTCTTGTTGCGGAAACGACGTTATCCGGGTCATCAAAGAACTCTCTCCCGACGGTCAGACCAGTAATTTCACCTACGAAGACTCATTTCCACGAAAATTCCTCAAGCTCACACTCAGCTTACCAGATCACGAAAGACTCCCCGCACGAGGTAGACAACTGTAGCGAAATTTCTTCGACTATCGGTTCGGAAATGAGGGCTAAACTGGATGATTTTGACAACCAATTTAATTAACTCACATATCAAATAAACTGAGCAAAATACAAACTTGACCCATATCCTACCGTCTGACTTTTTTAAATCTTACATGTAGATACAATTGTACATGTTAATGTACATGTTGTGGATTAGTTTTAATTTAGTTAGTTACTGTACTTTGTAAATTCGTAATTCTGTATTTTCACCCTGTACTTTCTCTCTCAATTGTGAATTTTTTTTGCTTCTGTATATTTACCTTCATGGTGCAGTTTGTAAAATCTTGTTCATTCTCGAAGGGGGGAAAAGGGTGTATATAGAGTTATGTAGTTAGTATGCAGTTATATTTTTTTCCCGGTGGGAAATGTCTTGATTTGTTTTTGATGTCTTAAATGACCTTTGGTATTTAATTAATACCTGTTAACCAATTTAGTTACGACCATTGGTCAATATGAGATAATGCTCAGTTGTCCTTTTTAACGTTTTTAATTCACATACTTCCTTTTAATAGTTTTATTCTTTTAAGTTTATGCTCAGCAATTGTACATAGGTATACAGAATTAGAATAGTTTATTAACTTTTTTCGAAAAAATGCGAAAAGTGTTTCAATTTTTTTGACAAGATGCAAAAAAGTGTTTCATTATTTTCCTACAAAATGCGGAAAATGTTTCATTTTTTTTCTACAAAAAGCAAAAAGTGTTTTGAGTTTTTTTTTGACGGAAAACAAGCAACATATATTTTTTACTTTTGTACAAATTGTCTTTTTTTCTATAATATGTGCATTAAAAAAATTCATTAAGTTTCTTAAGATTTCTTAATGTGCATTAAGTTTCTTAAGATTTGCGAAAATTCGGAGCCATAAAATGAGTTCTATAAGGGTTTTTAATAATTTAGCCTAACTTTTTCATCTATTCTCATAATCAAAGTGAAATTGAATAAGAAAATGTATTACAGAGAACGCAGTCAATGCCAAAAAACAATTATTTACAAAATTTATTCAATCAAAGGGCTGTGAGAGTTCTGTAAATTCTCTATAGAACGCAGACCAGGACATGGTTGTAGTGGTTGTTGCTGAGCTGGAGGTGTCATGGTTCCGGGAAGCCCTCATCTTCATCTATTGTGATGGGGTTTTGGACTGATCCTGCTTCCTCCCAAGGAAAGAGGAAAACGCCGACTGGTTGAGCCACATATCTAGAATAAGGAGTGTCGGGGTAGTTAATTCCCACGTGCTCAGCTACTTCCTCCGTCATTTCCATTTCCCTAATTTGATTCTCTGTCATGGGTACTTGCATCATATGATGTTGGTTGAAATCATTTCGCATCACTTCCACCATATGCCAGACTTGGATTGGGATGTCCATTTGGGCCAGAAAAACTCCGGAGAGTGTTTCTCGCACATGAATTTGTACTAGATCAGGCGAAAATTCAACCGAGTACAAAGGGTTGCTGTTCTGCACTGAGAAGATCATTTTGAGCAATAAATTGAGTAAAAAACACAGAGTAAAAATAACGAGTGATATACAGTTGAGAGGGAGGTAATGACGGTATTTAAGTTGAAATTAAATTGAATAGAGCTCAAAGAGGAGGTAGCTGAAAATAAAATGATTTAAAGTCAAGAGAGATGTACATTCAACTCGAAAGTGTGGGTTTAACCAATAAAAACAGATTTTCCATTTTTGGACTGTAGTCATGTTCAATCAAATTTACGCTTCCTTTAATGGAATTTTTTTTAAAAAGCGTGTCCAATCGGAAACAAAGTTCCATTTTAGGAATTTTCTACACATTGTCGTTTCCAATCACAAAAAAAATCATTTATCTTAGCTTGCCGTATCCAATAAAAAATAATTTCACCTTTTAAGAATTCAAATCTTTCAAATGAAAAAACATACACAAAAGCAGTCGCAAAAATGAATGACCAAAAGTTGTTTGCTGTAAAAATAAGAAATTTTGCCAATATAGTTAACAAAACAAAGAAAATTATAACAAGTAGCATCTCTGCAAGTTTTCTCATCAAATCAAATGAACTTTTTGTATGTTATCAATGAAAAACTGTTGAGTTTTGAGTAGATGGTCAATTTCTTTGATTTTGATGTAGATTTAAGAGGATAGCTCAAATTTAATGAAATTTTCAAGAATTTCTCTTGAAATCTCATTTCAAACCTGATCTTGCAGGATTTTGACTTTAAAAATCTTTAAGGAAAGGAAGAATTAAAGAAGTTTGCTGGGGATTTTTTACAAATTTGGGAATCGGTTAAGGATTAAAAAGAGTCTTTGGTTTTTTATCGTACGACTTTTTGATTAATTTTAAATTTTCTAAAACAAAAAAAATTTTCCAGGTCAGGTACAGTTCAGCCGTAAATTTAAAGCTTTGATACGCAATTTGTGGATCAAAACTAAACACTTTGATTGAGTAAATTTCCCTAAACAAACCTTTATTTAGTGGGCAACAAAAACGTTCAAAAAGTTTTGAAAAATGTAAGAAACCACATCTATTTCATCAATATAAAAATCACACGGAATATTTTTGTTTTCTTGTAGGTTAACTCGAGGAAGTTCAAATTTTTTTTTGATAGACTTTTTCCAAATATTGATTAAAGTTTTCTAAAATGATAAAAGTTTCTTTATAAGTAATGCTCGATTCTGATTGGTGGATAGCAAAACTTTTAAAATTTTGGTTGGATTTGATAATTTTTATTTCAGCTAGGCTGAAAAGCATATCCATTCTGATTTTCTTTCACCTTAAAAACAATTGGTTAAAAATTTCACTTAACTGTTTTTATTTGCTTTTTTTTCACTTTTGGGGCTATTCAACTCTTCTTTTTAAAGTGATCCAATTGTAACTTTTATACATATAGCAGCGAGGAACTCACTAATCATATCAAGAAAAAGCATGATTCTTGTCAACATAATGTTTAATATGGAAAGGACGATCAGCAATCCCAAAACGCATTCCAGGAGAAGGCAAAATAAATAATTTTAATTAAAAACATAGGAAAAAATAATTTGATTATTAATTTTTACTGAATCTGAAAATCTATACAATTGTGATAAATTTGAAAAATTCTAGTAAAATGTATACAGTTTTTCACTACTATTCTTGACCTGTCACTGTTTTTTTTTTCAAAAGTTCTGATTGATGATAAAACCAGCAACAATTGAGTTCAAATTGTCGTGAAACTTTAAATGCAAATCGATCCGAAAATCTTTAATCTACAGTAAAAACTAAAAACTCCATTGGTTGCAAGCTTGCGGATGTTTTGTTGCGGTAAATTTGCAGTAAAAGTGAATAACATACGCTTTTGACTACTTTATTTTTTTTTAAATAATACATAAAACATCGACTATTTGAGAGGTTTTGCCTAGTTACTATTTTAAAGTAAGTTTTCCTTGTTTGGTGCTTGTAAAAGTGTTCATTCAGTTTCAAGCAAATAATGGGGTTGATTCACCCAGAATTTTGTTTTTTTACTGTTTTTTGACGATTTCAGAAAAGAAATTGATAACTGACCTAGAAAAGATAAAAAAAATAAGTTTTTGCCAAAATGTGATAATTTCAATTTGATAATATACTACATTCTCAACCAAAAACTTTTTTCAAAATGCAATTTCAGAGTTGAAACAGCAACATACTGTTATCAGGTTGAGAA
Organism: Symsagittifera roscoffensis; assembly: GCF_963678635.1. Classification (NCBI taxonomy): domain Eukaryota; kingdom Metazoa; phylum Xenacoelomorpha; order Acoela; family Convolutidae; genus Symsagittifera; species Symsagittifera roscoffensis. The sequence goes on along the minus strand of NC_087063.1, from coordinate 57,296,106 downwards.
ATCATTTGGAGAATTCTAGCAAAAGTTGTATGATGATTTTTCTGCTTCGGTTTAGTGAATATTCGTGGAAATGATACATTTTTCCTTCTAAAATTCAATTTTCAAGTGAAATTCTGTTCAAAGTAAATTAGGATGGAAGATATTAGATGGAGCAGAAATAGAAAATTTCTTAAATTGAGATAGAAACTCATTTTATATCCTTGGGAGTTTTGAGATAAATTTTGTAAACTTTAGCTGATATATTATATCTTGGAAAAAATCCAACATAAAACTGTAAGGTTTGGAAGTTTTTTATCATTTGATATATTAGGTAAATTTATACAAAAAATCAGATGTTTTGAAGGATTTTTCCTTTCTGAACCAACTTCGACATCAATTGGAAGATAATACCTGAAGCATAAATTGAAAACTTGCTTTCAAGATCTACTTTTCTTTATTTTGGATAATAAACAAAAAAGTTTGAGGAAAAAAGATTTTAAGAGAAATTAATATAGAGCTTGTTGAAATTTTCTAAACAAACTGATACTTCAGCAGAACCAGCTGTAGGATTTTCTAATCATATCAACTTTAACGTAAAAAATTTTCAATTAGTAAAGATTTTGTTCTGGTTAGCTTCATTTTTTTTTTCAAATAGAAAGTTACGTTGAACTGCAGAGTTTTCTTTTTGCTTAAAAAATTTGGCAAATTTTTTCATTTGTTACAGTTTGCATCTTGATTTCTTTTTCATAATCAATTTCTCTAAGAAGCGTTTTTTTAGAAGTATTAAGATATTGCAGAAGATAGGAACTAGACCCACTTGCGTGATTGTACTTTCGAAGGTTTTGAGATTTAAAACAACCAAGGTGCTTTTAATTTGTTCTGAAATTTCAACGTGAAAATACAGCTTTATAATCTCACTCAACGTACTTTTGAATGCTTTAACTAGCAACAATTTTTTCTCTGTGAGACTTTTTTGAAAAATTTTGCGACACAAATCAAGAATTAAAAGCGATTTAACAACTGTTTTGCAAGCAAAGTGATAGTTAATGATCCCAAAAGTTGTACTTTTGCGCAAACAATTTATTGTTGTAACCAAACTAGGGAACCTAAAGGAGAACATGTAAAACTTATAATGTAATCATCAGACGCTATCGGTTCTAATTTTATTTCTGCCAGCAAATTGTTCGTTCAAATGATGCCATTATCCTCCTAAATTCTCCAGTTCTGACTAAGTTTTCTTGCAAAGTGAGTTCAATAGCCAAAATATGTAAAAAGCAGAAAGCAAGAACAACCTTAAACTTTAGAAAAAATTTTAAGGAAAAGTCATGAAAGTTATGTTTTAGCAGCAACAGAGAGAGGCATCTTTAGTTTTGAGGCAGATTTTGTAGAATTTCATCCAATCTGGTAAAAAAAAAATTTAAAAAATTTAGCCCATTTTCAGTCAATTTCAGCAGTGAAATTTTGTTTTTTTTTCAAAAATGATTGGAAACATGTTATTTTTATCAACGTGAAAAACTTCTCAAAAACTGTAATTTTGGTTCAAATTGGGGTTGATCATTGAAAAAAAACTGAGGAGGAGTTGTATCATAGCGTTTGATATAGAAATTTCAATGATTATTGCTCTTATTGTTCATTTGAAGTGAGATTACTAGTAAATTCTCGTTGAATTGAAAAAAGTCCAGCTAAATGCACAAATGAAAGGTTACAAATGGAACACTTTGGATATATTTGATAAATTTTTATTTTATCGAAAATTACGGTTAACTAAACTTTCTACCCGAGAAATCGGAAGTTTCAATTTTGATTCAGCTAAAATGAGCTTTATCTGTTCAAAGCATAATATAAACCGATAATTAGCTCAAATTAGGGTAAAGTTTTTTGTATTTCAAAATTTTGAGAGAAAATTGCGGAAAAATCTATATTTTTTTTCAAAGTTTTGTATCACTATCTCAACATGATGCCAATTAGAATACAATTTGAGCTTATTTTTAAACTCTACAAGTATGCATATTTTTTTCAATTGGACCAGAAGCAACAAAAAACTAGCCAAAGACTTACTAAAGTGAGTAGTAAGCAACAAAAACTAGCTAAAGTCCTGCACTTTGAATAAAAATGAAATTTTTGCAATTTTTTCCAAAACCTCTGAAGTTTTTGCAAAATTTTCCAAAAAATTAAACTTTTTGCAATTTTTTTTCTAAAAATTTGTTTTTTTTTGAAGTTTCAGTAGGTTTCAGCATAAGTTCAGCTAGATTGAGTACTGTTTTACAAAGTAAGATTATCTAATAAATGAGTTATCATATCAAATTATATCAAATCTTATCGTGTTTTTTGAAAAAAAAATTTCAATTTTTTTGATAAAAATTCCACCATTTGCACATCTTACCCTTGATTTACCTTGAACCTAAAAAACATAAGATTTTCAAAATACAATCAACACGTAATACTCGCCAATTAAAAAACGCTGGCCGAGTTTTTTTGCGAAGAAAAATTAGACATTTCTACCCAAAATCCAACAAAAAATACCGTTTTTCTTACCACTCTCTTATAATCACACTGAAACTTGACCATTACCTATCTTAATATATGGGGAATCCTATTCCAAATCTTAATGAGTTCCTAATTACCTACATTGAATCCTTATAGGTAGGGAAATCTATACACTTTTCTTATACAAGGGAAATTCGGGCGCCGAAAATGTTTTCTGAAACTTACTATCTGAAACCTTAATCTTAATACATTAGGAAACCTCTTAATACATAAGGAAACCTATTCTCAATCTTGATACATTGGCAATCTACTCCCTATCTTAATACATTAGGAAACCTATTCTCAATCTTGATACATTGGCAATCTACTCCCTATCTTAATACATAGCTTGGTGCTCTACTCCGTATCTTAATACATGGGGGTCTCCAATCAGCCCCTCCCCACCCACTCTCCCTCACTCTTCTATTACTCAGCTACACTAGGGTAAACATTCGACCTTTTTCGGAAAATGGGACATAAATTCGGCTTCTACCATTACTTTCAAAAATGCTGAACTAGTCAAATACGGACAGGTCGAGGCAGTCATGCCCACGTGTTGCAATAATTCGGATAATTGAATTACGATTTTTTTAAAAAATGGTAAAAACATATAATTTCTCAAATAATATTTAAGTTCGGATGTTTGACATATTGGATATTTGACATATCGAAGTTTGCAATCGATCCACTTGAAGCGGCTTGGTTAACAACCATCGCAATGAATTTTTTTTGTGTAAACACAGAAATCACTCACTAAGTTATCGAGCGATGAGTGATCATCACTTGTCGAAATAAGTCAAGATATGACAGATAAGACTAGAGTGTAGGTTTTTTTAAACTAAATCTTAACTACCTCAAATAAAACCAACAGATGTTACATTAGCTATCTTATTAGAAATCTTTGAAATTTTAATTTCGACTTTAAAATGAAAAAAATGTAATAAGTTTTTTTTCTTTTGAAATAAGTTGGTCTGAGCATTTTTTTGCTGTTCAGTTTCAAACTTGCAAATCAGGTTCAACCTGAAAAGCAAAAATTGAACGGCATTCAGTTAAAACTGAAAACTGAGAAATTTCTTCTTTTCCGATTAAAAATTTTTCACTCAGAACCATATGGAGGTTTGGTGTAGAAATTATAAAGACATGTTATAAAAGTAAAATGATCACTTTTTCTAAAAAAAACGGTTTTTCTTGAAACTTCGAAAAACCTAAAACGTTCCGCATTGGCTGGTTTTTTTATACTGCACTTTTGGGACAAACGAATACTTTCGATTTCATTTTCATTTCAGTCATTTTTTTTTCTTAGAAGAAAGACAAACCCATTATCGAACAGCAAAATTGTAAGCCAGCAAACCATTATCGACTTCTAGTTTGGAAAGGGCTTTTACCTTAAAAAATTCAAAGCAGAAAAAAAGCTACTTATTCATCCAGTTTTTTTCAACTGGTGCCAATCATCAATTGTTCTTGAAATTTAAAGAGCTTCAAAGGCATTTTTCTGATGTTCTAAGTTTGAAGCTTTTTCAAAAAAGCGAACTAGGTTTTTTTCTATTTCTTTGTGTTGATGATTTTTTTCAAACACTCTGTTGGCTATGTCAGAGTTAACAATCAATCTTTGAAATAAATGAGCATGCGCTTCTTCTTTTTCAAAATAAATTCAATTAAGCCCCATTGGTTCATTGCTTTCGTTTTTCTTTCATGTTTTTTTCCAAAATGATAGATCAAGAATTTAATAATCCACTACTTCAGGTGAGACTAAATGAGCACAAGTTTTTCATTGCTAGGTTTGCAGATGTTGCAAGTATTCATGTTTTTTCTTTTATTTTGGGAAATGTCTCTCTGCACATTGGAATTTAATTAATTTGTGATTCATCTCGCCATTAGTTACAAGTATTTTGAAGGCTGCAGTTGAAATTGAAATGATCTCTGGACTGGTCAAACATCCGAAAAAAAACATATTGTTTTCCAAACAACCAAAGAACAGCTACGCTAGGGCAAACGTTCGACCTTTTTGAAAAGTGGTGCTTACTTCCGACTTCTACGGTTTGTTTAACAAATGCTTAATAGGTCAAATAAAGACAAATCGCCGCAGTCACGCCAACGTGTTGCAATAATTGGGATAATTGAATTACAATTTTTTTAAATTTGGTAAAATTATATGATTTCTCAAAGAATACAAAACTTCGGATGTTTGACATAACGGATATTTGGCATATCGATGTTTACAATCGACCCATCTGAAACGGCTTGGTTAACAACAAATGCAAAACACCTTTTTATGTAAGCACGGAAATCACGGTCTAAGTTATCCACCGATGAATGATCAGCACTTGTCGAATTACAATAAGTAGGACAGATAAGACTATGGTATAATGTAAATTTTTCTACTAAATTTTAACTACCTCAGATGAACCCAATAGGTGTTTCATTAAGTCTCATGTTAGAAATCTTGCAATCTCATTTTGGATTGTAAAACAAAAAAAAAACAAAAAAAAGCAATAATTTTTCTTTGGATTGAGTGAAATTGGGCTGAGCTTTTTTGCAGTTCAGGTTCAAACTTGCTATCCAGATTGAACCTGAACAGCAAAGATTGAACAGCCTTCAGTTAAGACTAAAAAATAAGAAATCCTTTTATATCAACTTGTACATTTTTTTACTCAGAATCATATGGAGGTTTGATATTTAAAAATAACCCGCAAGGGAGTTCCATGGATATTAATCGACTATATTGTCACTTCATAGTCAGTTTCCAAAAAATTACAGCAACAATTGATCATAATTCATCAAAATTGTATTAAACTCCTAGTTTTTTATCATTACAATCCATTCTAATCGATTGAAATCCCTCAAAATTTATTAACTGTAATTATAATATGTTTTTGATCATTAAAACCCATTATAACAGATTATAATGTATTTTTGAGTACAATTTTTGAGTTTTTTTTTTCAATGTTATTTCATTTTTTGTTTCGTGCTGTTGCTACGTATTGCATTTCATAGGTTTTTACTTTTCACAAAGGATTTTATTAAATTAAGTTTTCTCTTGTTTTACTATACTACGTAAACTCAATCACCCCTTTTGACAACTCCCTACCCCAATTTACCCCCTCCCCCCCCCACACACCCACACAATTTGCCCTTTTTCAGATCAAGCCTACCCCTCTTCCCACCCAGTTTACCCCTCCTAGTTTACCTCTGTCGCCCTATCTTAGTTTAAACCCCCACCATTTACTGAACGGGGGCTGGGTTTGAGGGTAAATTTTACTAATTGTGGGGGTGCGCGTAGGGATAAACGAAGGGGAGTGGTTTAAATGCGAATGTGAGGGGGGGATGGTGGTAGGGTGTAAATGAGGTTGGGGGGCAAAGTGAGGAGGGTTTGAGTATGTTCAGATTACAAGTTGGCTGTGGGAACGCAGAAATGTTGCAAGTTTTGCAAAAGAATATAATCCGATATAATCAATCATAATGGATTTTAAACGGATTGTAATCCATTATAATGGATATTATTCGAAAAAAGCTTCGATTGTAATGACAATTACCTTGATTTTGTTGTCTAAATTTGTAACAATAATGGATTATAATGACAACAATTTAGACAACAGTTTTCCATTATAATCGATAATGATCCATAGAACTTATCATTTAAAAAAAAAAAATTTTCTTTGAAACCACGAAAGCAATCTGCAGTTTTTGGACAAATAAACGCTTTCTGAAAAACGATTCAAAAATCTCTGGGAAAAGAGAGGAAAATGAGCTCTCTAGGGAAATTAACGACAACTGGGAAAAGTTACTCATTGCATTCGTGAAATATCATGAGTTTTCTTACAGTCAATTCATCTCAATTTTAACTAAGGATACGCACTGAGGAATTTGGCTTTGGGTGGTTTTAAACTTATTAAAAGTCAAATCAGATCGAGTAATCGTGAAGACCTTAAAAGCTGAAATGGGTTTTGAAACGATCAGAAACGATTCATCCAGGAAATTTTTAATGATTATCTGTATCTAAAACTCAATTTGAATTAATTTTTGGATGAATTTTTATAGCCTCCTAAACCCATTTGAGTAACATTAGAGTTGATTTCAAATAGTTTATTCGATTTTCAGAAGATCAAATTTGTAGCATCAAGCAGTTCTCAAATTAATTTATTTTTGTGCTCGGGGTGGGTTTTTTCTTCAGCCAAATTTCGACTTTTTAAACATTACGAGCCCAAACTGTGCATTTTCTGCATTGTAGGCGGAATCCACAACAGGAAAAAATCAGATTTGTTGTGGAATCCGCAAAAGTGTTACTTTTCTTTGATCTTTCTTTGAACTTTTTTATGTAAACACGGAAATCACACACTAGGTTATCGAGTGATGAGTGATCAACACTTGTTTGTCGAAAGACGCCAAGATAGGATAGATAAGACTATGGTATAGGTTTTCTTTCATGTTAATTTTAACTACCTTATATAAAATCAACAGCTATCTCATTAGAATTTTTTAAAGTTTTAATTTCGACTGTAAAACGAACAAAAAGTAATGTTTTCTTTGTGTTGAGAAAAATTGGTCTGAGCATTTTTTTTGCTGTTCAAGTTCAAACTTGCTGTTCAGGTTCAAGCTGAAAAGCAAAGAATGAACGGCATTCAGTTGAAACTGAAAATTGAGAAACTTCTTTAATTCCACTTGTACAATTTTTCACTAAAAATCATATGGAGGTTTGATGTATAAGTTATAAAGACATGCTATAAATGTAAATTGATCATTTTTTAAAAGAAAAAAATCTGTTATCCTTGAAACTGCAAAAAGAATCAAACAGTACGTATTGGTTGGTTTTTTCATCTGCAATTTTGGGACAAATGAGATTTTTTTTTCAGTTCAATCATTTTTTTCTTGGAAGGAAGACAAACTCATTATCCAACAGCAAAATTGTAAGTGTTACTTAAATGTAGTCGATTTCTAGTTTATAAAGGGATTTTACCTTAAACAATTCACAGCAAAAAAAGTTACCTATTGATCAAGTTTTTTCAACTGGTGCCAATCATCAATTGTTCTTGAAATTTAAAGAGCTTCAAAGGCATTTTTCTGATGTTCTAAGTTTGAAGCTTTTTCAAAAAAGCGAACTAGGTTTTTTTTCTATTTCTTTGTGTTGATGATTTTTTTCAAACACTCTGTTGGCTATGTCAGAGTTGACAATCAATATTTAAAATAATTGAGCATGCGCTTCTTCTTTTACAAAATACATTCTATCATGCCACATTGTTTTATTGCTTTTCTTGTTCTTTCATGATTTTTTTCGAAATCTTTAGATCAAAAAATTGAAAATCTAGTACTTAAGGTGAGACTAAAAGGAGCACAAGTTTCCTTTTTTTTGCTAGGTTTGCAGATGTTGCAAGGATTCGTTTTTTTCTTTCTTTTTCGGAAATGTCCCTCTTCACTTTGGAATTTAAATAATTTGTGATTCATCTCTCCACTAGTTACAAGTAATTTGAAGGCTGCAGTTGATATTGAAATGATCTCTGGACTGGTCAAACATCCGAAAAAAAACATATTGTTTTCCAAACATCCAAAGAACAGCTACGCTAGGGCAAACGTTCCACCTTTTTTTGAAAAGTGGTGCTTACTTCCGACTTCTACGGTTTGTTTAACAAATGTTGAATTAGTCAAATAAAAACAGATCGCCGCAGTCACGCCAACGTGTTGCAATAATTGAGATAATTGAATTACAAGTTTTTTTAAATTTGGTAAAATTATATGATTTCTCAAAGAATACAAAACTTCGGATGTTTGACATAACGGATATTTGGCATATCGATGTTTACAATCGCCCCATCTGAAACGGCTTGGTTAACAACAAATGCAAAAAGCCTTTTTATGTAAGCACGGAAATCACGGTCTAAGTTATCCACCGATGAATGATCAGCACTTGTGGAATTACAACAAGTAGGACAGATAAGACTATGGTACATGGTAATTTTTTCTACTAAGTTTTAACTACCTCAGATGAACTCAACAGCGGTTTCATTAAGTATCATGTTAGAATTTTTGAATCTTTTTTTGGATTGTAAAACAAAAAAAGCAAGAAGTTTTCTTTGGGTTGGGTGAAATTGGGCCGAACTTTTTTGCAGTTCAGGTTCAAAATTTCTATTCAGGTCGATTCTGAACAGCAAAGATTGAACAGCGTTCAGTTAAGACTGAAAGACTGAAAACTCAGAAATCGTTTTAAATAAACTTGTACAATTTTTCATTCAGAGCCATATGGAGGTTTGATATTTAAAAATAACCCGCAAGGGAGTTCCATGGGTATCAATTGACTATATTGTCACTTCATAGTCAGTATCCTTAAAATTACAACAAAAATCGACCATAATCCATCAAAAAAAATTGAACCCCTAGTACTTTTTATCATTAAAATCCATTATAATCGATCATAATCCTTAAAATTAATTAAAAATGGACTATATTTATAATCTTTTTTAAATCATTATAATCCATTATAATACGTTATAAAAGATTATAATGTATTTTTGAGAAGAGTTTTTGAGTTTTGCTTTTTCAAGGTTCTCTCAATTCCTGTTTCATGCTGTTGCTACGTAACGCGTTTCATAAATTTTTCACTTTTCAGTTAGGATTTTTTTAATATAAGTTTTCTCTTGTTTTACTATACAACGTAAACTCAATCACCCTTTTTGACAACTCCCTTCCCCAAGTTACCCCCCTCCCCCCACACACACACACAATTTGCCCTTTTTCAAACTATCCCCACCCCTACCCCCATCCAGTTTACCCCCTAAACCCCCCCTCCCCCTCAATTTACCCCTGTCGCCCTATCTTAGTTTAAACCCCCACCATTTACTGAACGTGGTCGGGGTAAAAAAAATGGGGGGAATGGGTGGAACAAAAAAAAATGGTTGAGGGGGTTAGGGGATTAAAAAGGAGAATGGGGGTAAAATAGGTGTTGTTCACACTGAGTAACCCCCTTCCCGTCCCCATTCAATGATAAATAAACGGACGCGAGTAAACTGTAACTTGGGGGGCTGGGGTTGAGGGCAAACTTTACTAATTTTGGGGGTGCGCGTAGGGATAAACGAAGGGGAGTGGTTTAAATGAGAATGTGTGGGGGGAGGGGTGGTAGGGTGTAAACGCGGATGGGGGCAAGGGGGTTTGAGCAAGGGGGTTTGAGTTGGTTCAGATTGCAAGTAGGCTGTGGGTAACGCAGAAAAGTTGCAAGTTTTGCAAAAGATTATAATCCGTTATAATCAATCATTATGGATTTTAAATGGATTATAATCCATTATAATGGATTTTATTTGATTATGTTTTTACTAAATTAGTTTTGATTTTAATGACAATTTCATCAGTTTTGTTATCTGAATTTGCAACAAAAATGGATTATAATGACAACATTTTGGAGAACATTTTTCCAATATAATCGATTATTAACGATTATTGAAACTAGCAAAGCAAATTAAACGTTACCCACTGATTTGATTTTTTTCTGCAATTTCTGGACAAATCAACGTTTTCTGAAAAACGAGTCAAAATTCTCCGGGAAAAGAGAGGAAAATGAGCTCTCTAGGGAATTTATTGACAACTGGGAAAAGTTACTTCTTGCATTCGTTCAATATCATGAGTTTTCTTACAGTCAATTCATCTCAATTTTAACTAAAGATACCCACTGACGAAATTGGTTTTGGGTGGTTTTAAATTTATTGAAAGTCAAACCAGATCGAGTAATCGTGAAGACCCTAAAAGCTGAAATGGGTTTTGAAACGATCAGAATCGATACATCCAGGAAACTTTTAACGAATATCGTGTCTAAAAATCAATTTGAATCATTTTGGATGAGTTTTTATAGCCTTCTAAACACATTTGAGTATTATTAGAGTTGATTTTAAATATTCGGTTTTCAGAAGATCAGTTTTGTAGCATCAGGCAGTTCTCAAATTAGTTCATTTTTGCGCTCGGGGTGGGTTTTTTTCTTCAGACGAATTTCGACTTTTTAGAATAGCCTTTTGTGACGGAATTTCAGAAGTAAATGTTGTGCTGAGGTTAAATTTGTAAAATTATGGGGGTTTGAAGATTGCCATACTGATCTATTAACGCGTAAGCGGCGATTTAATCCGTCTTGAAATCGTCCAAATTGGTTGAAAGAAGGTTAGTTGCCATAACTGATTTGTCACTAGGAGCGAAAATTTTTCTTTTATATTTATATGGCATTTGGGGTTTGATTTGGGCAAAGATATCTTCGTGCTTCGTGCTGTTTCAAAGTCTCTCTCTCTCTCTCTCAAAGTTTTTTAAACAATCTGTTCTCCTTTGAAAAGAAAACAAGGACCACGAGACTGTCGAAAACAGAACTATTAGCTGAACCCATATGTAAGAAACAAATCGATCGGTTTTCCGTTCGATATCGTGCTATCAAGCTTTTCAACCTTCTCTCAGCGCAAAGTTTAATCCCCGAGGAAATTGAAAGATATTCGAAAACAGATTTAGTAACATTTCATCATACATTTAAAACTGTATTTTGGTGAAGAGTTAATCGATTACATATTCAAATTATTAAAAGAAAAATTTATTGAACCCGTGGTTACATGCTGACAGGGGTGTATTTGAGGGTTGAGGTTCTAACGCTAAAAGTTGACCTTACAAAAACTTCTAGCTTAGGAGATATGGACGATATAATGATTTAAAAAAAAAAAATTTTTTTAAATCTAACTTTAAGTTTTTGTTTTTCTTTTTTTTTTACCGGCGATCGCCTGCTTACGTAGGTATAATATAGGCTTCTGATTAGAATGACAGTACTTGACCGTACAAATGCTTGTAGCTTAGGAGATATGGACAGTTTTACGATTTTGAAAAAAAATTTCAAAAAAAATCTAAAATTAATTTTATGTTTTTCTTTTCTTTTTTACCGGCAGTTGCCTGCTAACGAAGGTATAATATAGGCTTCGGATTAAAATGACGATACTTGTCCGTCCAAATGCTCGTAGCTTAGGAGATATGAATGAAATTACAAATTTTCAACAAATTCTAAAAACATTTAAAAAAATATCTTTTCCTGATAGTGAAAGAAGCATGCATAGCTAGGGTAGGCGTTTGTGGGCCTTATGGCCCCGTTGTCTATCCTCTCCGAGTCTCACTTCAATAATTACTTACAACGATGAATTGCCAAATTTATGTAATGAATGACGGGAGAAAACTCAATCTTTCTCTTTCTTTCAAAAACTTCGTCAGTGTAAAAGAGATCTACGGTCTTTTCAGGAAGAGGTGGTCACCGCAAACTAAAATTTAAAAGATCCTTTTTGTAAATTCTTTAATCTAAGGGCTCGCGAGTTGACAAAAAGTAACTATAATAAAAAAATTTCAATTAGATTCAACAATATGGCTCAAATTTTTAAGCGAATTAAAAAAATTGATAAACCAAAAGTATTGAAGAAAACTGTAAATCGGCCATCAGTTTTGTACTCTCTCTTCATGATAAATGGAAGTGCCCAATTTCATAAAAAGCCTCTGACAATTTGGTTGTCTTATGACTTGCTGACAGTCGTTAATAGACATGAAATTGTGCACACAGTTCAAAACTCAACTTGAACTATTTACTCATAATGGAAAGCTGCTGCCTTATCCAAATTTTTGCTCAAAAAACTAATTTCAGCAAACTGTGAAACAAGCAAGACTCCCGGATTGACCTCCATACACCAAAAATGCTTATCACACAATTCCATACTTTAAGTTATGGAAAGATGCTTGTCATGCAATTTTCTTACAATTTGGAAAAATGGTTGAAAAAAGATATAAACTAGTTTCTGCGGCTGTTTGACTCTGGTGATGAAAAACAGTCTGGTGATGAAAAAACCGAGGTTTTTGTTTTTTGAAAAAAATGCTCATCATACAAATCCCATATATGGAAATTTTATGACTCACTTTTTTTAAGCGACACAGTAATTTTTTCAAGTAAATTTAAAATTGCCCTTAAATTCTTTTTTTTTTTTTTTTTTAAACGGTAAATCGAATTTTGTACTCGAACAATTATTTTCGAAAAAAACTTTTTGCCTACAAAATTTTTTTTTTTTGTGTGCTTAACATAGTTCTCGATACACTATTGTTTGATTTTTTTAATTTTTGCTTCACAATTTTTCTTAAAACGCTGAAAACTCCTATTTATTTATTTCGAATGGAAATTTTATCTATGTCTTGATCAATGTCTGATAAAAATAAAACTCAGTTTTCAAAATTAATCATCGTTGAAAAGTTTTGCCCAAAGTTGAAAGTTTGTTACTTTTGTTATATCACTTGTGAAAAACAGCTCTAAGACATTTCAGGTCATTTTCTTGCTTTGTAAATGCAAAACCGTCCAACCTTTTGTGTTGTGAGTAAACTATGGTCTTTTTCAGTTGCGTTCGATTACGAACACAACCAAAAGTTTGTCTGAAATTATAATAAGAAAAAAAATCAGCCTTTAGTTTCTGGAAAAATACTTATCATACCATATTCATTGATGGAAAAATGCTTATCATAGAGATTTCATACAATTTTCCGTACGTTTGGCATTGTATGGAGCTCTAGGGTAAGAAGTTTTTCATAAATGGAAATTGTATGATAAGAAGTTTTGGTCAGCCCGGGCTGCTCGTTTCAGGGCGAAACCCTGAGCGTTCCGATTGCCTCATAGTTTCTATGAAGAAGTGTTCGCCTTATAACAATTGATGATTTTTTCAAAACAAAAGAGATTTTTTTTTGAGTGATCGAATTTGCTCCTGATAACATAGCAATTATCGGAAACAGCCTGCTTCAACCAATTTTGAACTATTTCTTAGGTTAATTGTCCCAAATTGGCCAAAAGGTTATCTTTAAACCGCCATAATTTTACAAAAAACAATCACAGTGACAAATCTTTCTAAATTTAAGCTCAGGACAACAATATCTCAGATGGCTAACAAATTCCCTCAAAAAAGGCTAGTTATTAGTGGTTTTAGGTGGGATCAGAGGAGGATGCCGGCTTTTATCACGAAATCGATCCCCTGGCCACCCAAAAGGTTCCCCCTTTAGTAAGCTATTTTGACATCCTTTTTTGCTGATTGACCCTATATCTTTCCTACGGGCGACTCTGGTGCCAAAAATAAGGAAACTTGAGGAGAAGTGCGCCAAAAAAAACACATTTTTTTATTCAAAACCTTTCAAAAAGAGCCAACAACTTTTTATTTTTCCCGTTTTTTTTTCGAAAATTCGAGAATCGCCACTGCAAGCAAGACCAGGGGGTGGAGATTGTTAAAAAGATCCGGAAGGGCTTACACGCGGCCGAAAAGTGCGTAGATTACCCTGGTCGAGCTGCTCGGTTTATGACTCGACTTTCTCGACCAAAAGTCGGTATGTTTCGACCGTCTCGATCAAATTTCCGTATGCTTCGACTTTATCGAACAAGTTTCGGTGTGTTTCGACTTTGTCGACCAAATTTTGGTATGTTTCAATTTTCTCGACCCAACAAAAAGTATTCGACTTTGTTCGACCCAGTTCAGATATTTTTTGACTTTCTCGACCAAAAACTAGCATGTTTCGACCGTCTCAATCAAGTTTCGGTATGCTTTGAATTTATCGACCGAGTTTAAGTATGTTTCGACTTAGTCGAACAAACTTTTGTATGTTTCGACTTTCTGGGCCCAACGAAAAAAAGTTTTCGACTTTGTTCGACCCCGCATAGATATCTTTCGACTTTCTCGATCAAAACTAATATGTTTTGACTTTCTTGGTTTTCTCGACCAAATTGGGTATGTTTCGACTGTGCGCGACCTATGTTTAGACTGCATTCGACCTATGTTTCGACTGTGCTCGACCTATGTTTCGAATTTCTCGACCTCAACCGGGTATGTTTCGACTGTGCTCGACTTATGGTTTGACCGCGCAATGCCTATGTTTCGACGTCCTCGACCTATGAACTGACTTTCTTGACCATAACGGGGTATGTTTAGACTGTGCTCGACCTATGTTTTGACTGTTTCGGCCGAAATATTGTATGTTTCGACTTTGTGCTTGACTTAAAATTGCTTTTCGACCGCAGAACTTCAGCTGCAAAACTGCATGCTCAATTTCAAAGTCGAAACATAAATCGAACACCTCGACCCAGGTAGAACAACAGGCTTATTTGTAATTTTTATTTGACTTTTTGTCCCGACTTTCGATACGAAAGTAACAAAATTTTTGTGTTCGGGGTGGATTTTTTTTTCTTCAGACAAATTTCGACTTTTTAACTAGCCATTTTTGACAGAATTTTTTAAATCATTCAAATTGTATAGTTGCCTTGTCTACTGTTCAATTTGGGAACATTAGCGCGCGATATATTTCGCGCTATTAACGCGTAAGCGTAGAGTTAATCCATCTTAAAATTGTTCCAAATTGGTTGAAAGAAGCCTATTTGCCATAACTGATTTTTTACAAGGAGCGAAATCTATCCTTTTGTACATTGCATGGCGAGTGGGGTGTTGATTTTCATAAAGAAAATTTTTTAATGTTATTACTGCTCCATAAAACCTCAAAAGGCAGTCGGAACATTCAAGGCTTCGTCCTGATACGAGCAGTCTTGTTGTGGCTTTGAAATCTGTTCGATTTGGAAGGGCGTGTACGCAGCCGAAAAGTGCGTAGATTAGAATAGCTGGTCCATCTGGAATTTGGAAGTGACTTTTTGTGGCATTGAAATCTGTTCGATTTGGAAGGGCGTGCACGCGGTCGAAAAATAGATAATGCGAAATTTAAAACAACATCCCTACGACGAAATAGTTAAAGTGGCACTGTACATACTGTTTTTTTTTTACTGCAGTGTTGGGTTTTTTGAAACTTCACTTAAACAGTTTTGATAAGCAAATTGCATTGATGATCCATTGATCGAATCATTAAGGTTACATTCATGCAAAATTATGATTCATCAGTGAAAAATGAATGCAAATTTCAATGCTTACCCAGTCTTGGATCATGGTTGAATAAGCAATAATCAGCAATGCAAAAACATTAGAACAACGCTGAGAAAACTATTTCATCGATTATTAACCCTGATAAAACTGGGAAAAAAAGAGATTAAATGGTTGAAAATTTTAGTTAATTTGGTCTCTAATGAGTTCTATTGGTTTATCTAACGTGTCTTCCCATTTAAATGTGTTATTTGAAGTCCTACTTGGTGTTAGATAATTAAAACATTGTATATAAAATGTTCCCTTTTCTCTATGAGAGCAGGATCAAACAGAAAATTTGAATGATAACAACGATAACAATGTGATAATGCTAACAATGGTAACAATTATAACAATAATTAAAATTAATTACATAAAATGTTAGTTCTTGCAATTCTTAGCTCTCAAATTTTTCATGTTATTTTTTGGGATTTATTTATCCGCTAAAAAGCGTAAGAAGTATAAAAAATATTTGCGTTTTTTGAACTTTGATAACTTTGTTGAGAAAGATCAGAGATTCTTTTAAATATTGTTTTCACAGTTAAACTTTTTTTTCAAGATATTTTTATTCGTTACAATGAAGCAAACTAAAAAGCAAAGTAATCGGTTCCGTTTTTTTTATATTATGGAAGCAGCCTTTCTTGTATTTTGAGTTCAAGCTGCTTCATTGAAAAATAAACAAATCATTTGTGTAACAAAAGGTCTAGCTAGCATGTACAATGACTACTTCAGCGATGATAGACTATGGGAAAACAAAATAAGAATTGAAAATGACTGCAAATATCAGTGGAATTCTCAAATGCTCAGACTGCCTGTATAGTTCTATTTAATTTTTTGAGTTGTTAAACGATCAAGTTATGAGAATATCAAGATATTACTCAAACAATATGGCCAAATTTTTGTTTTTGATCACCGGAAATCGGAAAAATGCAAAAAAAATCATATTCAGAAACCAAAGAAAATGAGCGCCACAAGAAAACATACTGAACAAAATAAAGTATTTGCATAAAACAAATGTGCGTAATAATACGCCACTGCAAGCGCCACTGCAAGCAAGACCAGGGGGTGGAGATTGTTAAAAAGATCCGGAAGGGCTTACACGCGGCCGAAAAGTTCGTAGATTACCCTGGTCGAGCTGCTCGGTTTATGACTCGACTTTCTCGACCAAAAATCGGTACGTTTCGACCGTCTCAATCAAATTTCCGTATGCTTCGACTTTATCGAACAAGTTTCGGTGTGTTTCGACTTTGTCGACCAAATTTTGGTATGTTTCAATTTTCTCGACCCAACAAAAAGTATTCGACTTTGTTCGACCCAGTTCAGATATTTTTTGACTTTCTCGACCAAAAACTAGCATGTTTCGACCGTCTCGATCAAGTTTCGGTATGCTTTGAATTTATCGACCGAGTTTAAGTATGTTTCGACTTAGTCGAACAAACTTTTGTATGTTTCGACTTTCTGGGCCCAACGAAAAAAAGTTTTCGACTTTGTTCGACCCCGCATAGATATCTTTCGACTTTCTCGATCAAAACTAAAATGTTTTGACTTTCTTGGTTTTCTCGACCAAATTGGGTATGTTTCGACTGTGCGCGACCTATGTTTTGACTGCATTCGACCTATGTTTTGACTGTGCTCGACCTATGTTTCGACTTTCTCGACCGCAACCGGGTATGTTTCGACTGTGCTCGACTTATGGTTTCACCGCGCAATGCCTATGTTTCGACGTCCTCGACCTATGAATTGACTTTCTTGACCATAACGGGGTATGTTTAGACTGTGCTCGACCTATGTTTTGACTGTCTCGGCCGAAATATTGTAAGTTTCGACTTTGTGCTTGACTTAAAATTGCTTTTCGACTGCAGAACTTCAGCTGCAAAAATGCATGCTCAATTTCAAAGTCGAAAGATAAATCGAACACCTCGACCCGGGTATAACAACAGGCTTATTTGTATATTTTTTGTGACTTTTTGTCCCGACTTTCGATACGAAAGTAACGAAATGTTTGTGTTCGGAGTGGGTTTTTTTTCTTCAGACAAATTTCGACTTTTTAACTAGCCATTTTTGACGGATTTTTTTTATCATTCAAAAGGTATTGTTGTCCTGAGCTTAAATTTGAAAAGATATTTCACCTGTGATAGTTTTTAATAAAGTTATGGTGTTTTAGATACGGGACAATTAAATCGCGATATGTTTCGCTCTAATAACGAGTAAGCTGTGATTTATTCCGCCTTGGAAATCACTCCAAATTGGTTGAAAGAAGCTTATTTGCAATTATTGATTTTTTACAAGGAGCGAAATCTATCCTTTTGTACTTTGCATGGCGAGTGGGGTGTTGATTTTCATAAAGAAATTTCAATTTTAATAAGAAAAAAATTTCATTTTTTTTATATTTAATTTTTTAATGTTATTACTGCTCCATAAAACCTCAAAAGGCAGTCGGAACATTCAGGGCTTTGTCCTAATACGAGCAGTCTTGTTGTGGCTTTGAAATATGTTCGATTTGGAAGGGCGTGTACGCAGCCGAAAAGTGCGTAGATTAGAATAGCTGGTCCATCTGGAATTTGGAAGAGACTTTTTGTGGCATTGAAATCTGTTCGATTTGGAAGGGCGTGCACGCGGTCGAAAAGTAGATAATGCGAAACTTAAAACAACATCCCTACGACGAAATAGTTAAAGTGGCACTGTACATACTGTTTTTTTTTACTGCAGTGTTGGGTTTTTTGAAACTTCACTTAAACAGTTTTGATAAGCAAATTGCATTGATGATCCATTGATCGAATCATTAAGGTTACCTTCATGCAAAATTATGATTCATCAGTCAAAAATGAATGCAAATTTCAATGCTTAACCAGTCTTGGATCATGGTTGAATAAGCAATTATCAGCAATGCAAAAACATTAGAACAACGCTGAGAAAACTATTCCATCGATTATTAACCCTGATAAAGGTGGAAAAAAAGAGATTAAATGGTTGAAAATTTTAGTTAATTTGGTCTCTAATGGGTTCTATGGGTTTATCTAACGTGTCTTCCCATTTAAATGTGTTATTTGAAGTCCTACTTGGTGTTAGATAAGTAAAACATTGTATATAAAATGTTCCCTTTTCTCTATGAGAGCAGGATCAAACAGAAAATTTTAATGATAACAACGATAACAATGTGATAATGCTAACAATGGTAACAATTATAACAATAATTAAAAATTAATTAGATAAAATGTTAGCTCTTGTAATTCTTAACTCTCAGGTTTTTAATGTTTTTTTTTGGGATTTAATTATCCGCTAAAAAGCGTTAAAAGCATAAAATAAATTTGCGTTTTTTGAACTTTGATAACTTTGTTAAGAAAGATCAGAGATTTTTTTAAATGATATTTTCTCAGTTAAACTATTTTTTTTCAAGATATTTTTATTCGTTACAATGAAGCAAACTAAAAAGCAAAGTAATCGGTTCCGTTTTTTTTTTAATATGGAAGCAGCCTTTCTTGTATTTTGAGTTCAAGCTGCTTCATTGAAAAATATACAAATCAATTATGTAACAAAAGGTCTAGCTAGCATGTACAATGACTACTTCAGCAATGATAGACTATGGGAAAACAAAATATGAATTGAAAATTGGAACCTGATCTAATATACATTTTATTATTGGATAAGTTAGATATTTTACCACTGTAAAATATTTAATGTTAACCAATCATAATCCATCCAACTAACAACTCACTTATTTGTAAGTGCTGAATTTACTTGGAATTTCAGCACCAGAGAGATTTGAATTTAACTTAGAAGTTAGTTGCCTCTCCAAGAGAAGTTCAGCAGTTGCAATAAGCCAGTATACTCTAGATCTATTGAGCCTAGCACAGACTAGTTAAACACCCTGAGACTAGTAGATATAAGAGTAAGATTAGGATCGGTATTAGACTAAGAAGTTGCACGAATCTATCCGGCCGAAAATAAGATAGCGTGGCGAGCAGACGGTTTACCCTATCCGAAATTACTCTATGAGTTAACCACATCGGTCCTAGTTCATTTGGTGCGACCATAAGTCTCGAATAAGACCTCAATAGCTTAGAATTAACCAAAAATAGATTAGAATTTAGACAAAACATTTTCATAATGTTACACGATAATAACTTAAATGAAATGTTTCTACGACTCAATAGATCAGATCCGATATTCCGCACAATACTAGAACTACCCGGTATTGGAAGAAGACCTCGGACAAGAGACAATATACGACTACGTAGAAACTTACCATTTAGTTTTATGGTTGTACGGCAAAAGCCAACACAAACTTTTATCTTTAGAATCTTATTAAAAATGAATTTAGATTTTCATTTGCAAACATAAAATTTTGAAGTAAATCTTCATAATCATTTCAGGCGCTAAACAAAATTATTATTGTACAATAACGATTGATAAAAAGATCTCAGATCGTTTTCCTAATTTCTGCAGTATTCTATAAAACATATTTGAAAAATATTTATTGAAAATAAAAATAAAAATTAGTAGCATGACAATAAATAGTTAGTAATCATAAACTATCTTGTTGTTCCAGCTTCATCACCTAAACATAACAGCAATCATAAGCTCACTAACATCATTAACAAACTATATCATTTTATTAAACAAATTTAAACCATTTTAAATTTAAATTCACTTAATTTTAAAAATCAGATCATCAAGGCTTATCCTTGGATCTTTATAAATTTTGTATCTCACTAAATTTAAAATCTGATCATCAAGGCCTATCTTTGGATCAAAAAGAACAATTTTGTTCTCCCCCACCCACTTAGCAAGTGTCTAACGACCTCAAACGTCGATTCACTATCCAACCTTTCCAAAAGACCCAGGACTAATAGAAATTTTTAAATAAAACTAACCATTCAAATTAAGTTAAACAGTGAAGAACTTCGGTTATTCATCCTTCACTTGAACCCTCCTCTTAACAGACCAAGGATAGATTTTAGACTTAGTAAGTTTAAAATAGTATCTAACGAACTACTTGCGTTCTAGTTATACCTGAACCTTGTGGATCGATTTAAAATTCTCCAACCCTTGAACACAATCACTACCCCTAAGTAAGATTAAGTAGGTTAACACCTTAACTTAGATTAACCACGAGAAAATAGAAAATCATTCTCCGGAATCAATATACTTTTCTCTCCAACCCTGAACAAAAAGACCCAGGTTAAGCTAACCAAAAAATCGTAAGGACTAACAGTCTAGGAAAAAAAAATAACTAACAACTTCTTGCAACCCTCATCCTAAAATGTCATTCAAAAATTTAGGAAATAAACAAACAATCGTTCTACACAATTGTGAAATAGATAACCAAAAATACGATCCTGTAATCCCTCCACATACACAAACAGTTGGATTCATTCGAACAAAACGACAAACAAAAAAAAAGAAAATTTATAAACAAACAAAGACAAATCACCCGAAAAAGATTTTCAAAAAATAGAAACGCATTTTCTGAATCAGAAGCCAACAGTTTGGAAGAACTATACAAATTAAAAGAATCAATAGAAAAAAAGTGTCCCATTCATGATCAATTATGTTTTTCCTACTCAGAAACAACTTCAAATTCATCAAAAAGAGGAAAAAGAAGAATAGAAAAGCAATATAAACACAAACCAGTACACCTGTATAATTGGAATCAACCAATTAGACACATTGATAGAAATATATTAACAGTCATCAAACGCAAAAATGAGCCATACTCAAAGTGACGAAAGTCCAGATGAAGAAGCAGTTTTTCCCTTTCTTATAGATTCACTCTATGATAGAGGACAAACACGATTTTGTAAAAACTTACTCGTAAATTTGTTTGAAACAGGAATCAGTCCATGCAAAGCAGAATTACTGGATGTAAAAAATAAAAGACAAATTATTGAACTTTATTTGAAAGACATATGTAATCTAACGCAACAATACGGAACCTACACCATAGAATTTAGCACACCAAATACAGCCCATCGTAAATATGTAATTCAAACAGACGATATTGAATTAGAATTTTCAAAAGTATTCATAGAATATATCAAAAGCATACAATATCATAATTCACAAAGAGCAAACTCCATATTCACTAACGAAGTTTTTGTAGTAATATCTAGTTATATATCTATATTAGAAAAAAACCGAAATTCAAAGTATATCACCAACCGAAACATCCAAAACATACAAAAGTACGAAATGAAATCACAGTATTTTCAACTTTTCTACATATAATTCGCGAAAATTTTACTAAACATGATTTACAAAAGATTTTAGCCTGGTTTATATAGATTATTTCACCCACAATTTAGATTTATTTTCACAAGCAAGAAAAAATTTCAGACCTCAAAATACCAATGACGACACTGTCCTTTCAGTACAATCAGATTACGTGTGGGACCCTGACTGGTCTCATCCAGCATTTCTAAATATTCCACAAGATATCTCGAGTCAGGCAATAAGTACAATATCTTTCCACAGATATTATGTTAGATTAATACCATTAACAATTGACGCAACACCATTAAATTATAATACATTTTTACCTGATACACGAAACAACAGCTTAAATTCAACAGTCAAACAAAATGAAAATCTCAATGGAACCAGAAATCTTACACAGCAAGATATTCAAACACCATCACACTTCATAAATGAAGAAATCGTCCAAACAACAGCAACAACTACACAACAAAGTATTTCACCAATACACCCAAATCTGACAACACCAAGAAATACAAATACATCAATAACACAGCTAACCTTGAAATCAACCGTTAAACCTTCAGTTGCTCCGAAATATTCACATATGGACTATCAAACGTATAGACCATTGACAATACCGTCAAAAACACGAAAAACGTTCACAAGAAACACTTTCGCAGAACACAATTATAATTATGCTCACCAACCAAAAACAAATCAACCTCCTCGAAAAAATACACAAAATTTAAATCACGTATGTTCCCATTATTGGAATCTCCCAAAAACATCAACCAATTCAGTAAACTTTCCAGATAATCCACAACCTACACAGGTTTATAGTGAAAATTACCCATTTTTTCAACAGAATAAAAATAAACAACATACACCATATAACACAAAATATTTATCATCTGATGATGATGATTATCATCAACTAGATATTTTTGCACCATATACTAAAGAATATCGCAAATAGAGAACGCGACAATCTCAACCATCTCAAAATATGAAAATTTACCCACAAAATCCAACAGATATACAAAATCCACAACAAATTCATATACAGAACCCATTTAACGCACAGTCTTTTCAACCAATTCAACCAATAAACCCAATGTTAATGCATTCTTATCAACCAACTCAAATGCAAAATGAAATACCGCTTCCTTATTACCTTCAGCGACATGAAATCAAAAAAAATCAACTTTCACATTTTTCACAAATGCCAAATGCCGCAGAATCACTACAGATGACTATGACTCCATACCTCATGGGTGGATCATCAATAACATCGAATAAACAATTAATGGTATTTACAGGAACAGACCCTGAATATTCTGTAGAAGATTATTTAAATGCAGTAACAGCAAATTTAATTTTAAATATAGGACCCGAACCAATTAATACGCCACTACATCAAAATTGGATACATAGACGCACAGCGTTGATACAAACAACACTAGATGGCGAAGCTCAAAAATTGTTTTCAGTATTACCCATAGAAATAAAATCAGACTGGAAAAGATTCATACAAGAATTTTCAAAAATGTTTGATTCTGAAAGAAACAAACAACATCAAAGAGTTTTATGCAACGAAGTCCGCAGATTACCAAGAGAAACAATTAAACAATTAGCAGTACGAATCGAAACACTAGTTCGAAAGGCATATTCACTTAATACACATGACTATAAAAACACAAAAATGACAGAAATTTGCCACAAAATAGATATAACCGATCGAATAGCCAAAATAACCAAAATAACTATTCACGATCGAATTCAAACACAACAGAATTTAATTCTCGATCCAGTTCTCATTCAAACCCAAAGAATAGACACTATTCCAATAATAGATCAGGAAACACTCCATATAATAGAAATCGAAACTATTCACATAATAGAAATAGAAGTTATTCAAATAATGGAAATCAGAGTTATCCAAACAATAGATCAAGGAATAATTCATATAATAGATCAAATTATCACAGATCAAATGATAATTGTCAAAACAGATCACAAAATAATTCACAAAATCGAAACTCAAGTTTCAATAATCGATACAGAAATTATTCCCAGTCACCACATAGGAATAATAACCGCTATCCCGATTCTAAACATCGATACAGAAGTAGCACACCAAAACATCAAAGACACCTTAATCAAGTGCCAAAAAATGGAGAAACAACTTCAGACCCCCCAGCTATTGATGACACAGGAAGTAACGAATTACAACTAAATCATATAAATTGTGAATCATCAGATACAGAAAGTGATACAGATAATACCATCTCTGTAAATATGATAACAGTCAAAAACGACTATGAACCTATCATTTATGAACCTTTCACTTCACATATATATGAAAATCAATTGGAACTCCTCCACAATTACTATATTGGACCCATTGATAATACACAAACTACACAAGAAGTAAACGAAATTAACACAGTAATTAAACCCGATTAAAAAGATGAAACACAATGCTCCAACACAAAACACAATTATCAAAAATATACAACAAGAACCACCCAGAGAAAAAATTTGGACAATTCCATTTCTCTTAGAGAGCCCAAGAAGCAAAGAATTTTAACCACCAGATCTTGAAATTGATTTTTTAATTGACTCAGGAGCAGAATCAAATATAAATAATGAATTTTAACCACCAGATCTTGAAATTGATTTTTTAATTGACTCAGGAGCAGAATCAAATATAAATATTGAATCAAATTGAATCAAATACAATTTCATTCCCACATGAAATGAAATCAAAACCGTGCATCCAAATTTAACACCTCTTGAAACCTCTAGTAAATTAGCAACAGCACAAGGATCAACATTAGTAAATTATGGAAAAATCCAATTATCCTTCTTCCCACAAGAAAAATGGAACAAAACAAAATTTTGAACAAACCATTTAAACAAATATTTCATATTACTGATATTAAACACAATGTCATTGGCATACCATTCATATCTAAATATATGCCAACAATCAATAGCCTAAATAGTAAGATCCATATCAAAGATAAATACACAAAAACAAAAAACACAGCCCTAACATTCTTCCAAAGACTAAACAAACAACCACCATCTTTTTCAAAATTTTATCCCATTTACAACCAACAACGGAAACACCTGAAACTTCTATCAGGAAATATATATAATTTCTTAATAAAACAAGTTCACCAGTATAACAAAAGTCAAAATAAACAACAACTTTTCATGTCAGACTTCCAATTTTAAACCTATCCACAAATTTTTCAAAATTCCTATCTCATCCATGAAATACTCAAAAAATACGAATTCCGACATCATTTCATTACACGTGTATAGCAATACACCATATAAAGTACTTACCATTAGGACTTTTAGGATAATTTTGAAATAAATGCTACAATTTCACCTATAAATGAAGTAGCCTACCGCGTTAATAATATACTCCAATTATTAGATTTTTGCCAATCAACAATTCTTGACGAAGAATTATCCATAAATAATATAATAAGTAATGAAAAAAGAAAGACAGATTACTTCACAAAAACACCATATTTTAAACCAACATTCAATATAACAAATTACACAAAAGAGCAACAATCATTTTAAACAATGTTTTATTTTGAACACTCACAAATTACACAAAATGAATTTAATAAATTAGCAAAACAACTGTTAAAATATTCAACAATTTATGCAACATCAAAATATGACGTTGGAAAAGTTAGTTCATCACTACACCTTCCGTTAAAACCTGACGCAGTTTTCAAAAAACAAAGAGCAATTAAAGTACCGATTCACTTACATGACAACGTAAACAGATTACTTGACATTTTAGAACAATACGAAATTATCTCACCAGTAAATAAGGAAGAACAACCAAAAGGTAACACTTTTATTAACCCTGTTATCATTCTAGCAAAAGGTCAATCACTAATTTAGTTTTAGACGCTAGATACCTCAATTCACTAATTGACGAATCAAAATGCAATTGGCCAATTGAACCTATACAAGTTATCTTAACAAAGATAAATGGTGAATATTTCACAACCGCAGATATAAATTGTGCTTATAATCAAATGCCACTAGATGAACAATCACGACGTTTAACACAATTTGTTATTGGAAATCAACAATATGAATTGAGTCGCTTATTCTATGGAATATCCATAGGAACAGCAGCTTTTTCAGCTTTTATGAGTAAAATTTTAGACCACTAATACTCAAGAAAAATGCAATCACACTTTTAGATGATGTTTTTATGCAATCACAAACTAAAGAAGAAATGTTTACATTTTTAGAAAAGTATCATAAAATACTTCAGAACGAAAATCTGAAGGCAGCCCCCGATAAATCACACTTCTTTCTAACACGCGTTAAATTTTTAGGACACAATATAGAACGAGAAACTATCACTCCAATAAAATCACGTATTGATGTCATTCAAAACCTTCAGCCACCTACAAATAAAAAGAAAATTCAACAATTCCTTGGAATGTTGAATTTCTTAAGTAAATATGTTTACAAAATGCGATTATACTTAAGACCCTACTATAACATCCTCAGACAACAGAATAATTTTGAATGGACCACTGAACACCAAACACGATTTGAAGAAATTAAAAAACTTTCAACTGAACAAATTTCAAACACAATTCCAAATCCAAATCAACCATTCAATGCAATGTGCGATGCTTCAAATTTTGCATTGGCGCAGCACTACTACAATCACACAGTGGAACAAATTAAATGAACCTTATATCAGCAAACTCTCGCTTATTTACACAAACTGAACTACGACTCTTAACTCTAATGAGAGAATGTACGGCTATAATTTATACACTTACAGAATATGAATTTCTGATACTTGGATCAAAACACCCAACAGTTCTAATCACAGATCACAAACCAATTATATTTCTCTTTACACAAAAATCAAATGCAAATCATAGAGTTTATAGATTTCAACTAATTTTAATAAAATTTCCAAACCTTCATAAAGTTTGGACAGCAGGAAAAAATCTTGCGTTACCAGATACCTTAAGTCGAAATACACCACCTGAATTACTTACACGAAAAATTACAGTTGAAATACCACAAAATTTTAAATTTTATCTCGCAAAAGATGAAACATCACCCCGACTTGAATGCAAATATGCAGTAAAAACTGACATTGATCAATCACAGATAAATAATCTACAACATTTTTCACTCTACTTAGATTGCCAAAATAATCACTACGAAGTTGATTTACTAGGCACATCAACTTCTAAACCAATTCCATACTCACAATGGATAAAAAACAATACTCAACAAAAAAGAATAAAACAACACTCGTATAAAAAAGACCTTTTTCCACTAATCGAAAAAGAAAATTTAACCGATAAAATAAATTTGTCAGGAACAAAAACAAACGATTCAAAATATACAATAAATCAAGTTTTTGACATCCATGACCCACTTGACACAACTCCCCTATCAAAACTAGAAATGGACAATATTTTTCTCCCCCCAACAGATAAGATTACACTTGAACTTTTAAAACAATATCAAAATCTCGACCCAGTAATTAGACAACTAAAATCATGACACAAATACAAAACTATGCCCGTAAAAGCAGATACCACAATTTTAGGAAATGAAACACTCCTCCGATATTTCCGAAAATTTAATAACACAACAATTAGTAAAAATACAGATCTTTTAGAATATCGATTAAATGATTCTAAAGTTCCCTGTCTTCCTTTGAGTATGATATTAATAGCTTTTAATATATCACATACACAAAATACTAAAGGACACTCCGGGTCAGAGAAAACATACTCGAACTTTACCCAAAACTTTTATTTCCCAAATGCACCAAATTGGATAAAAGTATTATGCAATGATTGTATAATATGTCAATTGAACAAAACTTATTCAAATCAAAAACAAATAGCACAAAAACAAGATTTTAAAGGACAAAGTTTGTACTTTAACCATCGCATTTCATTCGATACAAAAGGACCAATTTCACCATCCTATGAAGGAAACTCTTATATTATGGTCATTGTTGACGCATTCACACATTATGTAGCACTCAACCCAGTACCACATTGTAATGCTTACTATGCTTACACAACACTTTACGAACATTGGATAGCTAAATTCGGATTACCCGAAATGATAGTTACAGACAACGGTACAGATACAGAATTCATAAATAATGAAATCATTACACTATGCCACTTATATAACATCAACATAAACCACGTACATTTCATGCACCTTGGACAAACGATTTAGTTGAAGGTATGAACCGTTCACTACAAGAAAATCTCCGATGTATCATAACTGGAAATGATACAAAATACACAGAATGGTCAGCAGATGTAAAAATTATTTCCCTTAGCATACAATTCACAAATCACGACAATTTTAGGAATGTCACCATACAAAATGGTTTTTAATCAAAAGCCACGTAAACCAATTATGTTTACAGCAAATGCCCATAAAAATGCACAAGGTTATTGCCAACCAAATAAAGACTCAATTTGTTATAACCTACCCTTACACACATGATGAAGATCATTTTCATCACCCACAAACTCTTAAATTAGCCTCCGGCACACATACCGAATGAAATTTAAATAGAGATAAAAAACACAATGAGATTTACCAAAAAGTAACAAAGAAGTTGTTACAAAGGCAAAACATTAACGACCAAATTAATTCACCAGCCACAGATTTAAAAATTGGAACATTTGTCTTAATGCCTAACTTTAAAACGCAAAAAGGAATCTCTAAAAAATTACAACTCCTTCGAAAAGGACCATACCAACTAATTGCCAAACCCACTGACGTAACGTATAAACTTACAGATCCAACTAAAAAAGAAATTGTTCAACATCGTAACAATCTATTACCCTATTACCCAAAAGAAAACGCACTACGCGAATTAACTCAATTATATTCTTTTACAAGTTTAAAAGTTATTTAAAATCATCCAGAAAAACAAATAGATGAACAACACAACGTTCATCATGAAAATCAAAATCAAACACAAACCAGAGCTGAAAACTATCGAAAAATACCAGACCCAAAAATACCTCAAAAAGAAAAAAAACAGGAAAATGATAGAAAAAATTTTACCACAAGAACAAGTAGAAAAATCAGAACATAGAGAATCATCACGACTTAGAAATCAACCACGTAAAAACTATAAAACATTCATCCCACAATCTAAAATATTAAAGAAAGTTGAATCTCAAAAACAAGGTTGATTTTAAAATAAATAATCTTTGAACCTCTTGATCATTTTGAACTTTCATTTTTCAAGATAACATGCTGACAAAAACGCAACAGTTTTTGTTCAGATTCAGCCAATAGGATTCACTTGAATCCGTCACCTTCTATATCTCTAACACCAACCCATTAGCCGAACGATACTAAACTCCAGGCATATGTATAACTATAAATTTACAACCTCCAGGTCAAAAATAAGCAACTCGCTAAAACTAGACAACTAAAATAAATACCACCATAATGTTACAACCCTCCCCTATCTAATAACGCAAAGATCAACAATATTTTCCCAACTCAGACCTCAAAAACCCTCCAACCAAAAACGGCAAATTAGCCTAAAGTAAAAAAGGACCATAATCATTTGGCCTAAAGTACAAATATTTCAAAAATACCCCAGATCACCCGACAAATAAAAATAAAGCAAAGAAGACCTCCCGAACACCATAAAATTAGCCCCCAACAATTTTTCACAAAACTCAATCAAAAATACAATCCTAAATCTTTTCATAAAATTTTTCATATTATTCAAACTTTTGTTCATATTTCTATTTGATACTTTTGAAGATTTTATAATCATTTTAATAACTTTTTGCAACATTTTTTAAATTCCCTAGTCCCTATTTGAAATATATCTCCAATTTTCCCAAATCATTGATCATATTCACAGGTACGATAATTCACAATCTATTTAAATGATACGAACAATTTTTAGTAGAACAGATATATTTTTACTATTTGTATTTTCATCAAATTTTTATCATCCCTAATACTGACAATGTGCAAATGTGTAAAAAAGGCAGTAGTCACATTCGCCTTAGCAACAATCTTTTTAATTCTTTTCATTGAAGAATACAACAATAAACATAAACCTTCCCACTAGAAAAAATCAATCGAACACTTTCAAAAATTGCTAACCAATAATCTCAAAATTAGTCTTCACCGACATCATCTCAAGAAAACCCAGCAATACCCACAACTACCCAAAACCCCCAAACATCCACACGAATTTCTTTTCAAGATAATCCATACACTTTTGAAGAACGACACGCTCGTTTATCCGAACCATTAGAACCAGTTCAGCGACAGGCACCCCTAAGTGAACCATCATATAATTTGTATTCCACATTACCACAAGACTTAAACAGAATAATAAACATTAGTCAAAATCAAAATACAGTTGAAATAAATGGACAAATTATACATCCACGAAGAAATAGAAGTTTTCAAACCCCTAGAATTCATTTTGATATAACCCAGTCACCAACACCAACTACTTCAGAAAATTCAAGTAGTACATTGCCAGAAACTCCCACACTACTTTCACAACATAGCACCTCAAATATACCCTCAGATTCCTTAGGTTCAACACCAACATCTGAACAAATACGTGAAAATCCCTTTAACCCCCCAATCCCACCGCACGACTACCATATCGTGCAACACACTCATATACACAAGATGAACTAAACTTAGTGAATGATCCAATAGATATTTCTACGGATACAACACTATCATCACTACCAGAAACATTATCATTACCGTCAACACCATCATTAAGTCAAATTTCACTGACGCTTTTCCCTTTAAATTTTCCAAATAACCTCGACGCTAGATATCGAGAACAATCATCAACAAATATCCCACTACGACTAGATTGGAATACATTCGTAGCACCCCCACCATTATTTGGACAACATCAAGAAAATAACCGACTCCACAGTTGGGCACTCAACAGACTACAATATAGACAAGATATCCACGAAGATATTCGTGAACACAATATTCAAATACTTCAACAAAATAGTCTTCAATTAAAATTTGAAATCACGATCAAACTTAACAATATTGTTAAACATCCCTACCCATTAAATCCACCAAATATAACAGCTCAATCGCTACCACCACCATTTATAACATCTCAAGTAATATATAAATACGATAGATATACAAAAAACACAATTGGTTACATCACATTTTATAACCCAAACTCAGGATTATCATACACATGTATATTCTAAAAATATTAACATTTCAACACATCTTTTTTCTAATATTTTCCGACCAAAACACAAATCCTTCTCCTCGCACAGGACCCCAGGATTTATTAGTAACACACTATGATTGTGAAGAAAACGAACAAAAAACACTACACAAATATGCAATAAATCAAGTCTCACATTGCGAAACAGAACTACAAGCCATAGAAACTACAAATGTAATAGCAACATTGTATTCAAAAGCCCGAGCAACAACAGTCACAGGAAATAAGTTTACAGCAACATTTTCCGAAAAGAAAGTACACTGTTCACAAGTTTCCAACGGAAATAAAAACAGACTTGATCACGAGTCATTTTATCAAAGTAATATAGAACGACTTTTACATCTAAATCCCGATGATTGTAAAAACGAATTACTCAGGCTAAATCTAACAAGAAATAAAAACACAGACAGAAAAATAATAAATTTCCAAGTCTTTACCGACTCTGTACATTAAGCAGAACTTGAACGATATCAAGGACATATAAAATTAGACCAAAAATACCCATACAACGGCGCACACGGAAGATTAACTTATGAGATACACGATAAACACTGGATACCACACATTGGAATAAATGACCCCTCAAACTGCAAAGCAGACACAAAAAATAAAGGATATCAAGAAATAATGTTTTTCGATTGGAAAATACAACTCGAAAAAGTACAACTCACACGAGATCTGTCTGACAACACAATGATCTATCAAGGAATTAGACTACGTTGCAAAAAAGATCAAGGTTATTGTGATCCTACGACAAGGACCCGAGCAAAAATTGTTTGGTTTCCCGAAGATACATGCACAACATTTCAAGTAGCAAAAAAATACGCTCGGATGATAAAATTTCATGAAAAGTATTTTATAGAATCAATTCCATACGAACAAGTAAACCCATCCCGAAAACAAAGTAATGATTTTAGAAATGTTCATGATATAGAAAATAAATTAACACGTTTCCAAATCTATCAAGAAACAGAATTTGCATGCAAGTACAGAAATCCAGTTTATAGGACACAATACTCTGAAATACTTGTCGAATACGAAAAAGGTTTCGACATGACCACTGGAAAAATAAATTTGACCCTTATACCACAAGTCATCCTATAAATGAAGGAACATCATACATCCCAGTTAACTTTCTGAAAAGCACAGTTCAACCTGGTGGAAAACTAAAACCATATGACAGTAAAAGCACACGTTTACAAGAACTATCATTAATGAATAGCACCTATTTTGGTAATATCCATTATGATATCAACTTAGACATGTAATTAGAATTCACAATTAGTAGAATTTTTCAAGAAATGTCACTCTCCGAAATAGAGAAACTTCATCAACTATGCGAATTGGAAAGAACACAAATCCTACAATCACTCGCACTAGCAGTACTAAAAATACCTTACGCAGGATACTTATTATCAGGAAACAGATCAAATTTTCTAGATTACGAATGAAATATTTTATGGTTTTATACTTGTACCAAAAAAGTATCACCACTATATGTTTTTGAAGACGAACGTTGTTATAAAAGAATACCTATATTCTATAAAAATAAAGTACATTTTGTCGACACACTTTCAAAACGAACATATTTTTGGGATACCGCAGTCCCATGTGGATCAGAAAATAGCCACAATGTAGTACAATTAAATCCTGATGAAGATAAATACTATCTCCTTACACCATACCCTACATTAATGCAATCACTCAAAAAAATTTCACCCGAAAGCATCAGAGCTATTGCTCGTAATCCAAATATTGATTTACAATCAATTGGAATATATTCCAAATCAGATATCCGACATCACATTAGAACACAACAATTTCAGGAATTATTAACACAAATGGACACAATACAAAGACAATCATTTGACCAGAATTTAAGAAAACTTGACGAAACCGCAGGATTCGCAGACATTTATACACAAGATTATAGCGGATATTTTAAAGACATTAAAGACTACATATATTTAAACGGTGAAAAATACAGACCACAAGATATTTCACCTATAAATATTTTCAGTTTTGTCACCTTAAAGAACAAAATTCTAGCTTTTCTAGGATGGCCCTATTACATCTTAGAAAAATTAACTATCTTATACGCCATGTTTAATTTTATAGGATTTCTTTTCTCACTCTTAACAGGAATCTATAACACATTCGCTATACAAAGACAAGTAAACAGACAAGCAAGTGTAGCACGTATACTATTTGCAGGATTTTTTGGAATTTTTTCATCATCAATAAACAAAATACTTCTAGATGCACAAATAAAAGAATACAACACAAAAATATCCACAAGGCAAAACACTTGCGACGAAGAACACAATAATATAGAAATAACACCTACCGCACCAAAATTGCCACCCCTACCACAAAACCATCCATTATCATTAGTTCCCCGAAATTTCCGAAACCTAGCAATCACAAATAATCCAAATCCCAGACCAAATACAACACAAAGTCCCATCCAACATATAATGACACATCATTCACAAAATGATAATACATACGAACAAATTATAGAACAACCCCACACCACCACTTTTCAGTTCAACATAATCATTTTTTTTAGCCCACGATGAGCCGACAACTTGGATCCCTCCATCGCTCAAGTTCCCACCCAGCCAACCTCCAAACTCAAATTCCAATAATTCCACTTTTCGCTTTCCCACCACCCGATATTCCGATTATTAATATATCATCAAGCACGAATTCTGATACTAACTCAGATATTTCAGTTTTATATTCTATCTCACAATTTAATAACTCTAATGTAGAAACCCCCGACGAATTTGCAAACTCCGAACCATCTCCCTCTAATTATACCCAGACCAACTCTTCAGTTTTTTCAAAACCCCCTTTTCAACCAATCCCATCTAATCATCCACTCCCATCCATTTCCACTCCTTCTTACGCTTCCCAAGTGACCCCAACCTATTCTCCACTTCATTCCGACAGATCATATAATAATTCCCCAGATACCCCCCAAATTTCCCAGGAGCTCGATAATTTTATAACTTTACAACAACAATTAATACACCCCCAACACCCTTACAATACATCAACTATCATCCACAATAACACCCTCAAATCCACCTACTCCCACACCCTCCTCAGCTTACACTCCATCATTAGCACAATCATCCACATCCACCGAAACACCTACTAGCACTCACAGAGCTTATCGCACTTTTAAACGAAAATTTCCAAATCACCCATTCCCAACAAAACCCGGAACAGCCCGCGAATATATTAATCACCCGCAACATACCAACACGAAAAATTTTCTTGAAATCACCTAATCCTCATTTCCGCAATATACATTAAACACACCTAACGATACTAATGACACACGCAATTTTGTAGATGAACATGTTTTAATGCCAACACTTCATTGGACAGCTTATTATAATTTTACTAACCCCCTTTGCCTCCCACTAGCAAATACTCATGACAGCATAGAAAAGAACAAAAACATGTTGTATAGACTAAGCACAACACTAACACCTCGACAATTTACTTACGTTGGATACAAAAAATTACTAAAAACATTCACTGCACCCCGAGCTAACGAATTTGCAATAGATTACTACGATCATAACATCATCCGCCCTAATCAAGACCAATTTTTAGATGAAGACCGCTTCGCAAACCCGCAACTAACAGAAAAATTTTTCATCAAAACATCATACGTATTCACACTTACGAGTTTGCAGTAGGCACCGAAGAACTAATCACCATTAAAGCACTTCAATTGCTTTGGCCACTGCTACAAACTAAAAACATCATACGCATACTAGCCAAATTACTAACAACATCAGATATGATACACGACATCTTCCCCCACGGCTTTTTCCCAGAAGATTAAGGTAAGTATAATTTGAAATACTCTTAACTAACAATTTTAAATTAGTACTAACCATTTCCTTTCAACGTTTGATTTATATTTCTAGTCTTCACACCACGATCACCTACAAAACAGAAAAGAAAAAGAAAAATACAAACTTGTTAAATTATCTTAAAATTCATTAAATTCTTGCACTAAATAATGTAGAAAAACTCGTACCAAATGTAGTAATTTCATTTATAAATTATTTCCCCATGAAGCAGTAACTTAATTACGATGAAAATTTGTAATTTTAAACTTCCCCAAAACGCAGTAAAATTTCAAATTCTATGCAATAAATTGATAAAATGAGAAAGCAGTACTAACTTTTTCAATATTTTCATTCACTCGCACAAGAATTCTATCCAAACCCGCACAGCTCGCCCACGAAGAATTGTTTAAATAATGATTTTAAGTTTCAAGCTTTCACTATCAACAACTCTAACACACGATAACAAGTTTCAAACTTTCCTTTAACCCGGTTGGAAAGGAATTATACACTAAACCAAACTAAGCAACGCAGCTTACTAAACACCACAACCATGAAATAACAGCATGACTAAGAAAAGAAAACCAACGGTACCCAAACCGGATTAACCCAGTTTAAAACTGGATAATTTATTCTTTTGAAGACTATTATAAAGTCTAAGAAAGAAATAATAAAACACAAAAAAGTCGCAAGACAAACCCATACCAAAAACACTTTGATTTTTGAGAAAAGGACACAATCAAAGTAACATAAGAAAGACCAACATAAACTCAACATAAAACGTTATCACATAACAGGACCTCTCAAAGAAACAGCATGAAATCATACTCCCACTCCTGGCCTAACCCACCAGAGAGGACGTCCTGAGCATGCTCTATAGCCGGCCTAACCCACCGCGCTACATCCACGCTTTGTGACCACACTCCTATTTTTAATAAGAGGTACTCAACGTTGAGTAACTCTTCAAAATAACCGAACTAAAACAAAACGCTTTTGTGAAAACGACTAACTAAGTTCATTATTAAAAAACCGAACTAACATAATTTTATAAAATGTAAATCATACTTTGCAGTATATAGATCATACACAACAACAAAGACGAACATCCAAAGACTAGATGATCCCATCACACTCGAACAAAAGAATGGCTAAACACAACCGACATGCCGTCCACTTGACTTCGCAGAAAAGGACTTCATTGAACTAGAACAATGACCACCTCGATGTTCAAGTATGCGTACAGATCCGAGTTACAAGGCATCCCTTCCACACACGATCTTCACGCCATTCCCAGACGAGGTTGCACACAAAACAAAAAACAAGTTCTCTACATAATACAAAAAAACCTGTCATAGCAAACCATTTTGAAAACAGATTGATTTCATTGGGGATCACAGTCGTTGTCGAATGACGACGTAACAATTTCCTATCCATAATTCCAGCGTCCTGGAACGTTTTTCTCCAAGAGGAACTGGACAAGAAAATGATGTTCGCCAAATACCAACGTCCATCATCCATCCTTCGAATTGCAGAAAAACTATTCTAAAAAACTCTGTAAAACCCGGATGGGTGGAACCTGATCTAAACTACATTTTATGATTGGATAAATTAGATATTTTACCAATGTAAAGTATTTAATATTAACCAATCATGATCCATCTGACTAACAACCCACTTATTTGTAAGTGCTGAAATTACTTGTAATTTCAGCACCAGAGAGATTTGAATTTAACTTAGAATTTAGTTGCCTCTCCAAGAGAACTTCAGCAGTTGCAATAAGCCAGTATACTCTAGATCTATTGAGGCTAGCAGAGACTAGTTAAACACCCTGAGACTAGTAGATATAAGAGTAAGATTAGGATCGGTATTAGACTAAGAAGTTGCACGAATCTATCCGGCCGAAAATAAGGTAGCGTGACGAGCAGACGGTGTACCCTATCCGAAATTACTCTATGAGTTAACCACATCGGTCCTAAGTCAAAATGACTGCAAATATCAGTGGAATTCTCAAATGCTCAGACTGCCCGTTTAGTTCTATTTAATTTTTTGAGTTGTTAAACGATCAAGTTTTGAGAATATCAAGATATTACTCAAACAATATGGCCAAAATTTTGTTTTTGATCACCGAAAATCGGAAAATGCAAAGAAATTCATATTCAGAAAACCAAGAAAATGGGCGCCACAAGAAGACATACTGAACAAAAGAAAGTACTTGCATAAAACTAATGTGCGTAATAATACGAGTGCAGTTTTCTTTAAACAAAAGTTGAGTATTGGCAAAAAAAATTTGAAGAAGAGTCAAAGTTTCTCTGTTAAATTTATAACAGTTAAAAAAAATCAAATGAAGTGGAAAAACAGTAGAAAATCTTGTTTGCTTGTATCCCGGGTTGACGAAAATGTGCAACCATACGTCGCACCATGCATGGTTACATGGAAGCCATGAAAAATTGCCGACGTGTTTTTATGTTAAAATAACACATTTTCCATGCATGACGCGACGTATGATTCCACATTTTTTAAAGTATGGGCGACTTCAAATTAGACAATATTGATACTTTACTAGGGTTGTTGATAATCTATATGTCACCATGGAAGCTTGCAATGTATGGTTACTATGGTATCATGCATGGCGCGACGTATGGTTACTATGGTACCATGCATGGCGCGACGTATGGATACCATGGAGACATATATGGCGCTACATATGATTAACAAAGAATCATATTTTCAAAGTCATTTTTGTCAATTAACCTCTATTTTTAAGGTTTTCTAGAGAAAAAAAATATGGTGAAAAATCTCTTTCATATGTAGCACCATATATGTTGCAACGTATGATTTGTATGGTGAAAATGTTTGATATTTTACCAGCAGCTTGCATAATGATGAGAAACCGTTTTAATACTAATCTACTCCGTTAAAAAGGCGACTTCAAATGAGACAATATTGATACTTTTACTAGGGCTGTTGATAATCTATATGTCACCATGGAAGCTTGCAATGTATGGTTACTATGGTACCATGCATGGCGCGACGTATGGATACCATGGAGACATATATGGCGCTACGTATGATTAACAAAGAACCATATTTTCAAAGTCATTTTTTTCAATTAACCTCTATTTTTACGGTTTTCTAGAGAAAAAAAATATGGTGAAAAATCTCTTTCATACGTAGCACCATATATGTTGCGACGTTTGATTTGTATGGTGAAAATTTTTGATATTTTACCAACAGCTAGCATAATGATGAGAAACCGTTTTAATACTAATCTACTCCGTTAAAAAGCTATTTTGAGGGTTTTCGAAACCAACGTATGTGCTACGCATGATTAGTCATTTTCCATACAAATCATGCATGAATGTGCAAGGTTGCGCATTTTTTTCTATGTTGGGCAACCCGGGATCAGAGCGAAGGCAATAATAAATTTAATGACCTATCCTGAGTCTTGAAAAGTATCTGAATTAAAAATTCCAAGTGAATTTTATCTGAAAAAAAGACAAATTTCTAGTTTTTAACCTAATCATGCGCTTTAAAAGATAACAAGCGTAGGCGTGATACAAAGCTGAAAGCTGGGATAACCACAAAAAAAATTCTTCCCGGAGGGCCAAAAAATTAAAGGAAAGTAGCAAAAAACCATAAAAAGATGTCGAAAACATGGCGTTGACAGGCAGCGACAGCTTTCCCCACTATGCTCTATGGCTTACTTTCGACTAATGGCTAAGCACTCTCAGATCAATTTTTTTTTCTTTTTTTTCATTTAAGAAAAGCCAAATTACCTAAGCTAAATTTTACCTCAGTAAAATATTTACAATAATTCTATTCAGCAAAAACAAACAATCAAAAAAATTGAACAATTCAACGGCATGAATGACTTGACTTGATACGACTATGAAAAATCTCCAAGAAAAAAAATTACCATAAAACTCCACAAACGAAAAGAATTTGACTGCACCTAACTAAGGGAAGCCAAAGCTTCCAGCTAGTTAACTTTGCTTTCAAGGTTGGTCAAGGTTACGACTTTGAGATATAGAAAAAGTAGAGATCATGTATCTCAATTCAACTTAAGCGTTAACATCATCTGCCCACAGGCGAGAAGGAATGGAGCGAGCTTAACAAGGTGGTATGTAAGTTCTCTGGACGAGCTACAGAGAACGGCGGAGCGGGAGAAATTATCTTTACCGTAATGCAGCGAGAAGATGCGAGCAAGCGGGTAGTAAAGAGGTCACAAGTTTTTAGTTAACGCTCAGGCTGCGAGAAACACCTGTTTCTCTTGTTGAGTGAGGGGGTATGATTCCTCAGCCAACGTGACCATATAACATTCGCATTTGATTCTGCATGGGTATACTTTTTCTTTTAGTCAAAATAATCGTTAAAATTAGACGGAAAACTTTCGCAAAGCTACCCAAGCAGAACATGATAAGGCATAAGCGCACCTAGGTTGGTAGAGTCTGAGCTCACTGGAGAGATAAGCCGGGAGTTCGAAGAAACTTGCATCAAGCAGAAAGTTGTTTGGAGAATTTCGTCGGTCAATGACGGGAGCATCCTATTGAAGTAAAAGTTCGCTTATAGCTGCGTACTACTCTCTACTATGACGCATTAGGAATTGGACCTCCTATTGAAAAAAATCAAATTTTCCTTTTTTTGACTAGTAGGGATGGTGGGCGCCTATTCCACTCACGAATGCATAAAAAAAAATCTTTTTCCGCGCCATGCTCGATAAATCGCTATATGCCCGTCACACGGGAGCTTGTAACTAAGAAAAGTACAAGTTCAATGTGAAAAGCACGGCTAGTTAGACAGCTGAACAAGAGTATCCACTTCTTCTCCAAGCTGCAGCTCATAGTTACTTGATAGAGCTCAAAGTAATCCACACCACAAATGCTGAAGGATGGTTGCTTAAACCCAAACCACCAACCATTAAACCCTTCATCGTAGGATTTACTGTAGCGGTTTTTCGTACAGGGAAAATGACCCAATTATTTTCGATCGTCTGAAGCGCGTAATGTAAATGATCAATGCTCTGTGGCCCATTGTCAAGCCCATTGTCAAGCCCATTGTGAAAATGACGGATACACAAACACTACCAATGGATGACGACCATCCAAGGTTTCTTGATGCTAAGCACCAAGTTTGTGTCCAACAAGTGCTCGGTACCATCCATGGAATGAAGACAGCGAATTTGTTGCTAATGTTGTTGTAAACCCCACTATTAGACTTGACCTTCTTGTTGGAAGACAACAAATTCCATCGAGAGTGTATCTATTTGCGAAAGCTATTTCGATTTTATTTGCTCAATTTTAATATCAAATAGGTTGGTTTTTGCCGCATCTGAATTACGAAAATGTTTGAGACTGGGGTAGACGCAATCAATAGAACAGAATGCGTTGCAAACAGTGAAAAAAAAATAAAACCGTTCCAACTGATGAACAGTTTTGTTGGATCACTTGTATTAGCTACAAAATTAACAATGATATCAACAGAATCATCAAGAGGGCTCTGAATACGAATTCTGTTATTGACTCCTGTTTAAGATTTGATTAGCCACTCATTTGTTAGAAGGATACTAGGCCGGAGGACGATACTGCTTTCTTTCAAATTTTCGCTAAAATGTCGAGGGTTCCTTTGGCAGCAGGATTGCCGCCACTAGCGACCTGATACTACTCATCAACGTGGTGCAATCATAATTTTCTGCCATCCAGTTGGTGAGATATTTCTCGTTCGAGATAAGCCACTGAAGAGCCTTGGTGCTATCAGACCACATGAAAGTGTTTACAATAACGCTTTTTGATTATCTTCCAGAGAACGAAAACCAAGCAGAGCGGCCTGCAATATGAAATTCTGAACGGACATAGCCTTCATGTGCGCAATCATAGCCTTGCCAAAAAACTAAACAAACATGAGTCTCTATAGTATCTAAAGCGCAATCACAAAAAAGGCAACCGCAGAAAATACCTCCCAGGAGGAGTCATGAATGAGTCATGAACATCGAAATAACTCCGAGAGACGAGGATATAGCCCAGCATAGGTAATCCGGAACGCCATTCGAGTTCCGCGACTTTTTTACATAATTTACAGACTTTAATTTTCTCGCCGATGATAATTACGCGATCAAAAATTCAGTCCTGAAAGATTATAACGAAGGGTCTCAATACTATGAAAATATATTTCAACATAGTCTATAGAATAGTGGCGATGAGGTCTAAATTTAGCATGACATAAAAAAAATCAATGCCATGATGCACTGGACATAAAACCGCGACATCAAAGGTATTTATGAGAGAAGCAAATCGAAAAACAATTTAAAGGTTTCTAGACACTGTCTTCAGCAAAAACAAACAGTCAAAAAACTGATCATTTCAACGGCATAAATTATTTGAAATACGACCATAAAAAATCTTATGAAGTCAATAAGTGAGTACAAAAAACTACAAACGAAAAGTCTTGACTGAAAACAACGTTAACAAAAGGCATAAGATAATCTAGGTGATTTCTCTGAATTGTTGACTTCAAGGTATTCACAAATTTCACATGATTAAAACAAATCCATAAAGTAACAATCAATCGGCAAATATTATCTGTTACTGATTGTCTTAAATCGTTTTTTGTCCGTTTTTTTGACAATACAAGTTTATATACGATTAGTGAATAAATGAGCCGATCAAAGGTAAGGGTTGGTTGACCCTACACATTAAAATAGGTTAAAGTTCAAGATCAGGTTCTGGCTTCACATAAAAAGAATTTATTTAGACCGGGGTGGATCTAGAATTTTTTCGAGGGGGCAGATTTTCAAAAAATTTCGAAAACTTTGTCGCTTTTTTCAAAGTTCACTAAATAATTATTCCGAGCTCTCTCAAAGCAGCAAAGACTTTTTGGACAAAATGTCTGCACCACAGTCAAAATTTTAAAATAAGAACAGGCCAAAAAAGCGTTTTTAGGCACTTATTGGAGAATTTTGACGTAAAAAAAATTTTTTTTTCGCCCTCAAATTTAGTTAAGATTGGCGCCGAAAGCGCTCTTAGAAATTTTTTAGTGTTCATCAGCCAAAAACTGATAATTCAAAATAGTACAACTGAGAGACCCTTTGAGGACAGCTTAGGAGTAATTGTTTGCCTAAGATGATAACTAAATTTTTTTTCTCAATTATGGAACATTTTACGGTTTTTCAATTGTAGTTACGTGCATTATAGTTTTCTTAATTGGTTCAGCTCCTTCAAGTTTTGAATTTATTGAAGTTTGAAGTGTGAAGCTGAAATGATATGGGAAATACCGAGCTGTCAAAACTTTCACTAGTGATTTTGAAAAACATCTTGACAAACCTGTCACAAATATTTACTTTCGAAAATACACGTTTTTTATTAGCTTGTTTTTAATCCCTATTCTTTTGATGCTTTGGCTTTTCTTCAGGCTGACTTTTTTCTGCATTCTCGTGGACTGTTGAGATACTGACCATACTTGATCACCAACTAAAAAAATATCTGGAGGATCTTTTATTAGCAAAGCAGTTTCAAAAGTTCAGCAGATCCACAGCAATAAAAAAAGTTTTCTTTGCAGCGATTGCGCCTGACTCGTCTGTCAAACTGAGCTGGTTCGTTGTTGAGAAGAGCAGAGTTCTGGGTCCCGAATAACCCATACTGCGTAAAAACCATTTGAATCAAGACTTTATCGAAAAATGATTTGCGCAAATCATATGTTTTATTTAAAATTCTAGTCATGAAAAAATGCAACGGTCGCGAACGTTGCGCCTGTCGCGTTGAAACTTTTTCATGGGTTGCTGCGCCGCTAGGGGATGCAGCTTGTCAGTCTGCAAAGACGTACAGTACCATATTTAAGCGGCGTTGGTCTGGACATATCCTTTTCGGGCTGTGAAAATCTGTGAAGTACCCAAAATCTTCCTTGACTGAAGGGTCGAATAATGAGTCGAACAAGGTCGAATCATGATTCGAACACGGTCAAATCATGAGTCGAACACGGTCGAATCATGAATCCCACAAAATCGCAATTATGTTAGCACAGAGTCGCAGCATAGCTAATTTGGGTCGCGCAAATCGCAACTTGGGTCGCACAAATCGCAATTTGGGTCGCGCAAACTTAAGTAATGGAGTTGTTTTCAGACTTTTCGCTCACATAAGCGTTAAACAGATGCAGGTCGCAAAACCATGTTTATATGTATTGCTAATGTTCTTGTTAAGATCAACATATTTGCTGATGAAACAAAGGACCGAACCTAAAAGACCATCAATCTTTTTAGGACAACAACAAATTCGTTACCACAAAAACGGCTAGCTAGAAAACAGCCAAATCAAACATAAATTAATCAGTCAAGTGAGTTTTAACAATAAAAGACGATAACATAATGAATTACCGCGAAGCTAAAATTAGAAAAAAATTTTGATACCTTATGCACGAACCGACTGTTTCCAAAAACTATTGCTTAAAACTATTTCCAAAAACTATTGTTTGAAACTATTGCTTAAAAACATTTTAAACAGAGCAGCACACTCTGCGCCTGTGAAATATAAGTCAGTCGATTGAAATTGAAGAGTGTTAAATCAAAAGTTCGAAAAAACAACAAAATGTACATCTTCCAAAACACGACAAAAATAAAAAAGACACTTTTTCACTGAAAGGTCACAAAAGGTTTTTGTTCAGTTTCCAGCAATCAAAACCAACATTTAGTTTCTCTTCGAGTCAGCTTGCTTTGGGAGAACTTCGCCCAAAAAAAGAAGATAATACCCAAAATAAAAACGGTAAATATGACGTTCTCCAGTTTCTTTTTGTACCCTATGCACGAATCGACTGTTTCCAAAAATCATTCAAAGTTATCATTAAAAATACATTATAAAGGCGCAGCATACTCTTAGCCTGTGAAATGGTGAAATGTCTGACAATCGATTGCGATTGAAGATTAGTAAATCCAAAATTCGAAAAATATCAAAGCTTTTACCTTCCAAAACCCGACGAACAGAAAACGAGATGCTTTTTCACTGAGAGGTCAGAAAAAAAATTTGTACAGTTTCGAGCAATCAAAACCCACGCTTAGACTCTGAATCAGCCTGCTTTGGAAGAATTTCGCCCGAAAAATTTTTTTTGTTTTCAAAGATAAGTCCCAGAATAAAACTGGTAAATATGATGCTCTCCAGTTTTCTTTTGGTACCCTATGCTCGAATCCACTGTTCCCAAAATATATTTGAAATGATTGTTCAAAAACATTAAAAAAAGGCCCAGATTAATCTTTTTCTGTGAAATATAAGACAATCG
This sequence comes from Symsagittifera roscoffensis, assembly GCF_963678635.1. Lineage (NCBI taxonomy): Eukaryota > Metazoa > Xenacoelomorpha > Acoela > Convolutidae > Symsagittifera > Symsagittifera roscoffensis. The sequence goes on along the minus strand of NC_087063.1, from coordinate 57,252,043 downwards.
ATTGAGGTTGAAGATTGTTAAATCCAAAGTTTGAAAAGATAAATTTACACCTTCCAAAACGCGACAAAAAAGAAAACAAGATGCTTTTTCATTGAGAGGTCAGAAAAGGTTTTTATACTTTTTCGAGCAATTAAAAGCAACATTTAGACTCTCTCTGAATTAGCTTGCTTTGAAGGAAACTCTCCCGAAAAACTGTGTTTTTCGAAAATAATACCCAAAACAAAAACGTTAAACATGACTTTCTTCTGTTTTTTTAATACCATTTCTACGAATTGACTATCAAAAAATTTTTTTACAAAACCAGGGGCAACTTCAAGACGACACACTGTGAATCAATAAAATATCAAGAAAAACCTGCAAATCACTATTAAGACTAGTAACAAATGGTCTAAATTTGAGGATAATCAATTGTTTGGTTGACATTGAAAAATTTAAAGTCCTAATTCTCAAACTAACTTTTCACATTGAAATTTCCGACTAAAAAAGTGAAAAAATGTGCTTTCACGGAGAGGCCAGAAGAAATTTTGAACAGGTTGCAGAAACCACAACAGAAGAGCAAGCTCTCAATCAGCTAGGTTTCATGTTGATTTTGGCCTAGATTGTTTTTTGGCAAAGATATGATCCGAATAAAAAACAATGAAAATGATATTCCCCAAAATCATCTGTTTGAAGAAATTACAATTTTAATCGGGAGAAATTTGAGTATAATGTTACTGATCTTCTTTTACAAAATATCAGGTACTGAAATTTATTGTAACCTCAATTAAAATAAATTTTCACCTTGAAAAATCCGACTAAAATTTTTTGAAAATTGAGAAAAGATATGATCCGAAAAATACGCTGGAAATGACATTCTCGATGTTGTTTTGTTCTCTTGCCCTGAATTGACTGCATCAATAAAACATCAAAAGTACGCACTAAACTGTAATGTAAATTAATGGAAAATGGTCTAAGTTTGAGAGAAATTAGATGTTTGATTGATTTGTAGAATTTTAACATCCTGAGTCGCAAATAACTTAAAAGTTCACTTTGAAAAAATAACTTCAAACCACTGAAAAAGCTAAATAAAATGTGTTTCCACTGAGAAGCGAAAAGAGCAATTTAAACTGTTTGGAGTAGACACAGCAGATGAGAAGGATCTCAATCAACCAGGCCGCACGTGCTTTTAGGTAAGATTGTTTTTTTGACAAAAAATATCCAAACAAAAAACTGAAAATGAGGTTCTCCAGATTATTTTGGTACCGTTTCTACAACTAGAGTATTTCGATAAAAGACCAATAATTAGAAACTTGATTATACAGACTGTAATGGTCTCCGTTTATAAAAATCAGCTAAACAAAGTTTGTGAAATTCCTAAAATCCAAAAAAACGCCGAAAATTAGTTTTCTAGATTTTTTGTTGCCTTTCTCACGAATCGAAAAATATACAATTTTAAAAAAAAACAATCAGCAAGTTTTAAACTGCACAGGCTGGAAACGTTCTTTTGAATAAAGAGCTATTTTACTGATACTGGAAGCTGAGTTTACTCTTTCAGAAAGACGAATAAGAGTATCAAAATAAATTTCAAGCAAACTAAACATCATTCCATGAAAATGGTTTTCAGTTTTTCCATCTTGATTCATCATAACAGCTCGAATCTTATGTCCCAAACTTAAGAATTCAATCATGCTCAAAATGGTCTTGTGAAGACATCAGATATAGTTAACCGGCAGAACTCACGGGGAGATACTTTTTACAGATCAGACTCAATGGTATGCTTAAAAGTTCGTTAGATTTTGAAATCTCGCAGTCGTAACATTTAATTGTCCTTCGTTTGTTTGGTACTAAGTGTACGCTTCCTTACAATTGTAGACAATCGCAGACAACACTAATTCAATTCAATGCCGTAAAAAAACTCGATTTCTCTCAACATAAATTTTGGAGTGGAATTTGCTTTTCCATCAGGAAGAATCTCATCAAACTTAAATCCAACAAATCTGTTTGACCCAAAGCCCATACGCAAGCGAACTAACAATTCGCGTAGAGTTTGCAGAAAATCAGTATGCATCCTTAAGTTTGCTGCTGTTATCAGGAGCTATGAAACCAGTTAAACAGTTGTCCTCAACGCAATAATTGGAATCAAAACTGGCTCCAACCTATCTACTGACAAATATCTTGCAGTAATTAACCTTTCCGTTCAATGGACCAGCAAGCAGGTGATTCGCACTTTCAAAAAATAAAGCCGATGTGCATAAAATGGCAAATTTTTTTTACTTACCATTGCATATGCCGTATCGAAGGAAAATTTATCAATTGTTTCAGAAAATTTCAGCGAACACAGTTTCAGTTTCTTTTTGTACCCTATGCACGAATCGACTGTTTTCAAAAACCATTCAAAGTTATCATTAAAAATACATTATAAAGGCGCAGCATACTCTTAGCCTGTGAAATGGTGAAATGTCTGACAATCGATTGAGATTGAAGATAAGTAAATCCAAAATTCGAAAAATATCAAAATTTTCACCTTCCAAAACCCGACGAACAGAAAACGAGATGCTTTTTCACTGAGAGGTCAGAAAAAAAATTTGTCAGAAAATAATACCCAAAACAAAAACGTTAAACATGACTTTCTTCTGTTTTTTTAATACCATTTCTACGAATTGACTATCAAAAAATTTTTTTACAAAACCAGGGGCAACTTCAAGACGACACACTGTGAATCAATAAAATATCAAGAAAAACCTGCAAATCACTATTTAGACTTGTAACAAATGGTCTAAATTTGAGGATAATCAATTGTTTGGTTGACATTGAAAAATTTAAAGTCCTAATTCTCAAACTAACTTTTCACATTGAAACTTCCGACTAAAAAGTGAAAAAATGTGCTTTCGGGGAGAGGCCGGAAGAAATTTTGAACAGGTTGCAGAAACCACAGCAGAAGAGCAAGCTCTCAATCAGCTAGGTTTCATGTTCAGTTTGGCCTAGATTGTTTTTTGGCAAAGATATGATCCGAATAAAAAACAATGAAAATGATATTCCCCAAAATCATCTGTTTGAAGAAATAACAATTTTAATCGGGAGAAATTTGAGTATAATGTTACTGATCTTCTTTTACAAAATATCAGGTACTGCAATTTATGATAACCTCAATTAAAATAAAATTTCACCTTGAAAAATCCGATTAAAATTTTTTGAAAATGAGAAAAGATATGATCCAAAAAATACGCTGGAAATGACATTCTCGATGTTGTTTTGTACTTTTGCCCTGAATTGACTGCATCAATAAAACATCTAAAGTACGCAACAAACTATTATGTAAAATAATGGAAAATGGTCTAAATTTGAGAGAAATTAGATGTTTGATTGATTTGTAGAATGTTGATTTGTAGATGATTTGTAGGATTTGTAAAACATCAAAAGTACGCAACAAACTATTATGTAAAATAATGGAAAATGGTCTAAATTTGAGAGAAATTAGATGTTTGATTGATTTGTAGAATATCACCTGCTTTCCCGTCAATGGACCAGCAAGCAGGTGATTCGCACTTTCAAAAAATAAAGCCGATGTGCAAAAAAGGGCAAATTTTTTCTATTTGCCATTGCATTAGCCGTATCGAAGGAAAATTTATCAATTGTTTCAGAAAATTTCAGCGAACACAGAATTCTTGCAGAAGTTGACCATAAAAGGCAATTTTTGCTACTGTCTAAGAGACTGCGAATGGCGTAAGCAAGTTTAATCCAATTTTCAAGTTTTTTTATTTGCTATTTTGAGAACCGAAGACCAAACTATCGGCGCCAGATAAAACATTTGACTTCCAGCTCATTGGCTTCGAAATGAGGCAATTAATTAAATGTCGAACTGCGCGTTCGTACTGCGCGTTTGAACTGTGGTCAAACCGCGGTTATGAATTCCTTCGTGAGCTTGGTTTGAACTAGACCCTCTTTCATTGCTTGCTTCGATGAGACAGTAAGTCGAATGAAAAGGAATTCCAGAAACTCTTTCGAAACGTTTACATATAACTGATGCATAGCATCAACAGGGGCTGTTGTCGTAGACATAGCCGGGCCCATTTGCAGGTTGCAAATTAGAAAATTGTTCGTTGAAGCTGATGGTACGTCGTCGTTGATTGTAATGGTCATCTAGATAATAGCTGTCGTTGATCATGTTGGTCATCTAGTTGTTACTGTGGTCCAATACTCGCGAGAGTTTGACTGCTGGTCGGTGTAGAATCCCCCTGCTAGTTTTAATTTCGCAGGAGCGAACGATTCCGTCTGCACCTGGGAAAGTACGAAGTACCCGTCCCAGGGGCCAAAGATCTCGAGGCGTTAGGTCTTCCAGTATCCATACAAGGTCTCCTTGCTGAAGATTTTCCACTTGCTTTGTCCATTTCGTTCGGGTTGTCAAGGTTGGCAAGTAGTCTTTGAGGTATCTGTTCCAGAACTGTTGACTCAAGGCTTGAGCTTGTTTCCAAGTTTTCTTGTCCGTTGTGTGGCGAGGGAGAAACAATCCGTTAGGCAAATTGTTTGTTGGTCGTCCTAGTAGAAGGTGATTGGGTGTAAGGGGCTCGTCGTCGGTTGGGTCTGATGAGACGTGGGTTAGCGGGCGAGAATTCATCATAGCTTCAACCTCGCACGTGAAGGTTGACAGAGTTTCATCGTCAAGTGTCCATGTTCCAATGACTTTGTAGAAGGCAATCTTAAATGTTTTTATGAGGCGTTCCCATGATCCACCAAAGTGAGGAGCTGCAGATGGGTTGAACTTCCAGGTTATTCCAAGTAATTGGCATTGATTGTTGAAGTCGTTGCTGTGTTGAATCTCAGAAAGGCTTTCCTGTAATTCCTTGTCAGCTGCAACGAAGGCTTTTCCGTTGTCAGAGAAGATGATCCTGGGTTTACCGCGTCTAGCGATGAAACGGCATATGGCTTGTAGAGTTGAGTTTGTGTCAATTTGCTGGCATATTTCTGAATGAACTGCTCGCGTGACGAGGCAGGTGAAGAAGAGAACGTATCGCTTACTGTACTCGTCGTTGTTCCGCGTGGCAAAGGGTCCAAAGAAGTCAATTCCTGTTGAGTAGAAGGGGTAACTGTTTTCCAATAAAGGGAGTCGTTGTAGGGGTAGATCTGTCATCAGAGGCTTCACTGGTTCCTGTCGAAGGCGTCGGCAAGGTATGCATTGTTGAATAGTTTTCTTCAGATGCTTGCGTGATCTTATGATCCAAAAGTCCTGCTGAAGAATGCTTCGGGTGTGTTCCATTCCACAATGGGAATTTATTTCGTGTGTTTGCTTCATGAAGAGTTGTATTGGGTAAATTTCTGCGTTCAGAATGACTGGATGTCGACTGCAAAGTAGAAGCGGGGCTTTCTGTAGTCGTCTTTCTGTAGTAGTCTTTCTGTAGAAAGACGTCCGTGTCTGGTTTCCATTTCACTCCAAGAACTCTTTCGAGGGGTCGTTCCTTCTTGGTGAGGCTGTCGCTGTTTTCCAAGTGGTTCTCGTTGACTGTTGTGAGGAATTGTTGAGAGTTTGAGGTCCATTTTGTGAGGTTGAAACCTCCAAGGCTGAACATCTTTTGAAGGTCGTTCATTAACTGTGTCGCTTCCGTCGGTGTTGAAACGGCTTTGTATAGGTCGTCCATGTATATGTTGCGTTTTGTGACTTGCTCCAAGGCTGGATATTTGTCGGCATTGTCCTTCGCTAATTGTCGAGTGGCGTAGCAGGCAACACATGGTGAGTCGGTCGCTCCGAAGATGTGGCGGGTGTATTGGAAGGTTGCGAGTTGGCCCGTGTTGTCCTTCCACAGAAATCACAAATACGGCTGGTCCTCTGGGCTCACGAAGACCTGCATGAACATTGCTTCAATGTCGGCAGAAATAGCGATTTGGTCCTCGCGAAATCGCATAACGATTCCAGTAAGGTTTGTGAGGAGGTCTGTTCCAGTTAGTAGGTTGCTGTTGAGTGATACTCCTTTGTAGATGCTCGATGCATTAAGGACTCGGCGTACCTTGTCAGGTTTGTCACTGGATGATGAGGAAGGTACCATTTTCCTGTTGAGTCTTCATGGGAATCATCAATTTTGACTATGAAACCTTTCTGCAAGTCGGTGTCGATGGTATCCTGATATTTCTGTGCCATCTCGGTGTTTCTCTTCAGTAGTTGGAGAAGGCTGTCGAGCTGCTTCTTGGCAAGCCATCTATTGTTTGGCAGTTGTTGTCCACGTTTCCAAAGCATTCCAACTTCGTAGTGTCCATTGGGCAAGCGGGTTGTTGAAGATTCCAAGATGCGGAGAGCTTCCTTGTCGTCTGTTGAGAGGCTGCGTTGGTCAGTTGAAATCCCTTCGGCGTCCATTTTCATCAATTCAGCTACGTGGCAAAACAGTGTATCGTCTGTCGTGAAGTTGATTGTGTTGATGTCGTTGGGTGTCGCTGCATTGTCTCGTCCACAGAGAGACCATCCAAGTGGCGTTTTCCATCCAATAGGCACATTTTGTTTTGAATGGATTACTTCTGAAGGTGTCACGAGTTCGGCGAAATCGCATCCAATGATGATTCCGATTTCTTTCGAGGGCAGTGTGGCTATCTGAATGTGTTGAAGTGTCTCGTTCCTTTGGCAGATGGAGTTGACGAGTTCAGGGTTGAATTGGGAAAGGTTCCAATCCATTATGACGTCGATGTCATTTAGTTGAAATGGCTGCTTTTGCTGGTTCTAGGGTCCAATCGCGATCGTCATCTTTGTAGAAGCTGTGTCTGATGATGTCAGTGCTTGGTTTAGCTGGATGGTGTCGTCTAACTGCAGATCTGGTTTGAGTTGGAGGGCGATTGATGATTTAAGCAATGTCAGTTTGCTTCCACAATCAAGCATTGCATAGGCATGAACTCTATGTTTGCCATGAGAGATCGTTATTGGCAGGGTCGGAATGTGGCGAGTCGATTTCCTTCTGCTTATGCTGGTGCTGCAGTTGGTGGTGTCGTCATGTTGTCTGGAGTTCCGGTTGGCTGTCTCCCCCTGTGTCGTCGAGTTGTAGGTGCCGCTGTTGTGCAGAAGTGTGTGGTGTTTCTTACTGCATCCGTCCGTCCGGCAGGTTTGCGTTGATTGACAGTCGGCAAACTTGTGGGGGCTGAGGCAGTTGAAACATAGTTGTAGGTCCCTGGCATGCTGTAATCTGTCCTTTGGGTTCATTGCGTTTCAAGGTACTGGCAATTGCGTTTCTCCGGGCAAAAATCTCGTCGTTGATCCTGTTGTCCAGATTTATGTTGCTGCTGGCTGCGTTGCTGGTTCCGGTTCATCTGATTGGCGCGGTGATCCGATTGTCCATGTTGGTGAGTGTGACCGTCGGATGATGATCCTTGAGTGTTGCTGCTGTTGTAGTTGTTGCTGCTGCTGCTGCTGTTTCTGGTGTTGTTGTTTTTGCTATTGCTCGGCAATTCGCTGCATGCTTCGGCGTAGATGTTGAACCAATTGGTGAGGTCGATGAGTGATGGTTGTCTGATGTTGCATTGCAGATTGTATCTATTCCATTCTAGTCGGCAAGGGGTAGGCAGTTTTGACAAAACTGTTTGGACATTTGTCGTAGAGTGTAGATCGTGCTGGAATCCAAGTGTCGTTAATGTATCGACCATTGTCTGTAGGAAGTTGGCGAGGTCCTTGTAGCTTCTGGTATATCGTAGATTGGGGCCGCTGATGGCGTCGAGTCGTCGAAGGAAGGATGTAACTATCTTCGTCGGGTTACCAAAGTCGTTTTCCAGTCGCTGAAGGGCTGCGTCATACATTGCTCCATTGCATCCATATCCTCGGATGAGAGATTTGGCATCTCCGGATACAATTATCTGCAGATGTGTCATCTTTTCCGAGTTTGTCAAGTCGGTGCTAATGATGGTTGCGTTGAACAGTCCTATCCAGTCTAACCATTTTTCAGGTTCTCCGTCGAATATGAATGGTTTGACAATGGGCACTGATTTCCTGAATGTCTTCGAGATCGTTTGATGATGGTTGTGGTCTGTCGGTGCTGTGCCAAGGTTGGTCGGAATCGGAAAATAAGTCGGCTGGTTCTGATGTGCTGCATGTTGATGTGCTGCATGTTGATGGACTGCATGTTGATGAGGGGGAGGTCGGTTGATATTTGGGTGAGTTGTTCCTGTTGGTCCCCTGCAGCCTGCATGAGTGAAGGCTGTTGTTGATGATGTCGGCATGTTCGTAGGGTTGTATGCTGTCGTGGTTCCAAGAAATCCTTCCTGGTACGATCGCATGGCAGGTTGTGTACATTGGTGAGTCAGGGTCGGCTGGCTGGAGGTCCAATTTGTTGCTGTTCGTTGATCTCCTTGGTTTGTTGGCAGTAGTGCTGGTTGTGCTGGTATCGGTACTCCGTTGATGTTTGTGATACCCTTAGCTGTCGTCTGGTGTCCACTGAACACGTTGGTGGGGGGATGATTGGTTGAATTCTGATTTCCAATCGTCAAGATGGGTCTAAAGGCGCTATTCGGATTATGTGTCCTCTGTTGCTGACTTGGAGGCTGGTTCTGCTGTAGGCTCGAAGGCTGGTTCTGTTGTTGGCTTGAAGGCTGGTTCTGTTGTTGGCTTGAAGGCTGGTATAGTCCATGTGGGGGGCTAGCTGTCTGGGGAGCAAGAATTGGGGGTGTGATTTGCTGTCCAATCATTTGACTCTGAGCTGCTTTTGAAGTTGCTGTCGGAAGAAATATTGGCGCTGAAACATTTCTTTGTTGGGTTGCTGGTGGGTTGCTTGCTTCGATGAGACAGTAAGTCGAATGAAAAGGAATTCCAGAAACTCTTTCGAAACGTTGACATATAACTGATGCATAGTATCAACAGGGGCTGTCAACTGTAAGCCCTCAATAATTGTGAAATTTTTGCTTCTTCCATGCACACCCTTGGTGTTTACCCTTCTTCCATGCACACTCTTCTTCCATGCAAACCTCTTTTGCTTCTTCCATGCACACCCCCCGGGTTGACCTCCATACACCGAAAATGCTTATCATACAATTCCATACATTAAGTGTGTGGGAAAATGCTTGTCATACAATTTTCATACAATTTCTAAAAATGGTTGAAAACTGGTATAAACTCGTTTCTGTGGCTGTTTGACTCTAATAAAACAGTCTGATGATAAAAACTGAGGTTTTCGTTTTTTGAAAAAAATGCTTATCATACAATTCCCATATATGGAAATTGTATGACTGGCATTTTTTTTTATGGCGACACAAAGTAATTTTGAAATTTTGGCCCAAAAATTTTTTCGTTTTTTTTTCAACCGCAAATCGAATTTTGTATGCAAACAAACATTTTTCGAAAAAAATTTTTTTGCATGCAAAAATTAATATTTTGTGTGCATAACGTAGTCCTGGATATGATAAAATTGGCTTTTATTTTCTTTTCACTTATATATTTTTTTTCAAAAACGCGGAAAATTCCTATTTTTTCTGTATGGGGTGTTAGTGTATGCCTTAATCAATGTCTCATAATTTGAAAATTCAAAAATTTAAAATAATCATCATTACAAAATTCTGCCAAAAAATAAATGTTTTTTACTTTTGTTATATCAATTGTAAAAGACAGGCACATTCAGGTCGTTTTCTATGCATTGTCAATGCAAGACCGGCCAACCTTTGGTGTTTTGAGTAACCAAGGTCTTTGTCACTTGTGTTCGGTTGCAACTACAACCGAAAATTTTTCAGAAACTAAATTTAGAAAGAAAAAATCAAAATTTTTTGTTTATGAAAAAACGCCTATCATAAAATTTTCATTTATGGAAAAATGTTTATCGTAGAGTTTTTATACAATTTTCTGTACGTATGGAATTGTATGAAATTGAATGACAAGAAGTTTTTCATATATGGAAAATATATGATAAGAAGTTTTGGTCAACCCGGGCCTTCATTCATGCAAACCTCTTATTTCACACAGGTGGCAACCATAGTATCCACAAAACTTCTTCTTTACATTTTGCTTCCTGGTCAGCAATGAAGAGAATGGGGTCAAAAACTACGGTGAATTCTATGGCACTGTAAATTATCTTTTCAGGAACTGAAATTTTACTGACGAAAAGATCTTAAATTAGAGTGAAGTCAGGTTTCTGCTTGCCGTAATAAAGTGAAGCTAAAACAATGCATTGCAATGATCCACGTAGCATAGGGGGCAGGTTGACGATTTCCAACCACAGCGGCCAAACTGTTATAGCCTGAGATTTGTTGATGTGTGCTTCATCAATTTTGACAAATGAACGAATTGAGAGGATCTTATCGCTAACATCAATTGTCTCTAATTTGAGATCTATCTTTGAATTTTTAGTTACACTGTATTCTAGTATTGTTCTTAGACGACCTAGATCAACTTCTACTAATAGTTTTCTAAAAATGAGAAAAGTTATTTCATCTCCTGTTTCGGGAAGAGAAATATGATCTGCGTTACATTTTTTCGTTTCTTCAAGATCTGTTGATAAATGAAACCTGATCTCGACGAATTAGCTCAAATAGCAGCGCATCTGATTCGTTATGTCTTGATACAATCGATAAGCAGGAGACTGCCAGATTTTTCTGCGACTCGCGTAAATTTATAACCAGAAAACCTGGACTTCAAACCCTCATTTTCTTTGTCCAAGTAGGTGTATTCTGCTTCGTAGAGAAGGTTTTCACTAGAGTTCAAGTCAGCCTGTTCATACTTTAGTGTAGTCTGGGTCTCGGAACATTCGAATCTAGCGCGATCATCATCTGAGTTATCAGAAAAAACTGAATCTTGAATCGGCTACATTTGCAGGCTTGATTCAGGAATTGCGTCTGAATAAAAGTCTAGTAAATCTCCAAGGGGAGTCACTGATTGACTGTCCTGATGCTTACTTTTTTGGCGTCCACTATTATAGGAATTATACACTTACGCTTTTTCTGAGGTTGCAGTTGACTGCTGGTCGATGGGTGAATTCAGAACACCCCATACAGAAATTTACCAAATACTTCAATAGTGAAACTTTTAACCTCCTCATACTGCTCACTTCCGTTTATGTAGCTACATCATACTAATAGCAGACCTCAGAACCAATTCACGAGCAGTTCAAATTCTTTGTTTTCATGCTTCCTTTCCGATAAATTTGCAGCTTTCTGGCAATTTCATACGCTACTAGTGAAGTCAATGGGTACTTCTGCTATATCACCGGTAAAAAAGACAATCGGTTTAGCCAATCAGCGCAAAAACAAGTGCTAGCAAAACCTTTGTTTTTCAAAAGCTGAAAGCACTTCCTGGATCATAGATTACACTTTAAAGAATAGCCAATTTTATTCTTTTTTTCTCGAACAAAGATTGAAAAAAAAAACGAAGTTATAGAAAAAAACAAGGTATCAATCAAACTTCCAAGTTTGAATTTTTTGCTACCTTTGAAACATTCAACTTACTCGCTATCAGCATCACACTGAACAATTGACAAGGCTGACTTTATCATTGTATCAGTAAACTTACCTTCAAAAAACTTGCTACGCAGCTGCAGCCCAAACTGTGAGTGAGATTTGCCTGCTTTTTCTCGCATCATGTCAACTCCTTTGTGAAAAGAAGTTTCAGAAGAAACGCAGTCAAACAGCTAATCTTTTTTGTCAATGGATTAAAATTATTCCAATTTGAAGACCTTAGCTCCTATCAACTCAATCAAAACACGATGATTCACTTATAAGAAAAGATAAGTAAATCAAGTGCGCGCTTAAATTGGTACACCTAATTCGTGTTCAAAATTGCTCATGATCAGTCTGGACTTTTTTTCAAAAAAATCCATAAGCTTGTTTATTTTCCGTCCAATTGCTGTTTTTTGCAAGGATGCACTCCCGCAAGACGTTTTCTGCTAAACAATGAAAAACGAAAACATTACCAGTATCGAAAAATAAAAAACAAAAAATTACAGTTCCAGATGTACCTGAGCATCTTGTTAACGTTTTGCATCATCTAAACTTGAAAACAATTTCCAAGTGTTACCACCTAATTTTCCTCAAACTGATGAAACGTCTAAGCTCAACTCAAACACAGATTCCATCTGAAGTTACAAATTACGAAAACAAATTCAAAAATATGTCATTCAAAAAACATCCTCTTTAATTCAGAAAAAGTATTATTTGTTTGACATTTTCGGCTAATGAGAAAAGCAGGCTAACACATTTTTCGTTACGTGCCATCTGTTGGAACTAAATATAAGCGAAGAGTTCGAGGCTGACGAAATTAATAAGGAAACAAAATACAGTCTTTGCAACAAGGATTGTTGACGCAATTGAATGAAACTATCAAACTAGCTATCTCGGTTATATAAAAAGCGAGCATTGTCTTAAAAATTGTTGATAAACTGATAATGTATCATCTAGTTCTTGAAAGTGGGAAATATGAGTATCTTTCGAGCTGTCGAGCTTCCACGCGTTCAATTCTCTGCCCGAATGATTGGCTGATTCACGCGCATCTCTGTGTGCAATTTTTGTAGTAAGCGCGGGCATTTCAAAGCAACACAAGCTGAAACGTTCAAGAGTTCATCTATTCGAACTTTTATTTTTTATTCTCGGAAAAAACTTTCCGATAAAAAAATTAAGCTCGCAAAAACTCGGATAACTGAAAACGTTTCACCAAGTCATGAAAATTCAAATTTTGAAAGCTTCTGTTTCCAATGCAGGAGCCTTTTGTTTTTATTGGAGACGCATGAGCGTCAATAACAGTGTTCACCAAAACATTCTTAAGAACTAGTGGTCTTAAATTTCGACCAAACTGCGAAGGAGACTTCTCAGCTTTCGATGTCATCATGTGTTGGTGCCTAACAACATTAGATTCATGAGCTTTGCTCACCAAAAAGCTTGGGAAGTCGTCAATGCTTTGGAAACCACTCGCGTTTTGAATAGTGCTCACTTCTGTCAGATACTCCATCGGCAAAAAACCTCAGCAAATAATAGATCAAACATGCATTGTTGGTGATTAGAAATTTGAAAAATCTTTAGCTGATTTCAAAAGTTCCTAGATGCTGAAGTCAAAATCTCAACAAAAAGTAACTTGACTTTTTTCTTGAACTCTTTCTCAGAATGTCTAGTTCCGTCGAAGCTTGCAGTCAGCAATATGACAATTTCCTTAGCTTCTCTCACCTTTTCGTCATTCTCCTTGAGAAATTGTTATTAACGGTCAGAGTCACATCCGGAACAATTCTGAACAGCGCATGCAAAATTTCATTTTTTGTTGAAAGTGCTGAGAAAAAACTTTGAATAAAATTTTATTTGATATATAATTAACAAAAATTAGAGCATATTCTAGTTGGCAGCAATTTGTTCAAAAACAAAGACACGAAAGCGGCCAAAGCTATCTGAAATCAAGGATAATTTTAAGATAAAGCATTTTCTTTCTCATTATAATTTTCAGCAGAAGTATTCTGAGTGACGTCTAGAACTTTCAAC
>NC_087063.1:56928094-57238460 GCF_963678635.1 Symsagittifera roscoffensis | reverse complement strand
TAAGAGAACTAACGAACGGAGAGAGCTAACGAACTAAAAGAACTAACGAACAAAGAGAACTAACGATTTAAATAAGAGAGCTAATTTTTTTATAAACTTTTTTCATATTTTTTTTCTGTGTTTTTTGAAGTAAATAATTGAAACAAACTACATCTAAACAAGTTGAATGGTCATAAGAGTAACGAACGCTTTTTTAAAAGATAGATTAGTGTCTCCGCTGTAAGATAATTTCGTTTGGATCTCAGTAGGAAAAAAAACAATGCAAAAGGGTTTGGGAAAACATAACAAAGATGATGTGGTTAGCAAAACTGTAAAGGATTTTGTTTCAACTTGAAATAAAACTATAAATTGAAACCGAAAACTTGAACAAGGTAGACATAAAACTCTGCAGCAAAGGCTTTTAGTTACTTTTCAGTGAAACTTTTTCAATTATTACCACTATGAGCTTCATCATTTTCTCCTGATAAAAATTTTGAAGGTGATAGCCTTTCTTTACCTTCGCAAATGGGCGGAATTTAAATGGTGATTGGAGTAGTATTTGTCTTCGAACGTTAATTTGAGGCAAACATTGAAAATTCCCCAGTTGTTTTGGTCATGATTTGTTCGAGGAAGTAACAGCACAATGTTGATAATTTAATATTTTCTAAAACTATTTTATACATTTTTCAATTTTTGCACGCTTAAAACTATTTTTCCTACGAGAATTACTACAACATTATACTGTGATACTTTTTTACAATTTTGGTACAAATTTTGCGCACATCTTCCAAATTTGCAAGCCATATCCCCATTTTGTTCTTATTTCACAAAACTATCACAAAACTATCTTATTTCACAAAACTATCATTTTGTTCTTACTTCACAAAGCGATCTTATTCTTTTATCATCCAGATTAACATTATCATCCAGGTTAGTTCATCATTCGATGTTGCCAAAGAGTTCATGCTATAAAAAGATTACATGAAAAATGAGATTTCTAATTACTAAAAAGAAGCAAAAACTACTTTTTGTTTCAGCTATTGTAATTTTTGTTTCAACTTTTGCAATTTACTTCAATATTCCAATAAACAAATAAGTGTTGTATGCAACATTTTTGAGCTCTTCGAGATGACCACTAAGAGTGTCATTTGCCGTCAAAAACGGAAAACTACTAGTCCTTCAAAAATGTGTAGCATATCCATCCAAAGGCAAAACAACAAACTTTATAGAAAGTGAACTATTCGATAAACCAAAGTCTTTTGAGACTGTTACTAACTAGTTTCTGTACGGTAACGAGCAGTTCTAGGCGAGTCTGACAAGTCTCAACGTAAAGAGAACCCCATTCATTCGTTATCACGACTAAAAAATCTGAAAAACACTGATTTTGTGACAACAATTTTGCCCATGGTTCCAACGACACCCTATGAGGTTTACATTATCAAATTATTTTGAGTTCTTCGAGATGCCCGCATTGACTCTCATGTGTCGTCAAAAATGAAAGAACTCCTCCTTCGAAAATGTGTAGAATCTATCCAAGAGAAAATCAACAACCTTTTTACAAACTGATCTTTTAGATTTACCAAATTTTTCTGAGAGTGTTAAGAGCTATTGTCTGTTTGGTAAGGAGCAATTCTAGGCGCATCTGACAAGTTTCAACATGTAGCGGACCCCATACTTTCAATTATCATGACAAAAAATCTGAAAATTACCGATTTTATGTCGACAAGTTCATTAAGTTAAAAACAGCCCAGCGGAACAATATTCCCGGTTCCAACGGTGCCTTGCTAGGTTTACCTAATCAAATAAAAATGAGCTGTTCGAGACAACCACATTAACCGTTACGTGTCGTAAAAAATGGAAAACCCCGTCCTCCGAAAGTGTGTAGCAACTATCCAAGGATAAACCAAATTCTAGATAAACCAAATTCATCTGAGAGTGTTATTAACTAGTGTCTAAAAGTAACCATCAATTATAGGCGCGTCTGCAAGATTCAACGTGTAGAGAGCCTCATATTTTTGATTATCTTGACTATAAAAATCTGAAAACCTCCGATTTTATGTCCACAGGTTCATTAAATTAAAAACAACCCAGCGCAACTTTGCTCCCGGTTCTAACACAAACATGCTTGGTTCACATAATCAATTGAAATTGAACTCCTCGAGACAGCCACATTGGCTGTCATGTGTCGTCAAAAACGCAAAAACTCGTCCTTCGAAAGTGTGTATTGAAATCAAGACTAAAAAAAATCTGAAACCACTGATTTTATGTCGACAAGATCATTAAGTTAAAAACACCCCAGCAAAAGTTTGCTCACGACTTCATCGCTGAGTTGCTAGGCTTACAAAATCAAATAAAATAGAGCTGATCGAGACAGCCACATTGGCCGTCCCGTGTCGTCAAATTTGGAAAAAAACTTCATTCGAAAGTGTGTATTTCGTATCCGATGTATAAACAACAATCCTTTTAGAAAGTTATCTGTTCGATAAAACAAAGTCTGCTGCGAATGTTTTTGATTTTTTTCTGTACAGTAACGAGCAATTCTAGGCGCGTCTGACACGTTTCATTGTGCAGAGAACCTCATACATTCCATTATTGCAACTAGAAAAACCTGAAAAACACTGATTTTGTGACGACAAATAAGTTAAAAAGACACCAGCGCAATTTTGGCCATGGCTCCAACGGTGCCCAATCAGGTTTACATTATCAAATCGATTTGAGCGTTTCTAGATGCCCACATTGGCTGTAATATGTCGTCAAAAGTTTATAATCACAATTTGGGTAGGACAACACACGAAATACGCAGAAAATACTACAAGGAACAATAAATAAATATTTCTATGATCATGTTTGTCTAATCATTTCTACTGAAACTACATGGACTCTGTGTGAACTGTGCAACCACTCTGAGCTTTAACTGAGTGTTTTAAGAAGGTAATAACTCGACGCAGGCGTTACATCAATACTGCCTTCCTTTACCATCGGTTAAAAATATCATTTGGTCATCGCCAGGTAATTGTAATGTCGTTACGCTTATATGTTGAAAAGCATTCGTCCCAACTAAAAAGAGCAGCTAATATTGAGCTCTGAAGTGTATAATGCAATGATTTTTTAATGTATTTTGATTAAAAAAAGAAATGGTCAGTTATGATGAACCAGTGAAAATAAAATCAGCTATCGAGGTAAGTCCAAAATATATCAAATTTAATAGTTTTTTGTTCTAGAACTGAGAGCTGTGTATGGCTATTCGTTGCCTTATTGTCCTCAGTTGAGTTGTTCTGGTTGGTTTCTTACCTACTTGGTTTACACACTATTTTTATCGTTTGGTCTTAGTTGAACCCATTAGCCAGGTGAATGTAAAACATAGTCGGAAAAACACTTTCTTTCGGTTGAGACGTTCGAAACACCTCTAATTTTTTCGAGTCGCTCGAGATAAAACGAGCTTCGGTCGATCACATTTTCAATCGGCTGAGTCCGACGACCAAGTCTAAGTGGCTAGCGTCAAACAGTGTCAATAACTTTTTCCTTTGGTCGAGTCGGTCGAAACATAACCAGCTTGGGTGGAGTCGGTCGCTACATGGTTAGCTTCTATCGAAGACAGTCCAAGCCATTTTTAAATCAAGTCGGTCAAAACATAGACAAATTGGATCGATTCGGTCAAAACATAGCCATTGTTAAACAAACCGGTCGAAACATAGTCATTTTTGGTCTATTTAATTGAATCGAAAATCCAACAACTCAACCCCGGGTCACACGAATCTACGATGCCCAAATTTGTGGCATTTTCAATCATATTTTGCGGCTGCCCAGGTTGAGGTTTTTGACAGATGATTTGAGAGAAACAGTCGATTGATGTCTAAGATTCTTTGTAGCTCAGGACGATTCGGCTAAAACCCGGTAAAAGCAAAAATTTCCTATTAAGTCGAACAAAGTCGAAAAATGTCCGGTAAAGTCGAACAAAGTCGAACAATGTTCGGTGTAGTCGAACAAAGTCGAGCAAAGTCGAACAAGTCGAGCAATGTCCAGTAAAGCCGAACAAAGTCGAACACAGACATCGTTCGACTCAAGGAAATGAAATCGGACACCGTTCGACTGAAAAAGTCATAAACGGACATCATTCGACCATTTCGGTCGAATCATGAGTCGAGCACCTCATCTCGGGTCGGTCGCGATAGTCTGATCATAAAAATACGGGGCTAACTAAGACTATTTTCTCATGTCTGATTTTCAAAAAAAGCTAATCAAGCTCCTTTTTTTGAATTGTTTATCTCAAGGGATTCGCACAATTCAGATGATTACAAAAAAACCGTAAGGTTACAATAAATCCACAAACCGTTTTTGTCCTTTTTTCTAAATTCAAGTTTAAATACGATCAGTGAATAAATGAGCCGATCAAAGGTAAGGGTTGATTGACCCTATGTATTAAGATAGGCTATAATTCATGATCAGGTTCTGGCTTCACGCAAAAAAAAATCATTTTGACAGGAGCGGATCTAGGATTCTCTCGAGGGGGCAGATTTTCAAAAAATGTCGAAAACTTTGTCGACTTTTTTTAGGTTGACTAAATAGATATTCCGAGTTTTCTCAAAGCAAATAAAAAGACCTTGTTTTGGCCAAATTTTCTTCGCCACAGTCAGAGCGTTGAAAAAAAAGCGTTTTTAGGCACTTGTTGGAAAATTTTGATCAAAAGCAAAATGCTTTTTCACCCTCAATCTTAGATAAAATTGGCGACGAAGGCGCTTTTAGAAAAACTTTAGGGTCCATCGGCAAAATTTGATAATTCAAAATAGTACAAATGAGGGAGCCCTTGAGGACCTCTTAGGAGTAATTGTTTGACTAAGATGATAACTAAAACTTTTTTCCTCAATTACGGATTTTCATTTGTAGTCACGTGCAATATGATTTTCGTAAACGGTACAGCGCCATCGATTTTTGAACATGTTTAAGTTTTGAAGTGAGAAGCTGAAAAGATATGGGAAACATCAAGCTGCCAAAATTTACACAATTAATCTTGAAATACACCTTACTTTTGAAAATACACTGTTATTATTAGCTTGTTTCAATCTTCATTCTCTTGCTGCTTTGGCTTTTCTTCAGGCTGACTTTTTTTCTGTTTTCTCGGAGTTTTGACAATCATTCCCCGACTGTACTTGTTGAAGTTTTCCTTGTGTTTGGACCTGTATGACTCAGCCAAGATGTCCCTTTTACTCTCCATGTCCAGTTTGTAACCCACATCTCGTGGACTGTTGAGCCACTGACCATACTTGATCACCAACTAAAAAAGCAGGTTGTTTTGATGGGGAGGGAGATGAGTAGGCAAGCTTAAAAAATCAGCAGATCCACAGCTATAAAAAAAAATAGTATCCTTTGCAGCGAATGCGCCTGACTCGTCTGTCAAACTGAGCTACTTTGTTGTTGAAGAGCAGCATTCTGGGCCCTGAGTAACCCAGCTGTTAAGAGACGAAAACAAATGCACTCTGCAAAAGAAATGATGCGCTAATAAAAACAAAGATAGCTGCTTGCTGCGCAATTAGCATACACAACGTTCAACCAGATAGATTTGCAAAAAAGCAAGAACTAACAAATCAAGACAGATAATTTCATGATTCACCTTTGGATTGACAGCTGGCATCTTTGTTTGCTTCTGAAGAGCCCGACGATAGGGATACAGCTGTGTCCTTTTTTGAGGGGTGTTGTTGTATGCCTGGGCCAAATAGTTGAACTGTTGCACGCTGGATCGCGAAAGGCCCTCGTGGTACCTTACCGACAGTGACAAGTCAGCCAACTTCAAAATTTGTGTTTAAGCACTGGCGACCAGCTATACAATGTGCATTAAGCAATTGTCGCTAGTCTAGACTGTTGTTCAGAATTTTGAAAGAAACAAAAATTTTAATGCTCCTTTGTTTTATCCTCAGATCAATTTTAGTGATGAAATTTATAGTTTTTGACCAAACTTATTATTACACAAATCTTCTAAAATCTCAAAAAAACTTAACAAAGCAAAACATTTATATATTAAAAAAATCAAACTCGGTCTCAGTTTGACAAATATTCGTAGCCATAGCACCTGCGCAACAAGTTCATCCTAGCCGATGATCTTGATTAGTTTAGTAACCTGCGAGTAAATTATGTGACTATGCCGCAAAGATTTTCGCACAGTTTTATTTGTCTTAAAGAATTCTCATAATTGTCAACTGTGTTCATCAAGGCGCTTTCAGTATTCTGTGTTCATCAAGGCGCTTTCGGCGGGGAACTGCAAGTAAAGTGTCGTTTTCTCAACTTATCTTTTTTTTTTAAATTCTAATTAGCTTTTTTGGTAATTGAATCCCAAAAAATTCAAAGAGTAATAAAAGTTTTCCCATTCACATTAAGTTTTTTGTTTTTAGTAGCAGACAGGGGCATATATAGGATTTTCTCGAGGAGGAGAGGGTGAATTTTCAGACGCTTACTAAGCTGATTTTCTGAAGTCTCCCAAATTGCTAAAAAGAACGTTTTGACCAATATTTTTGTGCCGCAGAACTTACGCGTTTTTGCGTATATTGCAACGCGTTTTTGCAAAAAAGTTGCGTTTTTAGGCCTTTTTTGCGAAACTTGCACCAAAAATTCGCGTTTTTTCAACGCGCGCTTTCCCTTCTGTTGTGAAGTCTTAAAATTTTATTATCTCATTTTATCTAACTGGTCGTTTTTGAACTTGTCTACTGCTAGCAACCTCCATCGGAGTGAGCAAGATTCAGTGTTATTATGTCTTACTTAGAAACAACACACTTATTTTGAACTCTATTCCATACTTCTTATTTTTAAGCCTAGTTTAGTTGGAGCGAAAGTATATGGCGCAGTCATCTGCAAGCAAAGCTGGCATGAGGGGAGACCCCTAGAGGAAGAACCTCAAAAATTGAATTAAAACGGCAGAAATGGATCGGATCGCAAAACACGCTGAAGAAATGAGACGATTCAACAAACTCGAAAAAGCCAGAATCAATTTAGAAACCGCGACGTTCATGTTCAACGGAATGCGAATGGAAAATTCAGACAAAGAAATCCGCTCTTTGCTCTACTTAGCACTTGAGGGGGGAGTAAAAGAAAATTTGGGCAAAATTTCTCAAAGGTCAAACTCCTCCGGATAAACTTAGAAAACCAAGCGTAGCATTTGAACGCCACAAGCTACTTAATAGACGCCAAAGAGAAAGAAAAAAATTGGAACAGTTCTTGGGCGCAATAATGATAACCCTGTAAATAACCACTGGAATTTTGATAAAAGGTAACCAAAACAAGCTGCAGATAGAGGAAAATCATGCAAAAATTGTGGAGGAAAACTTGCTAAGGACACCTTTTCGTTTTTCCGGCGAAAGAACCTATTTGTACATGAGGTAACTTCAAATGCCATTTCATAGAGAATTGAATATGTAGAAGAAAGAGACGGGTGAAGCTGCAGTAAGCAAACATATACATAAAAACGCTGCGGCGTAATTAATACATGGCCGAATCAAACTGCAGTAAATAGCTGCCGTAGGATCAAGCTGCAGAAAAAAAACGTGTACACAAAGAAAGCTGCGACGTAATTAATGTTTGTCGGAATCATGACAAAGCAATATTGACGACTTATTGGTATTGAATGTGACAACAAAAACTGTTAATGACTGAAACGAACTAAAAATTTACTGAACATTGGATTGGGAAAACAAAATTTGTTTTCAATTTAATATCCAAGTCAACTCAGCACGACCAGTGAACTTCCCAAAAACGTAATACATAAATTTAAATTGCGAGACCCCTTAAAATCAACTCAGTCGATCAATCTACAAAATATATTTACTGTGGCTTCACAGATTCAGATCCAACAGATGATTCACGAGAAAACTTATTTTTTTATCATTGCTTATCAATCCCGAATTAAAGTCGCGCAGAAACTTTTTCTCCACTTCAAGAGAAACACTGAAAGAAAGTTTTTCTTAAATTCCATCGGATCATTTAAGAATGACACAGAAAAAAAATTAAAAATTCTACCAATTTTTTTACGGGATTGTCAAAAAAAAAATTCTACTAAAATTACCCATTTTCAACTTTTTTGAAACCAAGACAATTAACAAATGACGGGTATCGTTACACAATATCCCAGCGGTAAACAAAGAACTCAATATAACAAATTCCGAAAAACATAAGAAAAAGATCGAAAAGTTCGACAAACATAGATTTATCAGCCAAATATTAATCACCTGCAAGAAAGATAAATCAGAAACGCTTGCGTTTGACTCAAAACAAAAACAAATCTCCAAAAATTAAAGCCAGATGCCAAACTTTCACAATTTAGTAGATAAAGTTGCATCACAGCTTTCCGAAAAATCTGCCGGAGAAGTTTCGTTCACAAACTTAGACCTCAAAAACGCTTACAGTCAAATTTGTTCAAACGACTTCACGAGTAAGCAATTTTAGTATTGTAGGAGAAAACATACCGGGTATCTACAATTTTTCATTTGGTTTTTATGGACTTGGCGATTTGCCAAATGAATTTTAAAGAGTGATGGAGTCAACCATGGCAAGAAAACTTTCACCAACTTTTATCTAGATGATATCTTAATTTCTTCGACGAATAAAAAGCGATTTTTGAAAAGATTTTCTCAACCCTCGACAAGAACAATTTCGCAGTCAAGTAACCGAATTGCAGTTGTTTTAAATAGAAAGTGAATGGCTCGGTTTCAGAAATTTATATTCCAGAGTAGTCCAGCTGGAGGATAAAACCATAGCAATGAAACACATCCCAATGCCTCGGAACTTGATGGAATAACGCTCATTTCTTGGTTCAACTCAACAATTTATAAACTCTTACCAAATATTGCAGTTCTTCGAAGCCCCTTAACACTGCTACTAAACAAGAAATCTTTATTCATTCCGTAGGATGATCATAAAATAGTTTTCGAGAAATTTATAATCGAAATCGTTAGTTTAACCAAAAACACCCATTTCGACGTGAAAATAAGTTTGAGAAAAAATTCGAACACCTAACACAATGGTCTGGGCTCGACGCTCGAACGATTCCATGGGAACAATTGGAGGTAGGTTTCTTTCGCTATCCAGTTCCTAAATCCTCACGAAACTAAAAATTCAACGAATCAACTTAAAATTCTAGGTGTTGTTTGGGCTGTTGAACACAACAAAAAATATCTTTACGGACGGAGTTCGATTTTATAACAAATCATAAAGATCTTTATCAGGTTTATCGAGAAACCATGGGAACAAAACTTTTCACAGCCGCTTAACAAAATGGGTTGACAGACTTTTATTTGTCATTTTTTTTATAAAACACCTAACAAGCAAAGATTTGGGTTTTTCAGATGTATTTTCAAAATTTCGATTTGGAAAACCACTTCCCTCGTCCCATTACGGCAAAAAACTTGTCGTGCCTACTATTTCCAAAAATATTTCATTCATAAATCTGTCGGTTTTCCAGGCAAGGGAGAAATGACATCCAAATTTTTATCTCTCTGTCGGAAATTTTGGAAAACTTTGATGATGTATAGCTTTGTAAAAAGATTATCCCAACTATTCTAATTTTAGATAGATCCAGATTGAAAATTTGCGATTTTGAACGTTTTTGATCTTAATTTTGTACTCCTAGATGTTCTCTGTTGGGTTTTTCCAAAACCAATTGATCGAAAATTACTACATCCAATTTCACCTTTTTAAATTTTTTATGTACATTCAAACTTATTAAAAAGTCCTATGGAATTTATTATTGTACAAAATATAAATGTAAACAATGAATTAGTAATTACTCACTCATCATCTGGTATCAAAGTGAAACTATATCCTGAGATCAATCTTCATCAGCAAAAAGCTACCGTTATTCTCTAAGATTGCCAGAAAGACTTTAATTAATTAGCTTCCTCATTGGTAAAATGATCACCTGGCTTATTAAAGAAGACAGCATCTTGAAACTATTGGTTGAAGCACTAAAAGAGGAGAGGGACATGCATAACACAAGTTTTAGCAGTTTTTTCATCATTTTAATAAAGACCTCCATACTGCAAAAGGATTACTTTACATGGACAACAGAGAACACCCGCCAAAGTTTGTCCTAGGAAGAGCCTGCACGAAGCCATGAAATTTTTCCATAATAACTACCAAAGTCAATTCGGAATAAAATTTCCTTTAGAATATGTTTGATGCCCACACATAAACAGGATGTTTTTTTCTGTGAAAGATTTGCTCGTATTGTAAAAGCAGGTAAAAACCTTAAGCCTTTGCTTTCGTAAAAAAAAAATATAATCATCTTCCCGACCGTAATTTTGTAAACCAGGAAATCGATTTAGTTTTTACTGGTCTATGAAATATATATCGTGGGACTCATGTAAACATATCTTCTTATTTATAGATAGATTCTCAAACTTTCCCTCTGCAAAAATTAGTTCAATTACTTCCGCCAAAACAGTGATTGATTTTCTTACCGATTATATTCATCCACACGAAACCCTTATTTCAGTTCGGGTTGACCACGATTCATGTTTTACTGGGACCGAATTCGAATCATTTTGTGATTCGAATGCAATAAAAATTAAATTTTGTACAGTAGCAGACCACAGTTCCAACGGATTAGTAGAAAGATATGTACATATCGTAACAAGGTAACAAAGTATAATGTAATGAACGCTGTAACAGAAATACCTAAGCCTTCACTGATCGACTCCGTTTCTTAAATCATCTTGAACTTAATGAGCACAAAACAGTCTGAAAAAATTGTAAACCAGTCGAAAAACACTTCAGCAGAACACCAAACACCCCCTGCAAGACTTAGATCAGTCACAATCATAAACACTTTCTATACAACAGAAAATCAATAATGCCAAAAAACAACAAGGCACTCAAATGGGCTGCAGACGACAGTGTAGAGGATTGATACCTACACACTCCTTAAACAACGAAATTCGAAACCCAGAAGAGAAAGAATACGACTCCGAGCCTAGTCCTTCATCAATGCAGAAATTCCCTGCAAAATATACAACGAGACTAGATCTTTCAAACCCACTAAAGAGAGGTAATTTTTTTCAAAAAAATTCAAGTCGAAAGTACAGGAACTCTTTTACCGACAATTGGGCGAGAAAATTATCCCTTCTTCTAATACAACAGTGAAACTAGCAAAAGGAAAACCCCTGAGAGAATCTCATATTGCTATATGAAACAATTTTTAAAAATGTGCTCAAGAACAAAACAAGACGTGGCCAACAAAACAAGACGTTCATATAACCTCACAAAGACTAAATTAACCTCATTAAAATCTCATAAATCCAGAAAACCCTCATAGATGAAGAGGAGATTTCAACGGAAGGAGCCAAACGAAATCACTTCTCTCCAGGTTATTTGGCTGAAGACGTATCGTTTTTCTGACTTTTTGACATGTCGGACTGTAAGGATTGGGAGTGGACCGTAGGTGGTTTTCCTTGTGGGGACGTAGGCGGGAAAATGCTCATTGGTGACCTTAACAATCGTATGTCACACATTAACAACGAGCACATTTCCATGGATAATCAAACTAAATCAGAATATGTAGATTTAGATTGGAAATCACAGGGACGATCAACGGATTTCCCCATATGCATAATACCAGCTCCCATCAAGAAACGCACTGGACTCAGATACCTTGAACAGACTGAACTCCTTCGTCTTTCGACTTCTACGATACTCCGGTCGATCATTTTTTTTTAGAAGAGTCAAAGTCACTAGAACATAACCACCGAATTTCTACTAGACCAAGACGAAATGCTGGGTCACCAAAACTTTATGGTGGAAGGTTATATATGGATGTTGTAGGTGATCAACGATTGGGGAGTGCGGAGAATCCATTTACAATCAATTAGGGCACAGCCAGCGACAAAATTACCGAGAATGAGGGGGGCTGTTGAAAATTTTTGGTCGAACAACTGTTTTTCAGCAATTCCGACAGAAATGATACCCATATTTTCAGCAATTTCGACAGAAATGATCCCCTAATCGAGAAATTTTAACGAGTAAGAAGGACAAGAACTACTTACCTCTTCACCACCATCCGTGATAGAAAACTTTGATGATTCTGACATCGATTCGAAACCCAATAGACAATGTGAGAAGTATCTGAAAGACATTGGTCTTGACTCAAAAACTAAAACTCTCTTAAGCTTTTCTTCCTTCATCTGAATCTGTCATTTTTCTTTTTTATTTTGGGCGCTATCCATTCTAGTTTTGTGTACTATTAGTTCCTCAACCACCAAAACTTTCAATTCACCTCAAGTCATTAACCATCGGTGCAGTCATTAAATTTTTCGAGATTCGTAATGTCTTTAAAAACAATTAGTCGCAATATCATTTAAAGCTCTAACTGTGTCCAAGCCAAATCCTCTCCTCGACAAAATTGGGCGTTCATGATGTTAATCTCATAGTGTCGGTTTTTTAATTAGGCACTGATTACCTCATTCTCAGATTTAACGAGTTGTTCTGTCGAGAAAACCTAACAGTAACTTCAATTAGTTAATCACATAAGTTTTAATTCAATTTTTGTTGTACCAAAATACCCTTCGCTAACCGCTATCTAGTGTAC
Organism: Symsagittifera roscoffensis; assembly: GCF_963678635.1. Taxonomy (NCBI): domain Eukaryota; kingdom Metazoa; phylum Xenacoelomorpha; order Acoela; family Convolutidae; genus Symsagittifera; species Symsagittifera roscoffensis. Next base: position 57,225,919 of record NC_087063.1, on the reverse strand, counting down.
TAGTTACTTGTGATTTCCTAATTCTTTTTCACTTTCGTCCAAAGGTCGAAATGCATCACTCCCTTTGAATGGGTTATTTTTTGGAAAACTTTTGACATTAGGGGAAGTGTTGTGATGTCTTATGATTTCATTATCTCATTTTATCTAACTTGTCTGATAATACTTTTCTGCAGCTAGCGGCATCCATCGCAGTGAGCATGCTTCAGTGTTGTCATTTCTTTTTCAGAAATAACGCATATTTTAATTGAACTCTATTTTTAATTCTTGTTTATTTTGCGCCTAGTTTAGTGAAAGCAAAAGTAACTTTTGTTATGGTGAAACGATCTATGAACGAATTTGACATGAGGGCAGATTCCTAGGGGAAGAACCTCAATATGAAACGACAACTGCAAAAACTGATCGAAAAGCAAGAAACGCTGAAGAAAGGAGAAGATTTAACGAATTCGAAAGCGCCAGAATCAAATCAGAAGCCAAGACAATCAACGGGATTCGAATGGAAGAAGCTGACAAGAAGATTCGCTCTATGCTCTACTTAGCACTCGGAAGTGAGGATAAAAAAATCGGACAAAAATTCTCAAGAGTCAAAATCTTCTGGAAGTTTTGGGATCTCTCAAGCCAAGTTTTTTTTAGAAAACCAAAGGTAACATGCGAACGCCACAAGCTACTTAATAGGCGCTAAAGAGACAGAGAAAGTTTCTGGGGCGCACTAGCGGAGATTTCTAAAGTAGAGATGATGTATCCAGAAGAAGAGTGGATCGCGACATTTTATCAAAAACACGAGGAACTATGATATCCAAAGAGAATTACTAACTGAAACCTTACCATCTCAAGAAGCTCTAAATTTGGCCCGAATAGACCAGAAGGGGCTGAAAGCGAGTGCACTTAGATAAAAGTATGCAATAAAGAGGTCAGAATAGCTAAAATATTTCTAAGACAGCAGTATGTTACAGTAAGAAAATCACTCTCTCACTCATCTTTCCGTGGAAATTGGTCTGAAAAACAAAAAAGTTCTGGCCAGTTTTTGTTGACTTTGACTCCGGTTTTGACTTTTTGGAAAGAAAAAATAGCCATATTTCCTTCGCGTCATTATGTGACCGATTCGGAACAACCATGTCAATTAGCGAAAACTTACGATTGCTAAAAATTATTTGATCACTAAGAATGTCTTTTTATTTAGGATTGCTAAAAATTGCTTATCAATAAGAATGTCTTATCTTTTAAGATTGCTAAAGTTTGATTAAAAAAGTTATCACCATCTATGGACATGTTTTGTCTTTTCATCATGTCAGTTGCTGTTGCACTACAAAGATTGCCTTCAAATTTTGTTTTCGTTGGAGCGATTGATTTGATAGTGCTCTGAAATAGCTTCGAATTTTTATCCGTATGTTGGCTGAACTGCGAGATGGTCTCTTGTGTGAAAGTGAATGAATACCTTTCAGGTTCCTCTCGGATGATGTCAGGCGTAGAAATAGGCCTGTAGTGGATGTCAGAGGCAATGACTTGGTTCGAAAAATAAGAAAAATCACTTTCACTCATTTTTCACCAAAAAAATTACTAGCAATCTTGAGAATTTTGAGTTTTTTTAGAGAATAGCGCAAAAAACATTAAGCGCAAAAAACAGCAAAACAGAAGAAACAAGCGATAAAATCTTTCTGAAATGATGTAATTTTTTGGATATAAGCTCAATTTGAAGTAAGCTGAATTTAATTAATAAATTTGACAAAACTTCTCTAACTGTGAACAATGCTGCTTCGAGAGTAATTCAATTTAAACAGCGCCTAATTTAATATGTTTTCTAGCTCAAAATCAATGGTTGGTAAGACAGTGATTTTGTATGTTATAAATGTGTAAAAACAAACAGACCAGAGTTTAAAAGCCACATGTTATATTATCAAAGTAAGTCGTAATGAGTGCACGGCCAGTTGCTCAAATCCAGATTTTTATTATCGTGCGATGGTGTTTTTTTTCCAAATTAGGTAATTTTAATATTTTTTTAAATTTCACGCTTGTCCCTATAGCTGATAAATATTTTTTTTGGTGGAAATTTTTATTGTTATTTAATTTAAGTATCATTCCGAATGCCATTCATTTCTTATCGACTAATCTCTTGAAAACCAGGTGCATATAATGGAAAATTGTCAAGCCCATTTAAATAGCAGTACGCTACAATCATCATTACTAAACAACCAGAAAACTCCCGAAACTACAATTGGAGAAAGCATTCGAGATTAAAAAAGAAACACAATTTTTTTTTTTAATATTTTGGTATGTTATTTTCGTGAGCTGAAGATTAATGTATAAATTTTCGCTTTATCTTCGGATAGGATCTATTGAGATATGCAGACAAAAACATGCGCCATGAAAGTAACCACTACGTTCATACTTAAGTTGCTTTTGGCGGGTGATATAAACAGTGAAAAGTCTGACTTGAACACTGATGAAAGCTAGTTACACTCATACAACATTATTAAATACAGGACCAAGTTTCAGTAAGAGATCCACAATTAAATTGATACTTTTCATTGGAAAAAAAATACAAAACTTATCAAAAAACTTTCATCAAAAAATCACGCTACTGAAAATATTCAATGAAAAGATGCAAAAGAATGATCAAGATGGTAACTTCCCAAATGGCATAACTCCCAAACGGCATGAAAACAAATTTTTCTCATATGGCTCATATTTCATATTTTTCATTGTAGTTCAAACGTTTTTTATCAATTTCTAATTTTGTCAGGAACAAAAATATGGGCACAAGATCTGGTTTTAATTGCTTCCAGACAATTTTTAAGCAGCAAACTTGTCTGAAAAACTGACCACAAGAAGCTTATCAATCACCGCTCTCTTACGTTTTTCGCTTTTGGTAAAAAATTCTTAAATGTTTCAAGATAAAATGGCAATCAACATTGAAATTGACAATTTGACTATTTTTCTCATTTTATTCACGAAAAATTAGTTCTAAATTTTTTAACGGAACTATTGCATGAATTTTGTGCTGTTTGAGAGTTATGCCAATTGAGACAAAACCATCAAAATGATTAAGTTCTTGAAAATCATGTCAAACCAAAAAAATATTGAGTTTTTCAATATTGATGTGCGTATCTTGAGTTTTTCTTCTTTTAATTTTGGTTAGACTCTTAGAAAAAACTACAAATTACTTACAGGCATGAATATATTTTGTTCTAACCATGTCAGCTATGGCGTAGGATATTGCAGCTATGGCGTGGCATAGGTTTTTTGAGTCGATTTTAGCTCAAGAACCGCTCGTATGTGATAAAGTATACCGACAAGCAATACACAAAAAAAATTTAGTGTGTTTCAGACTCAGAAAAATTGTCTGAATTTGTTGCTGTGTAGACAAAATTAGAGGATAATTTGTCTAGAATTGGTGCTTAGACCGCTTTTGAATTTCAGATTAGTTTGATTTTAAAAACCTGAAATTAGCTAGTTTTTGAAACTTTAAGTAGTGCAAAATAAAAACCCACACTTTTCCTTCTAACATGTTTTTTCGTGCCAAAAGCATTTAATTTGGAGAACATTTGGTTCTGAAAACTTTTTTTATTTTTGTTCCGACTTCCGTAACGAAGGCAACGGAATATTTGTTCTCCGGGTGAGTTTTTTTATTCAGACAAATTTTGACATTTTAACTATTTTTGACAATTTTTGACAATTTTTTTTATATCATTCAAAAACTATTTTTATCTTGAGATTAAATTTGAAAAACTATTATACCTGTGAGTTTTTTCGTAACGTAATGGGGTTTAAAGATTGCGTTTTGGCCAATTTAATACAATTGAATATATTTCGAGCGATATATTTCGACCAGTACCTTACAAAAACTTGGAAACCAGATCTGAGCATCGTAAAATCTTGCCTATTTCAGATCTTGTCCAGACATGGTGCATGTTTCGTTTGGACATGGACATGTCTGAATCAGGACTGAGGCAGGCATGGATTCCATCACAAAAGCAGATCTGCTCAAGGCCTGATTCAGACCTGGGGCACACATGGGTCAGACCTGCTGCAGATCTGCACCAGGTCTGACCCATGTGTGCCCCAGGTCTGAATCAGGCCTTGAGCAGATCTGTTTTCGTGATGGAATCCATGCCTGCCTCAGTCCTGATTCAGACATGTCCATGTCCAAACGAAACATGCACCATGTGTGGACAAGATCTGAAATAGGCAAGATTTTACGATGCTCAGATCTGGTTTCCAAGTTTTTGTTGGATAGATTTCCACTCACTAAAACTTCAAAAAGACTCCGGGGCAGATCGATCCAAGGGTCTAAAAACAGTTTTGATCATTTTTTTTTGCAAACAAGGCAAAAAAACAAGCTGTTTATAAGATTTTTTGAAATGTTTTATTTTCAATATTTTAACTAAAACTCTCTTGAGCTTTTCTTCCTTCATCTGAATCTGTCACTTTTTTTTATTTTGGGCGTTATCCATTCTAGTTTTGTGTACTATTAGTTCCTCAACCACCAAAACTTTCAATTCACCTCAAGTCATTAACCATCGGTGCAGTCATTAAATTTTTCGAGATTCGTAATGTCTTTAAAAACAATTAGTCGCAATATCATTTAAAGCTCTAACTGTGTCCAAGCCAAATCCTCTCCTCGACAAAAATGGGCGTTCATGATGTTAACCTCATAGTGTCGGTTTTTTAATTAGGCACTGATTACCTCATTCTCAGATTTAACGAGTTAGTTAATCACATAAGTTTTAATTCAATTTTTTGTTGTACCAAAATACCCTTCGCTAACCGCTATCTAGTGTACTAATTACTTGTGATTTCCTAATTCTTTTTCACTTTCGTCCAAAGGTCGAAAAGCATCACTCCCTTCGAATGGGTTATTTTTTGGAAAAATTTTGACATTAGGGGAAGTGTTGTGATGTCTTATGATTTCATTATCTCATTTTATCTAACCGGTCTGATAATACTTTTCTGCAGCTAGCGACATCCATCGCAGTGAGCATGCTTCAGTGTTGTCATTTCTTTTTCAGAAATAACGCATATTTTAATTGAACTCTATTTTTAATTCTTGTTTATTTTGCGCCTAGTTTAGTGAAAGCAAAAGTAACTTTTGTTATGGTGAAACGATCTATGAACGAATTTGACATGAGGGCAGATTCCTAGGGGAAGAACCTCAATATGAAACGACAACTGCAAAAACTGATCGAAAAGCAAGAAACGCTGAAGAAAGGAGAAGATTTAACGAATTCGAAAGCGCCAGAATCAAATCAGAAGCCAAGACAATCAACGGAATTCGAATGGAAGAAGCTGACAAGAAGATTCGCTCTATGCTCTACTTAGCACTCGGAAGTGAGGATAAAAAATCGGACAAAAATTCTCAAGAGTCAAAATCTTCTGGAAGTTTTGGGATCTCTCAAGCCAAGTTTTTTTTAGAAAACCAAAGGTAACATGCGAACGCCACAAGCTACTTAATAGGCGCTAATTGTGTGAAAGTGAATGAATACCTTCAGGTTCCTCTCGGATGATGTCAGGCGTAGAAATAGCTGATAAATATTTTTTTGGTGGAAATTTTTATTGTTATTTAATTTGAGTATCATTCCGAATGCCATTCATTTCTTATCGACTAATCTCTTGAAAACCAGGTGCATATAATGGAAAATTGTCAAGCCCATTTAAATAGCAGTATGCTACAATCATCATTACTAAACAACCAGAAAACTCCCGAAACTACAATTGGAGAAAGCATTCGAGATTAAAAAAGAAACAGAATTTTTTTTTAAATATTTTGGTATGTTATTTTCGTGAGCTGAAGATTAATGTATAAATTTTCGCTTTATCTTCGGATAGGATCTATTGAGATATGCAGACAAAAACATGCGCCATGAAAGTAACCACTACGTTCATACTTAAGTTGCTTTTGGCGGGTGATATAAAACAGTGAAAAGTCTGACTTGAACACTGATGAAAGCTAGTTACACTCATACAACATTATTAAATACAGGACCAAGTTTCAGTAAGAGATCCACAATTAAAATGATACTTTTTCATTGGAAAAAAAATACAAAACTTATAAAAAAACTTTCATCAAAAAATCACGCTACTGAAAATATTCATTGAAAAGATGCAAAAGAATGATCAAGATGGTAACTTCCCAAATGGCATAACTCCCAAACGGCATGAAAACAAATTTTTCTCATATGGCTCATATTTCATATTTTTCATTGTAGTTCAAACGTTTTTTATCAATTTCTAATTTTGTCAGGAACAAAAATATGGGCACAAGATCTGGTTTTAATTGCTTCCAGACAATTGTTAAGCAGCAAACTTGTCTGAAAAACTGACCACAAGAAGCTTATCAATCACCGCTCTCTTATGTTTTTCGCTTTTGATAAAAAAATTTTTAAATGTTTCAAGATAAAATGGCAATCAACATTGAAATTGACAATTTGACTATTTTTCTCACTTTATTCACGAAAAATTAGTTCTAAATTTTTTAACGGAACTATTGCATAAATTTTGTGCTGTTTGAGAGTTATGCTAATTGAGACAAAACCATCAAAATGATTAAGTTCTTGAAAATCATGTCAAACCAAAAAAATATTGAGTTTTTCAATATTGATGTGCGTATCTTGAGTTTTTCTTCTTTTAATTTTGGTTAGACTCTTAGAAAAAACTACAAATTACTTACAGGCATGAATTTGAGTATTATATTTTGTTCTAACCATGTCAGCTATGGCGTAGGATAGTGCAGCTATGGCGTGGGATAGGTTTTTTGAGTCGATTTTAGCTCAAGAACCGCTCGTATGTGATAAAGTATACCGACAAGCAATACTCAAAAAAAATCTAGTGTGTTTCGGACTCAGAAAAATTGTCTGAATTTGTTGCTGTGTAGACAAAATTAGAGGATAATTTGTCTAGAATTGGTGCTTAGACCGCTTTTGAATTTCAGATTAGTTTGATTTTAAAAACCTGAAATTAGCTAGTTTTTGAAACTTTAAGTAGTGCAAAATAAAAACCCACACTTTTCCTTCTAACATGTTTTTTCGTGCCAAAAGCATTTAATTTGGAGAACATTTGGTTCTGAAAACTTTTCTTATTTTTGTTCCGACTTCCGTAACGAAGGCAACGGAATATTTGTTCTCGGGGTGAGTTTTTTTATTCAGACAAATTTTGACATTTTAACTATTTTTGACAATTTTTGACAATTTTTTTTTATATCATTCAAAAACTATTTTTATCTTGAGATTAAATTTGAAAAACTTTTATACCTGTGAGTTTTTTTCGTAACGTAGTGGGGTTTAAAGATTGCGTTTTGGCCAATTTAATACAATTGAATATATTTCGAGCGATTTATTTCGTGAGCTATTAACGCATAAGTGGAGACTTATTTCGTCTTATAAATCCTTCCAAATTGGTAGAAGCAAGATTATTTGCCATAATTGATATGATAATACGAGCGAAACTTATCACTTTGTATTTTATATGACGTGCGGCGGGATGGTTTTCACAAAAAAAATCTTAAATAAATAGAAAAAAATTATATCATTTTTTAACATTTAATTTTTTCATGTTATTACTGCTCCATAGACTTTAAAAGGCATTCGGAACAATCAGTATTGATTGCTACGGCTATTGTGTATACTTGAAGCATGTTTATCTGGTTGCGTTTGTGCAGTGAACTGGTTTCTGGTAATTCTTTTCCAGAAATTGTTTTTTTCTAAGCTAAGAAAGAAGTTGATCATTTCCTTACACAAAATATAACGAAATGGATAGGTAATATCAATATTTTTATCAGGAAAGTTAGCATCCGTTGCGTACGGATGATCTATTGAGTTTTAACTACTTAAGCGATTCGTTTTTTATCCCCTTCCCCAGCTCACATTAGCATTAGTTTCCTGGTGTAATTATTAGTTTTACTATGTTAAGTATGAGGTATAAATACGTGATTGGAAAAACGTTGATGTTCCACCTTTCAATTTTTATTTCTATCGTAGAAATGTGTTCAATTATATTTGTCAAGTTGAGCAAAATAAATGCCAGTAAAAGCTCGCACCTTCCCCGCCCCACGGGCTCTAATTTTGTGAAGTCCGTTTTTGGCTGATCAATCCTATAAATTCTCCGAAAGCGCTTTCTTTGAATACAGATATGTCAAAGTTAAAATGGTTGTTAAAATTAAGTTTCAAATAAGGATGGGGAGTGGAAAAGAACCACTTTTTTAGGTGACCACGACAAAATGGGCAGTCTGGGTGTCCACCTGGGACTCAATTGTCGGCATCTGTTCCACGTCATCATTTTATTCGTTTCGAACGCACTACTCTACTCATATTCTTCATCCCTGTGAAATCTGGCGAGAAAATAACGTTAGCTATCACAATTCACTTCATGTCGTTGGGATTATTTCGGATCTGCTTCCCTCGTATTCTCTCAATTTATCTAAAATTGGATATTTCTGCCAGGCTGCCAATTGCCATATGACTCCTCTGGACACTTTTTGTCATTGAATGTTAGTTTTTTTCCATTTGATTTTCTGACGCATACCTTTATCCATTGAAAAGTTTCCGATGGAGCCAAAGGCATTACTAGAACTCTTTCAGGCTGGAACTTAAATATTCTAGGTTTATTGAAATTGAATGTCATAGAACAATATCAAAATGGGGAAAACGATAGGTTATCAGGGCATCCATTTCTGAATTTCTCGCTATCTAACCGTTATTAACTGTGAGTGTTTTTAAGCTACGAAGTGTCACTTTGCCTATGGAACGCATCGAATGGGCCTCCGAACAAGGCATCTCATCTCATGCAACTTCATGAGAGTGTTCGGATTACTTCCGCTGATCCACGGAGAAATCATTTTCTGGAACAGATTGGTCGCATTTTAAAGAACTGCAAAGTCAGACGGACCCACAACCGAATGGCGAATCTTCAGATTCTGCAACGTCACGAAACTATTCGCCAACCAAAAAAAGTCACACGGTGATGTCATCCAACATGGGAAGTATCCAGGAAGCACTTCGTAACAATGAGAAGCAAGTCGAATTTCTACAAAGCGAAGAAAACGCGGAGTATCTGTGGGCTTATTTTGGGAAACTCTTGGATAGAGTCTATTCTCATACTGACTGTAGTTTTGTTCTCAATGTTCTGGTGAAAAATGAGCACATATCTCTAAAAGTAGTAGTAGAACATTAAAAAATTTATATTAGCAAAGTTTTGAAAAGTTTGACCTAAAAAACCACAAAAACCATTGTGACGTTTTGCGCGTGATTTTAGAATTTAGGGACAGTATTTTTCAATGATTAAAGATCAATTTTAATGTCGTTTTTTCATAAACACTATGGAAAACAATTCATTTCACTTTTGATGTATGCATTAAAACTGCGTGGTTCGCATGTGTTCTGTTCATTGAAAATGGGGAGAAAGTTTGCTTTCGGGTGGTTTGCTTTCGGGTGGAAACACAAAATCATTTACGACGAAATATCATTGAATAGTTCAAGTGATAAATCCTATTAGAGTTATTTCACTCGTGATTTGATCGACATTTAAAAAAGTCAAAAATTGTCCCAGTATTGAAAAAAAAACGATTCAAACTTCTAAGTTTTAGTCTAATTTTGAGAGTAAAGCGAGCAGCAGGCCACTCAAATTTTAGTTTACTCCAGTAAAATTACCTTTCGATGTTTTGTTAGCGCCATTTCGGGAATAAAAACTTCAAGCAAACAATCATGAATCTAACAAAATTCACGAGTAATGGTGCTTAGATTAAATAAAAATTTCGTAAAGAGCACTAGCTTTATGAAAAAAAATGGGGGCTCTGTTTTTTCCAGACGTTGTTACGACCTTTGAAGCAATGCTTCTGATCGCCGTTACGTCCAATGAATGCTAACTATGTAAGCAAGCACCAAAAAATAGTTTAACCGTGTTCAATTTGATTTTTAATTGGCAAGGAGTGATTTTTTAAGGCTGAATGATGATCGGATATCAAAAATAAAAATCAAAATTAGCTATCATAGTTATCAAACTCTGTGGGTTATTAATGATTTATATCAGTTTTGTAACCAATATATTTTACCGGCTTTAAGCGTCAGTCAAAACATTAAGGATTTCGTCCTGATATGAGCAGTCTTGTTTGACTTTAACAGCTCCGAGCGTCCATTTATAAAAAAAATTATGCAATCAGAACGAGTTAACTCTCTCAGTCAATAACGGGCAGTTGCATTGGTAGATGGAGAAGTATAAAAGGCTGTTAACGTTTTTCAATGAAAAAAAATTTCAGCCAGCAAGATAGGTTTGAAAATTTAGCTAACAAATCAATCGAGCGGACTGAGTTCTGGTGTAGTAATAAGTGTTTTCAAATATTTCTCGTATACAAACAGTCTTGTTAAATTTAAAATATACTTCATAAAAAAGGTGATGCAGTCTCTGTTTTTTAATGTTTTTTCTACCTCTGAATTCGATATAGATTTTTAAAAATGAAAGTTTTGTTGCACTACAATTTTTATCGTAGGATAGATATCAACTCGCAAAAACTTTTGACGAGTGTTAGAGACTTTTTAAAAACAAACTCTTGAGTAGTCTTGTAACTAAGCACCAAACTAAATTAAAAGCTTGAATACTTTGTCTCAGCATTGACTGAAACAAATCGTCGAAACATATTTTTCGAACAAATTTTCCAACCTAGCCAAACACTAAAATAAGAACATTGAGCACAAACCAAACAAGGTCAATCAAAGGGGTTGAACTCTTGAAAACCACACACAGAAATGTGCTTAACCTTATAATAGAAAATATAAGAATTTTGGCACTTCTCAATTACAATCCCCTTCCTCAGCACTGCTCGTACTAGTCTAGACTGCCCTGAACGTTCCGAATGTCCATAAATTGGTCTTAAGTAAGTTTTTAGTTTGTGAGTTATAAACATACTATGAAATTTAGGCCGAATATTAAGAATCGTGTGTGGAACTAATCAGATCTGCCCCAATTGAACTTGGAACATTTTGTGGTGCGGATTAATTCTCCACGTGTAAATGATGCCCGCAAAACTTTCAGCGTCCAAGAAACACAGCGCTCTTATAGCCACCGTAGATTATTAGTTAGGATTTCACGGCAATGTTTATATCAGAAGAGTTTACTGGTAAGCGCACCCCCTCTGGGATCACGAAAAACACAAAACTGATACCTCGAGGGAAAAAAACTGCTCGTATCAGGGCAAAGCCCCAAATGTCCGACTGCGTTTTAAACTCCATAGAGCAGTGTTTGTTTGATAAAAAATGGCACTGACACGAGCAGTCTTGTTGTTTCAATTTTTCAAGAAACTAAGGAATATAAATGCATAAATTAATTTTTTTTAAGAGAACACTTTCAAAAAAATTTCCATCGAGGGATCGATCCTGTGTTTTTCGTAGTCCCAGAGGGGGTACGCTTACAACTAAAATCATGTGGCTTAAAAATTGCCGTCCAACGCTTACTAATAGACTAATGTGGCTATAAGAGTCCTGTGATTCTTTAATGCTGAAAGTTTAACGCGCATTTACGCGTGGCGAAATATTCCGCGCCACAAAATCGTTCGAAATTCAATTTAGCCAGGTCTAAATACTTCCATACACATTTCTTAATATTAATTTTCATATTTTGTCTATAACTCATTCACCAAAAACTTATCTGAGACCAGTTCATGGACAGTCGGATCATTCAGGGCGTTCTAGACTGATACGAGAAGTCTTGTTTGCTTTTGTTCTGATTCTCAATCCCAGCGTTAGATAAAAAAATACATTTTCCATTTTTGTTATTTAACACTCTTATGTAATACTCAATACTCGACTTTATTATGCGTGGTGGGCCCGCACTCAAGTTTGTTGTTCAGAATTGCAGAAAACTAAATTGGTCATGTTAACTATCTCATAACTGGTCTCGAATAGTTCACAAAAACTTTTGATAAACCAAAAACTATAAGCTTCGTTGTACAGAGCTCATCAGAAACGGACTCAAATTTTAGTTTTCACGTCATTTTTTAAAAGCGCAGTCCAATAAAAATTACAGTTCATAAAATTATCAAAAATTTTCTACCAAAACTATTCAACAAGACCAGTTAAGAGGCACTCAAAACATTCAAGTAAACCTAAAATTGCAGTTCTGTTTTCAATTTATGCATGGAGAAAAACAAATTATACAATCAATTCTGCGTCAACCAAGATAGTCAAACTGTTGACAGCACCAAAAATTTATTTCATTCTGTAGTGAGGAAAAGATTTGATAAATGAAAAATGTTTGGGATTTTCATTAGATAGGTTTATTATAGCTCTATTAAAAAATAACAAAAAAGTTTTTGTAAATCAAGTCATGAAGGTATCTGAACCTTGTTTTCCCCAGCTTAAACTTTTCATGTAAATATATTGATGATAGAGATAAGCGTTTAGTCTGTTTTAATGCTACATTAGAAAAATAGTTTGCGATGCTCAAGTGTAACCTTAATTTTATTATTTTTTTGAAAAAAAAACTCTAAAAATTATTTTGCTGCTGATATCTTTGTTTTGATATAGGTTTTACGTCCTAACCAAGTTTTTCGGAACAGACAACAAATTCTTTCTATTTTATTCATAAAAAAGGTTAGGAATACAACGCTGACAAGGCATATGTAGGGATGATTTTTCAAAAATGATTTTTCTCGCAGTTCAAAGAGTTATTATTTCGAGTTTTGAAGAAAATGAAGGAACTTAGATTTTTGCTCTGTGTCTTTTTTAACGAAAAAATTTGCCCCTTAACTAAGATAATTAATGGATTCATTAGACTATTTACATTTTTGAACCCTGAATGCAAAACTAAAATATATTACTCATGTGATCATCGGGTTAAGATAAGGTAGAAAATGACGAGGAGGGAAAATTTGCGACCTATATGATTCCTTTTATTAAAGAAGGACTAGCGAAATATTTCGAATCAGAAATCAAGCCAAAAACAAACTTGAGTCAAGCTGTTTGGTCTAATTTAAAGGCTACGCAATGCAAAATATATCACTTAGAACATACTAGAGCGTCCGGGTGATTAAATAGAAAAAATTATTAGCAGTTTTGTTTTACTAAACGGAAACATATTTAGTAAACATTGAAATGGCTTTTGTTATTAATGCAATCTTTGCAAAAAATATTCTGTAATAACTAAACAAGACTGATAGTATCAGGGCTAAGCCCTGAAAGTTCCGACTGCCTTTTAATGTTTATGGAGCAGTAATAACATAAACAACATAAAAAAAATTAAATGAAATAAAACAAAATGAAAAACTTTACCAAAATTTGAAAATTTTTCTATAAAAATCTTCCCCCCACACGTCATATAAAGTACAAAACAAAAAATTTCGATCCTTGTAACAAATCAATTATGGCAAATAAGCTTCTTTCAAGCAATTTGGAATAATTTTTAAGACGTTTTAAATCTCGACTTACGCGTTAATAGCGCAAATTATATCGCGCGTTAATTGTCTCAAATTGGTCAAATGGCCAAAATGGCAATCTTTAAGCTCACATATCTTTATGAAAAATGATCACAGGTGAAATATCTTTTCAAATTCAAGCTCAAGACAACAATAGCTTTTGATTGATGTAAAAAAACACTCCGTCTAAAATGGCTAGTTAAAATGTCGAAATTTGTCGGAAGAAAGAAAACCCACCCCGAGCACAAATATTCGGTTACTTTCGTATCGAAAGTCGGAACAATAATACAATCTCCAGCAACCATTTTCAGTACATAAAGTAATTATTAGCACTAAATTGAAAATCCCACTATGATAAATTGCTACTCGAAATGGGTATCCACGAGACTGCTCGTGTATCAGGGCAAAATCCTGAATGTTTCGACTGTTCTTTACTTCATGTCGAATAGTTTTTAAAGTTTTTGCGAAAAAAAATATTGAAAACCATAATTTTTGCACAACCAAAACGTGAAATAATGATTCGTTTGAAACTAATACGACCGATCCGGTTTTCTAGCCTGAGTTCAACTTGGAACAGTTTTGTTGTGCGAGATAACTGGCCAAGTATAAATAATTCGCATTACGCTCTCAGCAATATGAATAAATTCTTCAAAGCGCGCATAATTCAGTCCAGAACATGGCCAATTTGGCAATTTTCAAACCCCCAGAACTTTACAAAAAACAATCGAAGGTAAAATATCTGGTGGTAAAAGAAATGGAAGTCAATATATTGAATTGGGTATAAAAACTTTGTGTTTAAAACTCTTATTTCGGTCGGCGAAAATTACTGAATAAAAAAAAATCACGCCGAGCATTAATATTCTCTTTTCTTCGAAAGTCGGAACAAAAATGCTTCAGAATGAAATAATTTTGCTTAAAAACAAAAATATTACACTTGATTACGTTGCTACTAGCAAAATATCCATTTAATTAGGTCAAGGTTGACAGGGTTAGAAAAATTTCTGCAATTGATTTATTTTTCAACTTGCTTTTTTGACTAAAGTGGCATAATACTTGTTCTCGGGTGCTTTTTTTGCCAGAAAACTTCAATTTTTAGGTCACAGTTTTTTTAAATCTACCAAAAGCTTACCTGCGACCATAGTTTTAATTTATGTAGGACTTATTTGAACGTTTAACATTTTTGGATATTTAACGCGAAAATTTTTTGTCATATTAAAGCACCAGCGGCAAATTAAATTAATTAACATTGATTTGAGGCAAATAATTTGCTCATATTTATCCGTTATCAGACGCGACAGGTACCTTTTTAGGCTTTACTCGGCGTGTAGGGTGATAAAAAAAACTGAGAAATACATTCAGTGCTAATTTATTTTTACCGCAAATTTTTAACTTATGAAAAAAAATTATCGACAATGCGACAATAGGAGCAGACTTGTTTCACTTTGCCCTTAGCTTTGCTAAGTATTCTGCAATTGCACCTGACCGAGAAAACTTTTAATTGTTTCAGAATGAAGCTGTAGTTGCCGATAACATATTGAGAATTGTTGGCAGAAGATTCAGCCGCTTTCACTTTAAAAAATTATTTATCATTACACAGATTTGGTTATAAATTATTGGTTATATATTTGGTTATAAATTATTTTTAGTTTGGATCAGATCTCTTTTCGATGGCCTAACACCAGGCTGCCTCTTGTCTAGCTCGGAAAACTTCACCTTTTGATTGATCAAAAAGCACTTTTCCGAGTTTATTTTATAAGACGCTAGCCCAGAATTAGACAAGCGAAGTCTCGACAGTTTTTTAAATTTTTCCTGCAGATGATTCAAACCAAAGGTCATTAATTTAATTGTTTTTGTTCAGAACCAGATACTAGTTTTGAATCAGAAACTAATTTATGGCAGCACCTAAACTTGATTGCATGTAAAATCGAACAATTGAAAAATTTGGAGAGATTATAAAGTGATTAATTTATCAACTGTACACCGTGGGTCAAATTCTAAGTTAACGTTTTTCTAGAGTCATTTAAAATCAAAGATTGAAATAAATTAGATCTTTATTTTTCTTTTTCTACATTCTCTCGCATTTGTATTGCATAAATTTAAATAGCTACCATAAGCAATTCACATTCAAGTATTTTTTGGTAAAGACAGCCAGCTCCGATTTAAAAAACGCAGCATTTTTCTTACCTGTGCGGCGATCCACAGCAGAAAGGAATGATAACAATCTGGAAACTGACGATGAAAAAATACTCAATTTACAATAGATTTTTATTGTTTTTTTTTCTTTCTGCCGTTTTCTGTGTTCAATGGTGGCGTCGTTTGTGTTCACGTGCCTTCTGCTCTTTAATCGATTGTTTTTCTCCGTGATTGTACTTTCAATCATTTCTCGTCAGCAGAAGGAGTCGATTGTTGTTGTGAAGAAATGATGGCGTCAGTCTCAGTCGTAAAGTCCACTAATGTTCCCCGTGCAATCATCGCATCACTAAACCCACAGCTGATCTCCCATTTTGTTCAATCTCATCGTTCTGATTTTTCACAATTTCAGATTTTTTACATTTATCCCATATTTCTAAGAGCAGTCATTTTTACAGTTCGATTGAAGATTCTACAAAAGAAACCAATTAAAACCACGAGCTATGGTAAAATTTTGGTTCGTATTATTAAGTACAAAAATTGTATTAAAAACTTTTATTTAACGCATAAGATTTTCTGAAGAGCAGAATGCGGAAAACAAGAACAAAAGAAATTGATCAAGTTTTCTGAATGACTTTAGATGTCGAATTAAAGAAACGAAAGTTTTTAAGACTAATGAACCAAAAATAATTTAATGTTAAACTTATGAAAAATATAATTGTGAAAAACTGCAATCGTTTCTCTCAGTTTTCCAAAAAGCTGGCGCTGAAACAGTAATTTTAAAAGTATTGGGAGAAGCCAGAAAATCTAATACTTGAATTTAAGAAGTTTTCCAAAAAGTGCTCAAATGGGGCACCGCTGCAATTGTTCGCCAACAACTCCAAAATCATTTTAAGTTTTCACATTCACCACTTCCAATTTAATCGCCCCACTAATTACCGCCTCCAAATTTACCCCAAGGTTATCGCCCGCATTTTTGCGCCCCTATCGTTTACCGCCCACCATGTTTACCCCCAAAACTTTCTCTTCTCCTCCGCTCCCCCATATATGCCCCCTCTCACATGAGGACGCGGGTGAAAGAACGCGGAGGAGGGGACGTGGAGGCGTGGAGGGAAAACGTAGAGGGGAGGGTAAATTGAACCAGTTCCAAACTAGTATTTATAAACCAATTACATTATTGATAAAATAATCTCTTTAAATTTTTTACTAATTAACCAATCATATTCCATCACTAACATTGACACTTATTTGTAAGTGCTGAAACTACTTGTAGTTTCAGCACCAGAACAATTTGATTAAATCTTAGACTACAGCCGTTCTCCTTCTCCAAGAACCAACTCGTAAATACCGATAAACTCCAAGAACCAACTCGTAAATACCAGTGTAGACTAGATCTATCGAGACCAGGAAATATAAGAGTAAGGTTAAGATTGGTATTAGACTAAGAAGTTGCACGAATCCATCCGGACGAAAATAAGATAGCGTGACGAACAGACGCACTAACTTATCTGAAATTACTCTATGAGTACAGTACCTCGTATATAACTCATCTGGTGCGACCAAAAGTCTCGAACAAGACCTTAACTAACCTAGATTTAGCTAATTAAAATTAGAAATAGACAATTGCAAAATTGCAAAAAGTTAGATGGAATAGACAATTAAATAGAAATATCTCTACATCTCAATGAATCTACGGCAAACTTTTGAACAATACAAGAAATGCCAGGTTTTGCACGAAGACCGCGATCACGGCGTGAACATAGATCAAACGACGGACCGATCTACTACATGTGTACGACAAAATCCGCAACCAATATTTAATTCAGAATACTTTATGCAGTAATTTTAGATTTTATTTTTTTAACATGAAAATTATTCAAAGAATACCTGTTCAAAAACTTATTTGGTGCTTTATAGCTAAATATATACACTAGAAACGACTGATAAAAAGGATGCACAAGTCATTTGCTTTCCAAATCTGCAGAAAATTGATTTCAAAACTTTAAAAAATAAATAATTTATTGAAAATAAAACTAAAAATTTAGTTAGTAGAAAATGTATCGTTAGTTTTACTAAATTAAACACAATTTTCTATTTTCTTGCTTCTCAAGTAATCAAATATTTCTTCATCCCAGCTTCATCACCTAAAACTTAAACTGAATTATTCAAAAAACTAACATAATTTAAAGTATAATTCTTGACACTTTAACTTAAATTTTTAATTAAAACTTATCAAGGCTTATCTTTGCTTTTCAATGAATCACTTCTAACCCAAAAGCAGATCATCAAGGCTTCCCTTGGATCTTTAACTTAACCTAATTTATTTTTTATTTCACTTAAATTATCTGATCATCATTTCCTTCCTTGGATCAAACAGAACAACTTTGTTCTCCCCACCGTATAATTCAAAGTGTCTACAGACCTCAAACGTCGATTCACTCTCCAACCCTTATCAAAGACCCAGGACTAAATTTTTTTTGGAAACCTAACCATTTTAATCAGGATAAAGAGTGTAGAACTTCGGTTACTCATCTTTCACTTGAGCCCTTCCTTTAGGATGACCCAGGCTAGAACCTTGAAATATTATTAAGTTCTCAATAGTACCTAACGATCTACTTGTGTTCGAACTATACTTGAAACTTGTGGATTGATTTACTATTCTCCAACCCTTGATCAAAAATCAAACCCCTAGGTAAAATTAAGTTAGATCATCTTAAAATAAAACCCAGTCACGAGAAAAAAAATCATACAAAACGAGTTGATATACTCTCTCTCCAACCCGTCAACCAAGACAATTTATGCCTCAAGTTAAAATAACCACACAAAAACCGTAAGAAATAACAAATTAGGACATAAAAACTCTAACCTCCGAGTATTGCATCTATTATTTTAAACTGTTTGTCAAGAGATAAATTAGGCAGTAAGCAAACAATTATATTACAAATTTTCTTAATTCGAAACAAAAGGAACGATCTTGTGATTAATCGCACCGCAAAAACGAAGAATAAGATAAATAAGATTAAAAAGACGAACACGAAAGAAGACAAAGAAGACAAAATTAGCGAAACAAAAACGAACTATGGAAAAGGTTTTTAAAAACAACAACGAAACAAGAACTTCAAAATTTGGAAGATTCCAATGATAAAAGTAACCCAATAGATCAACAAAAACATATTTCTGATTCGGAATCTACAACATCATCATCAATTAACGGCAAAGGCAAATTTAAAAAAATCTTATTTTCATAAACCGGTACGACTATACAATTGGAATCAGTCGATAAGACATATTGAAAGTTAAACATTAACAGTTCTAAGATACAGAAATTTATGAAATACAAAAAAAAATTTGACGATGATTCATTAATTACACTGGTTATCCACCCACAAATCGATCCCGCTCGAGGACAAGTACAATTTTGTCACAACTTAACTGTTAATTAATTCGAAAAAAAACCCGCGCATGCAAACAGGAATTTCCCGAAGTAAGTATAAAAAGACAAATTTTTGATCATTTCATCAAAAACATATGTAATAGCACCTCATACTACCGAACATTCCCAATTGAAGTTATACCTCTACATTCAAACCAAAAATCACACCAAATACAAACAGTCGACATAGATATAAATTTTTTAAAAGTATTTACAAAGAACTAAAAAAAAAGGAAAAATATTAAAATTCACAAAGAGCAAATTCAATCTTCAAAAACGATGTATTATTTATAGTTATATAAGAAATAAAAAAACCAAATTGATTCACCATTTCAACATTTCCGACACTCAGCTGTAATACAAGAAAGTTGTTTTTTTTCTCAAGATTCTTAGATACAATTTGTGAAGACCTCACTAAGACTGTCATATCACAAAATGTGAAAAATGACTTACAACGAATATAAGCATGATGCAAAATCTATTGTTTTTATTCACAATAGAGACTTCATTTCAACATCAAAAAAAATGTTTTCGACCACAAAATTCAAACGATGAAACCATACTAGCCGATCAGACAGATTATGTTTGGGGCCCCGAATGGTCTCATCCCTCAATTATTAATATAACAACCGATATATCAAGTGCAGCAATTACGAATCTGTACATAAAGTACATAAAGATTATGTTTGAGTTATTCCACTTACTATTGACGCAACACCTTTAAACTATAACGCAATGTTAACCGATAGAAAAGAAAGTAATAGTTTAAATTCCACATTCATTAACAAACAAGAAAATCTTAACGGAATAAGAAACCTTACACAACAAGATATTGAAACCACATCACACTTTATCAACGAAGAAAGAGTTGAAACAATGCCTACAACAACACAACAAAGCATTTCTCCTATCCATCCTACACTCACTACGCCACATAATAAAAAAACTTCATTCCCAGAGACAACTTCTCAAAGGAGAAAATTCACCTTCAATGAGAAACAGTCCGTTCTAAACTGCTCTTTTTGCTTGCAACGAATTTAAAACATCGCAAACTTATTCAATGGCGAATCTCAATACTTTATTCGATGAAATAAAAGATACAGTAAATATTGATCCTAAATTGAAAGGCCTATTACAAGGGCTAATTGAGAATGTAAAAGGTAAGGATGATATTATTGTTGAATTGCAAAATCGGGTGCATTTTCTAGAGAATAAAGTTAATGAAATGGAAAGATATAGCTCAAAAGATTGTTTTATTTTGCAAAATTTACCTTTACGATCCGGAAATTTTACCCAAGATGTCCTGACCTTTTTTAACGAAGTTATGGGCGTGGAGGCGAACAGCTACGACTTGAAGGCATGCCATCCCCTCCACGGCCCTGTGAGTCAAAACCAAAAATGTGTGGTTATAGTAAAATTTGTCTACTTTGATATAAAAAACAGAATTTATGGCAGGAAAAAGTTATTGAAAGATTTTTTGCACCCTGTAAATAAGCAACCAGTGTTATAACAGAGAGACTTACTCAGATTGATTCGGAGCTTCTTGATTATTCTCGGGGTTTGGGAATGTACACAGTTACATATAATTGTGCTCCTCAAGTTTTCGTTTCGAAAGCAGATGGTGGATTTCAAAGGCAAAACTTAGTTGATATTAAGGATGCTGATCAAATTTTCAAAAACAAGAATCCAATGATGGCGAGACAGGCAAATAATGCTAGAAAACAAAATCCCCGGGTGATACAAAATATACAAAACAACTTTTCTCGCCCTCCTATTGTTTCAGTGAGGAAACGTGACAGAGAAATAACCCCAAATAATGTGGGAAGAAATCATCTGATTAATGAATTGTAAAGTAGGGTATCGGATCCCGTCAAATTGGTGCAATTTGTGGAATCACTTCAAAAAGATTCTCCACAATCCAAATTCGTCAACAACGGAAATAATAATAATCATGAAAACGATTCTGATTAGTGGCAAAAGCATTTCAACTCTATTTACAGTTTTTTGCCGTAAATCTCTTTTGTTTCATTAGAAAAAACCTTTTGCGAGATATGACTGACCTGACAACAACGCAAACAGCATTTTTCATAAATGTTTAATCCATAAGAGCCCATCATGACCAATTATCAGTTTCAATTGAATCCTTTGATAACAAGACTGCATTAATCGGGCTGACTGAAACATGGCTCTCAGACATTGATCCTATTGGCATATATAATTTAGAAGGTTATGACAATATTGTCTGTGCAAACCGCGTAAACGCTAGAGGTGGGGGCGTTGCAGATTTTATTAAAACTGGCCTTAACTATAGTTATTTCAAATTACCAGTCAGTTTGAAGCACATCGTTATCAAAATGTGTTCTGTCGATCACACTACACTAAATGTTTGCATAAAATATCGTCCACCAAATCTCAAACTAGAAATTTTTTTGAATTTATTTGAAGATTTATTGCTTGAATTGAAAGCATTAAGTGGTGAAATTTTGCTAATGGGTGATTTAAATGTCGATATTATAGGTAACCAGCGCAACTTTTTTGACTACAAAAATCTTCTGCTTTCTTTTGATTTAGAAGTTCAAAAGATCGAGCCAACTAGAGTAATTAAGTCATCAAGTACATGCATTGACCATATAATTGCGGCGGAGGAATCTCAGGTAATAACAATAATTTGTACTATTATTGACCATTATGGACTTATGTGTGACCTAAAAATTATTTCAGAAAAGCAAAACGTGGATTCTTATCATTCGGATTTCAACTATGATTTACTACTGAATGATGATTATTGTTTAAAATTTTTATTTTCGCTAAAACATCGATTGAACAAAATTAATGATGATGATCCTGACCTTTACATCATTGAAACGACCCAAATCTTGATTGATGAATTTTCAAAGTATTGCGAAAAAAAATCCGAAAAAATAATAAAAACAACCACCCATGAATTAATCTGAAAATCAAGAAAATGATGAATAACCAAAATGTGTTACACAAAAAGTGGGTTCAGACACCATCCATTGAAAACAGAAATAATTTCACTTCATGTAGGAACAATGTTATTAAGGCTATAAGGGTGAGTAAACGCCGGTACTATGATAACTTGATAACGAGGAAGAAGAACTCGACCGGAATTTTTGATGCTTTCAAACATTTTTGCTGCTTCGTTCGATGTTAATGTTTTCAATGAACACTTTGCTACTATTGGAGAAAAACTAACACAAAACTTCAAACAAAACGTGTATAGACCAAATTTTCCAGTTAATAAAAGCACGTTCGTTATATATGATACCAATCATTATGAGATACTGAAGGAAATTAAAAACTTGAACAAGAAAAAGTATACTGGTCATGATGGGATATGTAGTAAAATGTTAAAACTTTCTGCTCCGGTGCTGGCTGACCATTTAGCGCATTTTTTCAATATCTGCTTCGAAAAAGAGTGTTTTCCTAATTTTCTCAAAATTGCAAAAATTTTACCATTGTATAAAAATGGCGACAAAACTGAACCCGATAACTACCCTCCAATTAGTTTGTTGTCTTGTATAAGTAAACTTTTGAAAAAACTAATTTTCAAGCGCATATCTAATTTTGCCGCTAAAAACAACTCTATTGATAAGCATCAGTTTGGATTTCGAAGTAATCGTTCCTGTACTCATGCCATTTTGTCCATTACTGACTTTTTTCGTGAATCAATTGATAATAAAAAATTTGGTTACTCCTGCTTTATTGATTTGAAAAAAGCATTTGATACAGTTGATCGGAAAATTTTGCTTGACACACTTTATCAATATGGGTTCAGAGGGAAAATTCACAAGTTAATGACAAACTATCTTACAGGGAGAAAACAATATCTTTATTTGAATCAATCCGTCTCGAATATGCTAGACTGTAGAAAAGGCGTTCCTAAAGGTTCAGTTTTGGGGCCATTTCTGTTCCTTTTATATATAAATGATATGCCGTCGCCCAGCAACGTTAAGCTAACATTATTTGCAGATGATACAACGGTAGTTGATGCTCAAAAAGTTGCATCTAAAACGAAGTTCCAGACAGAATTAAATGAAATGTCTAATTGGTGCAATAAGAACAAACTGCTCATAAATAAAAAAAAATGCAAAATAATGAAGTTTGGACGGGATAACTTGAATGAAAAATTTTCTTTTGGTAATAATGAATTCGCCGTGGTTTCTGACTTTAGGTATTTAGGAATTCAAATGGACAACAGACTCAAATTTGAATGTCATATTAATAATGTTTGTGGTAAATTAGCTAAAATTAACGGTTACTATTCAAGGGTAGAAACTATTTCTCGAAAATTGTGCTGGTTAAATTTTATAACTGCTATGCAAAGCCACTCATTTCCTACGGTTTAATTGCATTTGGTGCAACATCAAAAAACCTATTAGAAAAAATATTTGTGATGCAAAAACGTATTTTTAAAACTATTTGTTTCAAGAGAAAATTTGAGCATGCCTCATATATCCTACATTCTTTTGAGATTGACACCGTTTTTGACTTAAATTTTAGACAAATATTCAAAGAAACTTTTAATCAACTTCGTGGTAAAACTCCCCTTGAAATTTTTAATTTAGAATCTCTGAATACTCGTCGGGTTACTTGGGCCTCTGTGGCAAAAACTCTACCAAGCATGAAAACTAGAACACAAATAATGCAACGTTCATGGAAAAATGTGTCTCCTAAATAATATAATTTTTTGAAATCAAACGAGCTGATACCAGATAACCTAAACCAATTAACAGAGCATCAACTAAATGGGCATTTCAAAAAATTGTTTCATTTGTTTCTTAAAGATAATGGAGATCTTCTAGATTTATTTTTTTGAATCATCAAGTCGGATACTATCTCGCAACTTCTCTCATAGGTTTTTTCAGGGTCATGCCTCGATAAGCTGCATAGTTTTTTGCATGATTCTTGGTGGGTTTGATTTGTACATGCGGTTTATTGTTTACCTGTCTGTATAATATTACTCTCCTAAATAAACTATATAACAACTATCTAATCAACAGTAAAACCATCTGCTGTTTTAAAACGTTCACAAACGTTCACTTTAAACAGAAATAATTTTTCAGTTTTGTAATTTTTGTTACAAAAAGACAAAACAAAACCCTCCAAATCAACAATCAAAATCAGCTACAAAAAAAATCTTACAATCAACAGATACCACAACACGCCTTTCACTCAGTTTTCTTTAAAGATCAACAAACGAATTACAACAGATCGTCGCAAAAAATTTCCATTTTGTCAACAAAATAAAAATATAACCAATAAACAATTCACAGACACAATTCACAATAATCAATTCACAAATCAACAACACTTTTCAGAAGATGAAGACTAATATAACCAAAAACAACAACGTTTTCATAATAATTCTCTAGACAACAATTGAAATTAGGATCAACCAGACCCGGTTTATCAACCAGATATTTTTGGAGTGAACAAACACCACAATCAAGACAACCTCTTCCTCCAAGACGAAATTTAGCATCTGACAATAAAAATTACGAATCATAAAATCCTATGACTACATAAAACTACCAACCAAGTCAAAAGCAAAATGAAATTCCACTGGCATATTATCTACAACAACATGAAATCACTCAACTTACAAATTTTTCTCAAATACCACATACAGCAGAACCACTCCAAATGACTATGAAACCATACCTCAAGGGTGGATCATCTACATCTTCAAAAAATAACTAATGGTATTGACAGAGACAGACCCTGAATACTATGTCAAAAACAACTTAAATGCAGTCACAGCTAATTTAATTTTAAAAATAGGACCTGAACCAATAAAAGCACCACTCCAATAAAAATTGTTTTCAGTTTTACCGATAGATAATAAATGCGAATGGAAAAAGCAAACAAAAGAATTTTCGAAAATGTTCGACTCTGAAAGAAATAAACAACATCACAGAGTTTCATGCAATGAAATTCGTAGACTCCCCAACGAACCAATCAAACAACTCGCAGTTAGAATTAAAACATTAATAAAAAAGCATATTCCCTCAAAAGGCATGGTTAATTACAGACGAAAATTACAGAAGTTTTAATGATGACTCTAACACCACAACTACGTAAAACTGCAAAAAAGAGAGCATCACATCCATGTTCATTTCGAGAACCCGATATAAATTTTCGAAAACTAGTAGATAAACTAAAACAAGCCGAAATGACTATGAAATTAGAAGAAACGGAAAATCTTAAGCTACAATATGTAAACAACTTTCAGACAAAAACCATACAAATAAAAAAGTCTTGTTTCTGACAATAAATTAGCAGAAAAAATCACTCAAATGTTAAATATCAACGAAAAGAACCTAAATTTAAAAAGTA
The DNA here is from genome assembly GCF_963678635.1 of Symsagittifera roscoffensis. Classification (NCBI taxonomy): domain Eukaryota; kingdom Metazoa; phylum Xenacoelomorpha; order Acoela; family Convolutidae; genus Symsagittifera; species Symsagittifera roscoffensis. The sequence goes on along the minus strand of NC_087063.1, from coordinate 57,200,606 downwards.
AACCATCGTTAAAAAACGGTGCATTTACTGCCGAATGCAGACAGGAACAACAGGATAATCAAAGCAAACCACAAAAACATAGAGAACCAAATAAATTTTTTTAACAATATGAAAAAAGACCAAAATCTACCAAACAAAAACGTTCATAGTAATAATAGCTCAGGAAAACCACTTCCAGACAGCTAGAATAACTACAAAAACAACCACCTTACCGATATAAATTTCGCGGAAGATCTCCAGACAGAAGAATTTCACAATTTTTTTTCGCAAAATAGATCTAACAGATCAAATAGTCAGAACAATCAAAATCGCAATAATTAATTTAGGTCAAACTCAAATACCAGCAGTTACTCGAAGTATAATAGAAATCCTACCTATTCAAACTCTCAAAACAGATACTATCCAAATGATTGTTCTATTCAAACAGATACTATTCAAAAAAAAGTTATCAAATAACCGAAATCGCAATTATTCAAACAATAGAAATTGACATTATTCTAATGACAGATCACGAAACTACTCTAACGATAGCCCAAATTACAACAATAACAATAATAGAGCTCGTGATAATTCCAGGAACCGATACAACAATTCCCAAATAGACAAAAAACTACTCTCAGTCGCCACCTAGATCTAACACTCAACATACAAAATGACAACAAAGCTAGAGAAGCAAAACACCAAAACACCAAACACAAATCAACCAAGTACAATCAACAGAAGAAATTCAAACAGACCCTCCCATTATTGATAATACAGAAAGCTTAAAATTACAATTAAATCTTATACATTGTGAAACCACAGATGACGAAAGCGACTCAGAAAATACGCTTTTCATCAACATGCTTCAATTTAAAAAGGAAAACGAAACACCAATCAAATCGAAATTTTATCAAAACAATGACAATTACTAGTCAAATCCATACAGATTACACTCCACAAGTTATTCAAAACAGTTCAAATTTGAATAGCATATATCAAAATACGACGAACGAAATACAACCACCTAAAGACTAAAGATTTTTAATCACCAGATCTTGAAATTAATTCTTTAACTAATTCAGTAGAAAAATCAAATATTTTAAATATCCCTACATGGAATGAAATCCAAACACTACACCCAAAATTATTACCTTCTAAAACTTCAAGCAAATTAGCAACAGTACAAGGATCAAGTCGTACAAATTATGAAAAACTCTAATTATATCTTGTTCCAACCCGAACAATGGAATAAAATAAACTTTAAAATAAACCCTTTAAAAAAATCTTCCATATCACGGATAAAAAACAAAATATCGTTCGAATACAGTTTTTCACAAAATCTATCCCCACATTTCATATTTTGATTAGCAAATTTTATATAAAAGGCAACGACGAAAGCGAAAATTAAAAAATACATCTCTAACGTACTTTCAATGGCTTAATAAACAGCCCCCATTTTTCTCAAAATTTTCTCCTATATAACACCAACAACGCAAAAACCTAAAACCATTATCAGGATGTGTATATGATTTCTCTATAAGTCAATTACCCCAATATAATGCCCATCAAAATAAACAACCTTTATCAATGTCTGACCATGAATTTAAACTAGTCCATAAATTCTTCAGAGTAATAATCTCATCCATTAAATAAACAAAGAACACAAAATTATTTTTGATATTTTAGGCCAAAAACAATAATTCACGATACAAAATCACATTACCCATAAGATTTCTAGGATATTGCGAAACAAATTCAACAATCTACGCAACAGAAGAAAAAGCATTTAAATTAAATAATATTCTCAAACCCTTAGATATTTATTATTCGACAATTCTTAATGAAGAATTATCAATTAACAACTTAACAAGCGACTCTAAACAAAATACAGACTATTTCACAAAAACACTTTATTTTAAACCAACAGTTCAAAATTCAAAATACACGAGCGAACAATCAAAATTTCTCTGATTAACCAAACTCCAAATTTCTCAATTTAAAAGTAACCCAATAGATCAACAAAAACAAATCTCTGACTCAGAATCTACAACATCATTATCAATTAACGGCAAAGGCAAAACTCAAAAAAATCTTATTTTTAAAAACCGGTACGACTATACAATTGGAATCAGTCAGTAAGACATATTGAAAGTTAAACATTAACAGTTCTAAGATACAGAAATTGATCAAACACAAAAAAAATTGACGATGGTTCATTAATTACCCTGGTTATTCACCCACAAATCGATCCAGCGCGAGGACAAATACAATTTTGTCACAACTTAACTGTTAATTAATTCGAAAAAAAAACCGCGCACACAAACAGGAATTTCCCGAAGTAAGTAAAAAAAGACAAATTTTTGATCACTTTATTAAAAGCATATGTAATAGCACCTCATACTACCGAATATTCACAATTGAAGTTATACCTCTACATTCAAACCAAAAATCACATCAAATACAAACAGATGACATAGATATAAATTTTTCAAAAGTATTTACAAAGAACAAAAAAAGGAAAAACATTAAAATTCACTAAGAGCAAATTCAATCTTTACAAACGATGTATTATTTGTAGTTATATAAGAAGTAAAAAAACCAAAATTATTCACCATTTCAACATTTCCGACACTTAGCTGTAATACAAGAAAGTTTTTTTTCTCAAGATCCTTAGATACAATTTGTGAAAACCTCACTAAGACTGTCATATCACAAAATGTGAAAAATGAATTACAACGAATATAAGCATGATGCAAAATCTATTATTTTTATTCACAATAGAGACTTCATTTCAACATCACGAAAACGTTTTCGACCACAAAATTTAAACGATGAAACAATACTAGCCGATCAGTCAGATTATGTTTGGGGCCCCGAATGGTCTCATCCCTCAATTATTAATATAACAACCGATATATCAAGTGCAGCAATTACGAATCTGTACCTTAAGTACATAAAGATTATGTTTGAGTTATTCCACTTACTATTGACGCAACACCTTTAAACTATAACGCTATGTTAACCGATAGAAAAGAAAGTAATGGTTTAAATTCCACATTCATTAACAAACAAGAAAATCTTAACGGAATAAGAAACCTCACACAACAAGATATTGAAACCCCATCACACTTTATCAACGAAGAAAGAGTAGAAACAATGCCTGCAACAACACAACAAAGCATTTCTCTTATCCATCTTACACTCACTACGCCACATAATAAAAATACTTCATTCCCAGAGACAACTATCCAATCAACAGTAAAACCATCTGTTGTTTTAAAACGTTCTTAAGTGCATTACCAAACATGAAGACCAATAACAAACCACGACAAACAATTAAACAAAAACTTTTAAACAGAATTAATTTTTCAGTTTTGTAATTTTTGTTACAAAAAGACAAGTAACAAAACCTTCCAAATCAACAATCAAAATCAGCTACAAAAAAAATCTTACAATCAACAGATACCACAACACGCCTTTCACTCAGTTTTCTTCAAAGATCAACAAACTAATTACAACAGATCGTCGCAACAGATCGTCGCAATGTGAACCAATAAACAGTTCACAGACACAATTCACAATAAACAATTCACAAATCAACAACACTTTTCAGAAGATGAAGACTAATATAACCAAAAACAACAACGTTTTCATAATAATTTCCTAGACAACAATTGAAATTAGGATCAACCAGACCCGGTTTATCAACTAGATATTTTTGGAGTGAACAAAGACCACAATCAAGACAACCTCTTCCTCCAAGACGAAATTTATCATCAGACAATAAAAATTACGAATCACAAAATCCTATGACTACATAAAATTACCAACCAAGTCAAAAGCAAAATGAAATTCCACTAGCATATTATCTACAACAACATGAAATCACTCAACTTACAAATTTTTCTCAAATACCACATACAGCAGAACCACTCCAAATGACTATGAAACCATACCTCAAGGGTGGATCATCTACATCTTCAAAAAATCACTAATGGTATTGACAGAGACAGACCCTGAATACTATGTCAAAAACAACTTAAATGCAGTCACGGCTAATTTAATTTTAAAAATAGGACCTGAACCAATAAAAGCACCACTCCATCAGTTTTCAGTTTTACCGATAGATAATAAATCCGAATGGAAAAAGCAAACAAAAGAATTTTCGAAAATGTTCGACTCTGAAAGAAATAAACAACATCACAGAGTTTCATGCAATGAAATTCGTAGACTCCCCAACGAACCAATCAAACAACTCGCAGTTAGAATTAAAACATTAATAAAAAAGCATATTCCCTCAAAAGGCATGGTTAATTACAGACGAAAATTACAGAAGTTTTAATGATGACTCTAACACCACAACTACGTAAAACTGCAAAAAAGAGAGCATCACATCCATCTTCATTTCGAGAACCCGATATAAATTTTCGAAAACTAGTAGATAAACTAAAACAAGCCGAAATGACTATGAAATTAGAAGAAACGGAAAATCTTAAGCTACAATATGTAAACAACTTTCAGACAAAAACCATACAAATAAAAAAATCTTGTTTCTGACAATAAATTAGCAGAAAAAATCACTCAAATATTAAATATCAACGAAAAGAACCTAAATTTAAAAAGTAAACCATCGTTAAAAAACGGTGCATTTACTGCCGAATGCAGACAGAAACAACAGGATGATCAAAGCAAACCACAAAAACATAGAGAACCAAATAAATTTTTTTACCAATATGAAAAAAGGCCAAAATCTACCAAACAAAAAATTCATAGTAATAATAGCTCAGGAAAATCACTTCCAGACAGCTAGAATAACTACAAAAACAACCACCTTACCGAAATAAATTTCGCGGAAGATCTCCAGACAGAAGAATTTCACAATTTTTTTTCGCAAAATAGATCTAACAGATCAAATAGTCAGAACAATCAAAATCGCAATGATTATTTTAGATCAAATTCAATCACCAGCAGTTACTCGAAGTATAATAGAAATCCTACCTAATCAAACTCTCGAAACAGATACTATTCAAATGATTGTTTTATTCAAACAGATACTATTCAAAAAAGAAAATCATCAAATAATCGAAATCGCAATTATTCAAACAATAGAAATCGACATTATTCTAATAACATATCACGAAACTACTCTAACGATAGCCCAAATTAAAACAATAACAACAATAGAGCTCGTGATAATTCCAGGAACCGATACAACAATTCCCAAATAGACAAAGAAACTACTCTCAGTCGCCACCTAGATCTAACACTCAACATACAAAATCACAACAAAGCTAGAGAAGCAAAACACCAAAACACCAAACACAAATCAACCAAGTACAATCAACAGAAGAAATTCAACCAGACCCTCCCGTTATTGATAATACAGAAAGCTTAAAATTACAATTAAATCATATACATTGTGAAACCACAGATGACGAAAGTGACTCAGAAGATACGCTTTTCATCAACATGCTTCAAATTGAAAAGGAAACGAAACACCAATCGAATCAAAGTTTTATCAAAACAATGACAAATACTAGTCAAATCCATACAAATTACACTCCACAAGTTATTCAAAACAGTTCAAATTTGAATAGCATATATAAAAATACGACGAACGAAATACAACCACCTGGAGACAAAAGATTTGCAATCACCAGACCTTGAAATTAATTCTTTAACTGATTCCGGAGCAAAATCAAATATTTTAAACATCCCTACATGGAATGAATTCTAAACAGTACACCCAAAGTTATTACCTTCTAAAACTTCAAGCAAATTAGCAACAGTACAAGGATCAAGTCGTACAAATTATGGAAAACTCTAATTATATCTTGTTCCAACCCAAACAATGGAATAAAATAAACTTTAAAACAAACCTTTTTAAAAAAATCTTCCATATCACGGATAAAAAACAAAATATCGTTCGAATACAGTACATCCCCACATTTCATATTTTGATTAGCAAATTTTATATAAAAGGCAATTATACAAAATTAAAAAATACATCTGTAACGTACTTTCAATGGCTTATTAAACAGCCCCATTTTTTCTCAAAATTTTCTCCTATATAACACCAACAACGCAAAAACCTACAACCACTATCAGGATGTGCATATGATTTTTCTATAAATCAATTATACCAATATAATTCACATCAAAATAAACAACCTTTATGAATGTCTGACCTTGAATTTAAACTAATTCATAAATTCTTCAGAGTAATAATCTCATGCCATAAATAAACAAAGAACACAAATTTATATATTATATCTTATCCCAAAAACAATCATTCACAATACAAAATCATATTAACCCTAAGATTTCTAGGATATTGCGAAACAAATTCAACAATCAACCCAACAGAAGAAAAATCATTTAATTTAAATAATAATCTAAAACCACTAGATAATTATTATTCGACAATTCTTAATGAAGAATTATCAATTAACAACTTAACAAGCGACTCTAAACAAAATACAGACTATTTCACAAAAAAACACCCTATTTTAAACCAACAGTTCAAAATTCAAAATACACGAGCGAACAATCAACATTTCTCTAATTAATAAAATTTCAAACTTCTCAATTTAATCAACAAGAACTTGATCAATTAGCAGAACTATTACTAATTGATGAATCTAAATGTAATTGGCCCACAGAACCAATGCAAGTAACATTAACTAAAATAAATGGAAAATATTACAAAACAGCTGATATGAACAGCGCATATAATCAAATGCCACTAGATGAACAATCACGACGCCTAACACAATTCGCTATTGGCAACCAACAATACGAATTTAATAGAGTATTCATTGGGATTTCCATAAGACCATCAGTTTTTTCAGCCTTTATGAGCAAAAATTTTCGATCGCTCTTTCTTGGTTACAATGTTATCACATACCTAAACAATGTTTTTTTACAATCACAATCAAAACAAGAAATGTTTAAAATATTAGATCATACCATCAAATTTTACTTAAAGAAAACATGAAAGCAGCCCCAGATAAGTCGAAATTCTTTCTCACTCGTGTTAAATTCGTTGGACATATTCTTGAAGGAAACATAATCACTCCATCAAATTTATGAATAGATGCTTTATTAAAATTTCAACCTCCATCAAACAAAAAGAAAATCCAAAACTTCTCGGAATGTTAAACTTTTCAAGAAAATATTTCTACAAAATGCAACTAAATCTGAGACCGTTTTTTAAAATTCTAAGACCGCAAAAAAATTTGAATGGAAATTAGAACACCAAATACGTTTTGATCATAAAAAGTGGTCTCCTCACAGAACAGAAATCAAATACAATCCCAGATCCAGATCAACCATTTTAAGCTTAGTGTGACGCTTCAAACTTAGAATTGGCGCAGCACAATTACAACTAAAAAAAATTACAAGCAAAATGAACCTTGTCTCAGCAATTTCAAGACTACTTACACAAGTCGAACTTAGACACTTTCACTTATGAGAGAATGTACAGCCATAATATATGCTCTCACAGAATATGAGTTTTTATTCCTTGGATCAAAACACCCAACAGTTTTATTTACAGATCACAAACCTATATTTTTCCCATTTACATAAAAATCAAATCCAAACCATAGAATTTCTAGATTTCCTTTTATTTCAATGAAATTCCCAAAATTACAAATAGTTTGAACTGCAGGAAAAAACCTTGCGTTATCAGACAAGACGAAACATCATGATAAATGCAGGAAAAACCCATCTCGATAACGCACAGATAAAATTTTTTTAACACTTTCCATTATACTTTCAATGCCAAGGTAACCATTAAAAGTAGATCTATTAAGAAAATCTACCTTTAGACCAATACCATACTCATCATGGATCAAAAACAACACACAACAAAATTCACCTAAACGAAAATTGTAATGAAAAAACCTATTCCCTTTCTTAGAAAAAGAAAACTTGACTGATAGTGTAAATTTACCAGGATCCCCAAATATAAATTCCAAATACACTAGAAAACTTTTTTAAATTTACAAGACCCCCTAGATAATATACTTCTCTCAAAAACCGCAAATCAAAACATTTTTCTACCAGTTACCGAACATCTTTATAAAATTTAACATAAACCCCGAACTTCTCATGTCCCATGGACTAATGGTTTAATCGAAGGTGTGAACCGCACCCGACAGGAATATCTTAGATATAAATCATCAATGGAAATCGTAGTAAATATACTGAATGGTCAACCGATTATACAATTTCCAATTTCTATTAGCTTATGAAATAGTTTTCAATCAAAAACCACGGAATCTAAAATTGTTCATAGCAAACTCTTCAAAAACCGCAGAAGGTTATTGCCATACTACTAAAGACTCAATTTGTTGTGATTTACCATTAAATACACACGATTAAGATAATTTTTATCATCCACACACCCTAAATTCTGAATCCAGATAAAAAACACATTGAAAATTATCAAAAAGAGCTAAAAAGCTATTACAAAGACATAATATTCAATCACAAATAAATTCACGTTTCACACCAGCTACATATTTAAAAACTGGAACATATTATTTTATTCCAAACTTTTGAACACAAAAAGGAATATCTGAAAAATTACAATCTATCCGAAAAGGATGTTACATATAAACCTATTGATTCTAACAAAAATTATTCAACATAGAGACAATGTTTTGCCATATTACTTGAAAGAATCACCACAATTATACTCTTTTACAGGACAAACAATTGCACAAAAAACACTCAGATATGAAAGACAAACAAGAAAACCAACATTTCTATCACGCATCAGTTTTTACCAAAAACGAAAGAAAAACAAATAATTGAAACCACTCCACAAGAACATACAGTAATTAACCAAAAAAATAACTTAAAAAATGACTATATCAGAAAATTTTACCACAAGAAACAAAAAGAAAATAGCAACAACGTAAATCATACCGGCTCCGAAGACAGCCATGAAAAGATTATAAAACCTTCATTCAACAATATAAAATATTTTAAAAAGTTGAATTTGAGAAACCACTTCATGATTAATTTGAAATACTTTCATCAAAACTAAGATCATTTTGAATTATATCTAATTTCTTTTTTGTTGATATTTCCAACAAACAAGTTCAAATTCAACGAATCAAAATCAACTCGAAACATCACCCTATATTGACACCACTTCACTAGCCGACAATTTGTAACTTCAAATAGATATGAAACAGTAACTAAAAGACCAACAGATCAAAAATAGCAATACGCTCATATTTGGCAACTCAAAAAACATCATATAAATCTTACAATCCTCTCCTATCACCCTGCACAAAAATCAACAATATGGTCTTAACTTATACCCCACCTTTACCCCCCCCCCCCCAAAAAAAAATGGAATAATCTTAAATACAAAAGCCTAAAGCTGAGATAAATTCACAAAACCCCTAGCCATCCAATAATTAAAAACAAAACTAGGAAGCTCTTTCATATACCTTCAGATTTTTCTTCGCCAAAAATTGCCCCTATCCAACCCACTTGTCAAAATTCAATAGACAATCAGAAGCCAGTCAATTTCAAACTCGGAAAAAAAATTGCAGAACCAAATCATTTCTCAAATGCTTTTCTCTCGACCAGTTCAATATTTTAAAATAATCATTTCAAAACTTGTTCTAATTTTTGCAAACTTTTTCAACTTTAAAATTTTTTCATAACAAATACTTTAAAAATTGAATTTCTCCTTTTTTTAATGTTTGCAGCTTCTTGGTTGTCTTTTATTCCCTCATAAAAGCTTATTGTAATTTCTCAAAAATCCTTGACCACCTCTTCAGGTACGAAACTTGAAAGCTACTTAAAAGTTAGGACTTTTATTTAGTAAGAAAGACATTTTTTTTTTCGTAATTTTTTATCATTTTTCTAATTTTCTTAATTTTGATAATTTGTAAATGCATAAAAAATTCAAGAATAACCTTTGCACTAGCCTCAATCCTCTTGATCATTTTTATAGGAGAATACTATAAACAACATAGTTTTAATTGAAAGAAGAAAAATTTGAAACAACCAACCCAACAATACCCACCGACCAAGACATCCCAAGATCCCCAACGACAGCAAATTCTAGCCAAATAAATCAATCGCAATCACCCACACGCATTTTTTTTCAAGAAAATCTCTATTCATTCGAAGAAAAACACGTATCATTATCTGAACCTTTGATAACAGTAATCCGCCACGCATCTTAAGCGGACCGCAATACGACAACATATAAAGCCTACCCTTCGCTCCAACAAGATCTTAATCAAACTAGACATCCAAGCCAAAACCAATTTCAAACATCTACAATAAAAAGAAAAATTATCCATCCCCGAAGAAAGAGAAACTTCGCAACACCCAAAGTTCATTTCAATATAAACTCATCAACACCTCCAAATCCTTTAGACCTCTCTAGTATTACAATTTAAAGTACTGCCCCATCTTTATAAATGATTTCACAAAAAAAAGTACCCAAATATACAATCGGATTGTTTAGGATCAACACCAACTTCAGAAAAAATTCCTGAAAACCCCTTTAACCCCCCCCCCCCCCCCATTTCAACAGAACGTCTTCTATATTGGATTAACCAAACAATCACTCAGGGCGAACCAGACTTAGAAAACGACCCTAAAGACCTATTATTTGACACCTTCCTGTCAATACCAGAAACCCTCTCACTACCATCAACCCCTTCAACATCAAGTCAAACTCCAACCACTACATTTTTCCTACATTTCCCTCCAATTTTAGACAATCGATATCCTGGACTTTTAGCCGCTAATATTCCCCTACGATTAGATGTGAATACAATCGTAGCTCCTCCTCCCCTATTTGGTCAACATCTTGACAGCAGCAGACTACATAAGTGGGTACTAAACCGATTACAAGGAAGACACGACAACCACAGATATATACAAGAACAGCACATACAAACTCCTGCTCAAGATAATTTAACATTTGAAATTGAGATAACAGTAAAACTGATTACGAGCGATAAACAAAAAAGACACTTGAATTTTAAACATTCCACAACCCATACTAAGGGCTATCTAACTCAAAAATCTTTTAATAGTTTGTTTACATAAAACCCACTGCGCCCTTGTTCTTTTCGAACCAACACCTCATCAAAATCCTTTCACCCCAAACAGGAGCACAAGACCTTCTATTTACACATTGTGAAGAAAAACAACAAAAAAACATTACATAATTACGCAATAAATCAAATAACTCAATGCAAAACTGAATCACAGGGTATAGAACCACCAAACACAAGAGCAACATTTTATTGAAAGGCTCGAGCTACAATTTTAACAGGATATAAGTTCACAGCAAAGTTTTCAGAGAAAAAAGCACCTTGCTCGCAATTTTCAGTTAGAAACAAAAATAGACTCGATCACGAACCTTTTTATCCAAGTTATAATGAAAGATTTTTACATCTAAACGCCGAACATTGCAAAAACGAACTAAGACGGTTAAAATTAACCAGGAATAAAGGATGAAATCCCAAATTAGTAAACTTACAAGTTTTCCCAGTCTCTGCACATCAAGCAGAACTTGAAAGATACCAAGGTCAAATTAAACCAGACGCTAAATACTCGTTCCATGGCGCAAACGGACGTTTAACTTATGACCTACATGACAAAAATTGGATACCACACACTGGAATTCATAATTCCTCTAATTTTAAAACTGACACAAAAAACAAGGGATACCAAGAAATTATGTTTTTTGGATTGGAAAATTCAATTCGAAAAAGTACAATCAACAGAGGACTTAGAAAAGATACTCTATTATATCAAGGAATATGCTTGCCTTGTAAAAATGACCAAAGCTATTTCGATCCTAACACTCGAACCCCGGCAACCATTGTTTGGTTCACTGAAGACACGTGTACCACATTTCAAGTTGCTAAATCCACGCAAGAATGATTAAATTACACCAGAAATCATTTATTGAATCAATTCCTTTTGAAAAAGTCAACACTGATGAAAAAAGATCAAAACCACAAGATCATAATAATATCGATGGTATTGAAAACAAAATAACACGTTTTCAAATCTACCCTGAAACAGAAGTCGCTTGTAAAAACACAACAACAGTTTTAGAAAACACAAAATTCAGAAATTATTGTGGAATACGCAAAAGTTTCATACTGAAAACAGGAAAACGAAATATTAAGCCAGCACACCCATATCAAAACCACAAAGTTGGAAAATCTTATATCCCGGTAAAAAATTTTAAAAACGCAAGAAGCCCTGGCGAAAAGTTTCGCTCAGAAGATAGAGATAGCACACGATTGCAAGTACCCTCACTTATGAATTACACATATTTTGCTGCAATCCACTATTTTATACATCTTAATACGAAACTATACTACACAATAAGCAGAATTTATCAAAGATGTCACTATCTGAATTAGAATTACTTCATCTTCTATATGAACTTGAATGTTTACAAATATTAGAAATACTCGCATTAGCATTGTGCAAAATACGCTATGCAGGATACTTTTTATCAGGCAAAAGATCAAGCTTCATTGACTACGAAGGAAACATTATCTGGTACTACACATGTACTAAAACAGTTTCACCATTATAAGTTTTGAAGATGGACGCTGTTACAAAAGAGTCCCTATAATCTATAATAAAATGTTTTGTTGATACACAATCACGAAACACGACGCACAAATTTTTGGAATACAGCTGTCCCATGTGGATCCGAAAAAAGCCACAACGTAGTACAGCTAAGTCAAAAATTAAATTAAGTTTTGTCTTCTTGCTCCATACCCTACTCTTAAGCAACCATCAAAAAAATTCTCACCCGAAAGCATGAGAACAATTGCCCGTAACACCAGTATAGACAAACAATCAAAAAGTATTTATTCCAGATCAGATATACAACACCACATTCGAACACAACAATTCCAAGAACTTCTGAATAAAATGGATACGATATAAAAGACAGTCAGTAGATCAAAACTTAAGAAAACTCGCTGAAACCGCAGGTTTTTCAGATATTAACGCACAAGCTTACAGCTAATATTTTGAATATTTAAAGGACTTTATATATATATATATATATATATATATATATATATATATATATAGATAGATAGATAAATCGACAGAAGATATATACATATATACATCTCAACGGTGAGAAGTACCGACCACAATATATATCAGCTGTAAATAGTTTAAGTTTTGTAAACTTCAAAAAATGAGCTTCTCGCTTTTCTAAGATGGCCCTACTGCATCTTAGAAAAATTGACTATATTTTACACTCTGTTCAGTTTTTTCGGATTCATTTTTTCACTCTTGAAAGGAATCTATATTACATGCGCAATACAGACACAATCAATCAAACAACCAAGCGTAGCACGTATAGTATTTACAGATTTTTTGGAATATTTTAATTTCAAGTAATAAAATTCTTCTCGACGCTCAAATCAGCGAATACAATAAAAAACTATCAACCACACCAAACGCAAACAATACTTCACAAGACAATACAAACCCAACACCAACTGCATCTCCAAAAATACACAACCTACACAATAATGACCTTTTATCTTTAGTACCACGAATTTTAGAAATACATTAGTAGAGAACACCTCTCCAAGTCATACCTCACCTAGTAACTCATATAGCACTCCACCAGCCAAATAAAGACGACACAAAGAACATATTGTAGAACAACCACATACACAAATTTCCGTTCTCAAAACAACCATCTTTTTAGCCCACGATGAGCCGCCAGATTGGATCCCCCAGCCGTCGCTTTTTCTACCCATCCAACCTCGAACGTCATTCCTCGCACGTTTCCATTTCCGATCTAACTTCTTCTTCCTTCCCCAGATTGTGTTCCGACTCACCGCGCATGGATTCCGACGATTCCACGCAAACAATATTTGACACAATTTTCCAGTTGAATAATTCCGATGAAGAAACACCAGACAAATTCCACGACTCCGAGCCCAGTTCATCAACTTGTTCACAAACCCCATTTCTACCCCTTGCTTACCAACTTCCCAATCAATCTTCCCCAGCTTCTTCTTCATACACTGACGCCACTCCAATTCTTTCCCCGATTACCAGCGATCAACCCGACGCACCTATCCCCGTTAACGTCGAACTAGAGCATGAACTAGATAAATTCATCACACTGCAACAACAACTTCAAAATCCTCATATACTAACATCAGCTACGCCTCTGAGCTAATATCAATCTCTGATTACTCAAACCAAACACCCAATGAAATAGAAACAGGAGCCCACCGAGTTTTTAAGCGAAAACTTCCCGATGCACAATACCAACTATTAAGCCACTCCTGACCAGCAAGACTGTTTTCCCTTCATCCACTTCATACTATCACAAAAGAGTTCCTAAAGTATAACTTACCTTTTTTCCTATTTTATACTTACTACCAGACCACTATAAACGACCAACTGAGCTTCACCGATGAACATAGCCGAGTTCCCACACTTTCTTGGACTTCACATTTTCAGTTCACTAATCATTTAGCCCTTCCTTCATACGATAACCCGCCGAAAACGAACTATGTCAATCCCGTTTACACAAACTAACAATTGCACTACATGAGAATTACTACTATATTATCACGTCTAAATCACCACAAGCTAACACGAATAAATCACCACGAGCTAAACCATTATGACCACACTATTACAAGCTATATAGACGACACGGATATTGAAGACGGCCTAAGCACTAACCCTCAGCTAAGCAAAAACTTTTTTCTAAATCAGAATGTGTATTTAACAATGATAGCACCACTAAAACAATATGACAAATTCATCGCCATTGCACTAAAAAACACTAAAGCATATGAATCTTAATTTGATAAATTCAATCATTTTTAACTAACCTTTCAGTTCTTTACACCTAAGAAACGTAACTTTAACAGCTCAAATGAAATCATGTTACGCACAAAATTGACACACTCGTAAACCTATTATAAATTCAACCCAAACCACTATACAACTAACACAACATCACAGAACCCACAACACAGGTTTTCATTCATGAACTCCAAATACACTTTACCATACTTCCTGATTTATACTCACTGTGTAAAAAAAACTAGTCTTCACGGCATCCTCCGAAACTATGATCCAATCCGACAAATGTATATTTTCTGCCCTTTAACCAAAGCCTTCGATGTTGATGACTCCCGACCACTAGTCATTCCCCATGAACATGTACCGCCAATTGAAATCCCATCCCCATACTAGAATACATACATATTAATAAAAATAACCAAAAACTATAACAACTAATCCAAAATACATTGCATGAATTCTCACTTAATATTGAAGAACTAAAAACCATCCGAGCGCTAGAGCTTCTCTGGTCTCTCCTTCAGACTAAAAACGTCATCCGCATGCTTGCGAAACTTTAAACATCATCAACCACAATTCGCACTCTCTTTCCAAATGCATTTCTTGAAGACGACAACCGTTTGTAACTATAATTAAATAATGCAACTAACAAATATCTGAAAACACTCACCAATTTTTACAAATGTTCCACTTTCCATTTTAGACTTCACCGATCATTTATCTAATAACAATCAAAAGCCAAATAAAAAATTGTAAACTATTTTCTAAAACTTTTAAAATCTAATTTAACAAATGAAACAAATAATTAAACTAGTAAATTTTTGTTAAACAAACAGTATATTAAAAACTCAGCAGTAAATTTCAATATTTAAAGCAGTAAATTCATATAAAATTGCCTTAAATAAAGGAAATTTTTTTATGTAACGCATCTTTTGGTAAATTCTCAATCTCTTCACTCGCCCACCATTCACACACTCTTTCCATAAACTTGCACAACTCGCCCACCAAAAAACTGTTTAGTAAATGACTTTCTAGTTTCAAAACTAACTGATAACAACTCTATTTTGCTCTCAAACGTTTCATTTTTTTTCCTTTAACCCAGTTGGAAGGAAATATAAGAGTAAGCATATACTAATCAACGCAGCTTACTAACGCCACAAAAAAAAGCCCCACGGCACGCAAACCGGATTAAACCCGGATTTAAACTGGACAATTAGTTTTTCTTGAAATTCACTTTCAAGTTTTATTGAAACTAAACAAAACACAAAAAAAAATCAAAATATGAACTCGAAACACAATATTCTAGTTTTGAAAAAAGGACGCAACCAAAACCAAAACAGAGGAAAACACCGGATAAAATGAAATAATAGTTTGAACACAAAAATAGACTAGAGAAGATAAAACTATACTCCTGGCCTCACCAACCAGAGGGACGTCGTGAGGATGCTCTATAGCCTGCCTAACCCACCGCGCTACAACCACGTTTTGTGACCCACACTCTATTTTTGATGAGAATTGCTGTGGGGTGAGCGAGTCTTTAAAATAACTGAACTAAAAACAAACATTTTTGCGAAAATAACTAATATCAAATCATAACAAAACACTGACTTCAGTAATAGGATGTAGATATATAAATGCAATTTAATGTAAAAAATTTCTTAGTGCCCACGGAACGAGCAGTAAAGGAGGATTGCAACTCGATTACACTCCAACTCTGGGATGGCAAATCTATTAGGTTTGTTGCCGTTGTCACTATCCTCAAAATTTATAAATTATGGACGCAACATCGCAGCAAAGGAAAACCAATAAAACAGAAAAATGGCCATCTCGATGTTGATTACACGCACAGATCCTGGTCACTTGGTACTTCAGATGGAAAAGTCAAACTTCACCCAAACTTAACGAAATCGATACATCATTGCATCGACCAGAAGTCTTGACACATTCACCCAAGACTACCACGATCAACGAGACCCATCTAGAGATACGAACATGACAACCTTCACCCGTCAAACACCAAAAGCCACACGTCTTCTTCCTCCAAGAAGCCAATGCTCGCAACTTCAAAAAGAACCTACATCACCAGTTCTTCAATACATCAAACAACTAAAAACTAAAAACTTTCTAAACCCCGGATGGGTGGAACCAGTTCTAAACTAGAATCTACAATTGGGTCATCAGAACTCTCACACTCGTCATTAAGAACACCCTTTCCTCTTTCGATCTTTTTCTTTCTTCCGAATCATATTCCCCGCGAGTCAGTCCAATCATGCACCAAGCGAACCTCAGTTTTAGCTCTGTTCTCACGTAAGGTTTTGCTGCCAGAGCGAGTATCTTAGGCGTGGTTCTCATTTCTTCTTCGAAGTATCGTAACGCTGCCGGTCTCCATGGAAGGCTCACCAACTGCTCCATCGTTTCCACATGCGTTTCAGACAATACCAGAGTCCCGTTTGCCTTCTGCTTCAGGGTGGCGCCTTGCATCATCATCTCCAAATAACCTTCCATGGCACTTTTGTCTTCCAGAGACATCGAGTGTCTTTTGGCCAAATTTCTGTACTCTAACATCTCCATGTATCCATGGGCGGGTGCATCAATCGATACAGTTTCCGATACTGTCAGTCGGTTTTATTCCACTGGAACTAGCTGCCCTACGACGCTTCCCTTTCCGTGATTCATGGGAGACAGAATAATGTCTTTAAGAGTACTCTCTCCACATTGGCTGAGTATCTCCATTTCTAACGTCGCTCCAGCAACAGTGCGGTCACTCCTCTTGGTTTTGTAACCGGTTGATTTTATTCCTGCCATAAGAGTGGGTGGCACCATCGTTACATCAGTCAATATCCTGTCCGTGCCAGTTAATCTATCATCACCCTTTCCCAAGTCCATAGCTTCCTCGACGCGTTTTCTTTTCGCTGAGTTGACAGCTTTTATCGAGATTTCGGAATCCACCTTTGCTTTTCCCGCCTTCCTCAATGTCACCCTGCTGCCCAATTTCATCTTCATCCCATTAATCTTGTCAATCACCAAATTTGATCTTTCGGGATCTTGACAGATATACCACTTCTCCTTTGTCTTCTTGCGGTGTCATCTTGATAGGAGAGTTCGCCCCACATTCGTCAGTGGCCGAGTCGATCAACAATTTGCTCAATCTCCCCTCACACTCGTCCAGTTTGTCAAAGACTTCCCGCATTAGTGGTCGGTTGAGACCTTGTTTTAAAAAAGACTGGGTTCCGTAGCTCTGAACTACTGTCCAAACCTCTTCCACGAAGGCCACTCTATCCATTCTGCATCCCGTCCTATTATCATGGTCTCTATGATGCACCTCCCATTCTTCCTCGGGCAACGTTCCCAAGAAAGGTACTCTGGCAGCGCCTTCTATTCTTCTTCTCCTCGGTGATTCCATCAAGAGTTTCTGTTCAGTATTTTTAGAATTGCTCGAAGAGCCGCTCTCCGGCAACTTCCGGTTCGTTCCTATAAAAGCCAACGGGGTTCCAGCGTGGAAGTACCCTCGTCTGCTGGCTCAGTCGTCGCTTCCAATGCGTCCGCGCCGTTTTCAAAATCACTGAGGAAATTGAAGTCTGGGCTGGATACTCCTCATGTGGAAGCTTTATCGTCTTCTTTCTCAGCGAAATCGGGATCCTGTTGCATAGGTTCTTCCGATCGACGGCTTCCTCCCTGTCCATTGTCTCCTTCTAGGTTCTTTCCTGAATTTGAGCGCCCTTGCTCTTCACTCTGGTCCTATCAGGAAATTTTGGTACAACTAGCCTGCCAGCTGACTGATCTTCCTCCTCTCCATGAACTACTTTGACATCCTCATAGCCAAAGGGTGCTAACATGGTTCTAGTCGGTAGCGTTCCTTCCACCGTTAAATCTGGTTTCACACTCGTTAAGATCAGTGAGGCTTGTGGTAATTCAGTCTTGCTTTTTATCACCATAGGCGCTAGATCCAGTTTCGCCCATTCCTCGGCAAAACTCCCAGGCTTCGGAGTCGCTGCATTGCTCATTCGTCTTCTCGTTGCTTCATCCGTGTTAGCAAACTGCGTATACTGCAGCACTGTGGCATTTCTGCCCACAAAACACGGGTCCATCGTTTCCGAGAATTTCGCCATCCTCCATTCGTTAGTCTCAAAAGCTCTCAACCTAGGAGTTTGCACTGCGGAGACTGCTCCGAGCAACATCGTTCTTATCAGAGGGAAATCAGGCAATTCCTCCGGCAGTTTCTTATAATCACCGCGACCTTTCGTCTTTTCTCTCACCTTATGATATGCTGCAGTCAGTTGAAGAATTCTCGTGACCTCGCCGTTTTTTTTGTCGTAGGGTCTTAGATTCCAGATTAGGTAAAACTTCAACGTGTCCTCTGTCCACTTCTCCCATACGATCACGAAAGTGATCGTCAAAGTTGACGACCGTCATCTCTGGCTCCGATATCTTTGCAAATAAGAGGTCTTCGCTCATGAGCTCTCGCAACACATGCTGCTCACACCAATTCAGCGCACGTCCGTCCACTGCTGAAATGAGGTTCAGGTGCAGCACCGACCTCCTGTAGGCTTCCACCTTAACATCAGGGAACGCAAACGTGACTGCGGGTCCATATATGACCGTCACGAACTCCGTGGCTCCTCTGATCAATTCTAAGGAATCGGTCCTCATAGCTAAGCTCAGATCAGTTAGTAGTGGCATGCCCCCAGCATGACATCGCACAATTTCCTCCCTCTCAATCGTTTCATTCTCTCCTGTTCCAAAGCGATTCTGCTGCAGGAGGTACTGGATAAGAGTATGTCGCAAACCTCTTAACTTAATCCAGGAACCCGTGGATCGCTTCACATCGAATTTCCTCACGTTCTCCTTCATCTGCTCCAGGTAGCGTGTCAAATTCATCAACCCTCCCAAGTTTACATGAGTTATCGCAATCAACGTTAGAAATCCATCTAAACGCAAATTCTGTACTTTTTGAGTGAGCAGTATTGCTGGTTCTTTCACAAAGTTCTCTGCTCCAAACGTCACAAATAGGGCTAGTAATTCAACGATTGAAACTTCTACGACTACTTTGAGGAAATCTTTTATCAGGTATCAGGAAAGTGAAGGGTATATTTTTCTCAAAACCATCACTTCCAAATGAGCTCTGGTCTCCTTGGAGTTCTTCCTTCTCTCTCTTCCCTCTTTTATTTCCATTCCTCGGAACCATAAATCATTTGACATCGCTACGATAACTCGATGGTCATCGTCATTTCCCGGCTTCAGTTTGAGTTGTCGACGGAAGTTCGACAGTTCCAACCCCAGCACTTCGTCTAACACTAACATGTGTAGTGAATGGTTCTTAAATCCTCGCATCGCATTCGAGATGTCAGACCACACCGGGGGTAGTTCAGCCCTGAGTTGACTCATATTCTCCATATCTATTCCGCGATTTGGGGCTGATATGATTAAATCGTATTTCCCTTCCGAGAGCAAAGCCATCATTGTATACACGAACTTCAGTACATCCGGGAGATGTGCATACCCCGAGGACAGTGCAAACACGGCTCTCGGTGTTATTTTAGTGAAGGCAACTTCTTTCAGGGTGTCTACTGCTTCACCCATTGATTCGAGGATACCCTTTATAGCTGGCCATACAGCGTCGTCGGCTGTCGTAGGCTCTCTGAGTCTGCTCAGGAAACCCCTACTGTGTAGATGGTCATTGATGCCAGTGTGCCATTCTGCCAGACTGGCACAGCGCAACCATCCGACGAAACGTAAAAATAGAAGTAGAGGTCTTAATGGTTGAAAAATACTGCAAAGGAGGGTCGGAATAATCGAGAATTTTTTAATTTTGAAGATTTCGATTGACGAACGAATATTTCTCAGAAATACAAAAAACGGCCATTTTGACTAGAAAAAGTGATAGAATCAGAACAACAGCAAAAATAACGAGAAACAGTCGGACGATAACGATATTAAAACGAAGCCTCTTATCATGACGATCACGCACGATAAGACACTTGGCGCAAGGAGTTAGCGAGAAGGGAGGCTTCAGTGGGAAAGTAGTGGAGAGCAGTACGCTCCCGTGCCACGAATTGGGAGTAATAACGACGTTATTACAGTGAAAACACGGAAGCGGAGGCTCGGCCCCACAGAAACAGCAGTAAATGGTGAAGGACTATAAAGAACTGACTTTTCAGCTACTCTGATGCCATAAAACTTTGAATTAACTCCGGTATTGTTTGATGTTTTAGAATATGATTAGCTAGAAAGAGGAAAGGGTCAATCCATCTCCAATGGATTTAATATAGAACTGTAACCAAAAACGTATTAAAATAGGGTATTTGAGCCATGTTTTTAATAGCAATCACGTAGTCTAAGGATCCGAGACCCAGCTATGTGGTTGTGTTCGCATGTAAACGAAAGCTGATCAAAAGTCGTTTGACTGAGGGCCTAAAAATAGTAACTTTTTACTTAGCCTTAGACAGACCAGAAAATCAACTGGCAAGGATGAGACGGTGAAAAACGAGTAAAATTAAGGTAAATGACGCCTGCCAGTCGTTAATAGGTACTTTTTCTACGCTGCGTCACTGTGTAGTATTTGGGCGAATGTTACATAGACGTTTTCATGGCGCTCCTGGGTGGGCTTGTTAAAAGCATGAGACCATCATGATCAGCAAAAGTTTCAGCGACGAACCCTCCGATCCGGGCGTATGCCCGAGTTAGAGGCCTTAGTGACCTTTGTTGTGCTAGGGGGAAGGTACGTACCCTCCGCCTAGTGCTATTTAGCTTTTTAATTTAGTTAAGACCGAAAACTCTGGGGGCCAGAGGGTTAGGTGGGAAGTCCCGGGACCGAAAGCAATTAAAGAGAAAGCGTAAAACCAAACAAAAAAAGTGTATAACCAAGTAAAAGCCAAAAGCAAATTTATTTGAAAACAAAAAAGTACAAAAAACAGTGAAAAATCCAAAAAAAGACCAAAAACAATAAAAAACATTAAGTGACAGTTTATATGTTGTTTCCGGACGAGATGTGATCTATCCTTCCTATTTTTTGTTGTTTAATATTGATTTTTATCATTTCTGATAGAAAGATTGCGTGTTTTGGTGACGGGTTGGGTACCCTCCCTTGAGTGTACTTTGAGTATTTAAGCACGTTAATGAGGATTTTGCCAGTGACCGGAGGGTAGAGTGGCAAGCTAACCGACGTATTCCACACTCAACAGTGGCATCAGGGAAAACATCCACAACGACTGTTGGATATCGTTGAAACAGTTTTAGTATCATTCGGGTACTATTTCATCAAAACTTAAGAGGTGGGGGGCACGATTGGCGCGCTCCGGTTGTACCCTCCATCGATCACGAAATTCCGTGTTAAGGGTCTTAATTCGGGTTATTTGGTGCAGATAAGAGTAGTAATATTCATTAACGACTACTATTAGATTATTGTCCACGCTATATATTACTTATCTCCTATTTAGACCCGAAAAACACCCCAATTTTGTTGAAAATTACCGATTTTCGACCTAACTGTTGACCCCCAAGATTTTGGTTATCCGAGCTTTTCTAAACAGCAAAAAGCTTTTATAAAGGGAGTTACTACGTAGTTTGACCCCTCTGACTAAAAAACCGCACGGAAAAAGACTTAGTACAAGTTAGCGAAAACAAAATTTTTCGATCAAAACTTTGATAATTTTCCGAGTTTTGTCAATTTGTTTTGGGGATCGAGTTTTTGAGTTTTTAGAATAAGATCGAAAAAAAATTTTTGCCTTAGGAGTGTAGCGGCATAACGTGCTCGGTTACTAGAGAATTTTTTGAGTAACCCTCCGATTAGCTCCGTGGATAGAGCTAACGACTTAAAGATTGCCAAAGGAAGGAATCGGAGGGTCCAATTTTGATAGTTATTGGCCAAATTTTTGTTTCGAAACCAATTTTGGTCTCCTTTTTTGCATTGTTCCAGTGCCGTTTCAATTATTTTTAGGCGCTTTCACTAGGAATTGCGGAAAAAGTCTTTCAGAACCTATATAGGTGGTGAAAAAAGGCCAATTTGACGAACGCGTTTTTGGCGATTTCGCAAAGACTAGCCAACCAATTTGGATAATTTTGGTACCATAAGTCGACGTTTTTGACCACTTTCCGGGACCGCAACCGTTTTCGGGTTGGTAATCTCGAAAAAGACGTTTTTTTTAGATTTTGTTGGTTCGGAGGGTCCAAATTTTAGGGAACCCTCCGAGCGGCAGAAATTTTTAAAAGATCACCTTTTTATACTACTGGGAAGGTTGACCGTGTCAGCCAACCTGGTTTTAAGTCAGTTACACCGCATTTGGAGGCTTTACCGCGGTAGAATAACCCATTTTCTTGATTTTCGGGGAACCCTCCGAAGTAACCCTCTGCAGTCAGCTAAGCTCCCTAGCAACCCTCCTTTGTGGAAACTTTCCACGAGACCCTCCGAAGAAGTTAAAACAACCCCCCACGGAGAATCTAGCTTGCTTCGACACCTTTTGAGACTACTTGGAGAACCCTCCATGTGAGATTTGAAAAATTTGAAATTTTGAAGGAACCCTCCGAAGTAACCCTCCGGAGCATATTAAGCCTCTTTTTGACCCTCCTTAGTGAGTTTAAGGGGACCCTCCGAAGTAACTTGGATGTTTAAGGTACCCTCTGAAGTAACTCTCCGATGTAAGCTAAGTGTCTTGACAACCCTCCGAAGTAACCCTCCGGAGTGAGTTAAGCCTCTTAACAACCCTCCTTATTGAAAATTTAGGGGTACGTTCTGGGGCAATTTGAGCAACTAAAATATCCATTTAGAATCGGAATAAAAGGTCAACAACCAACGGGCGTGCATATTAGGATCACAGGAGCCCATTTGACTCCGAGATTCGTGATCAACTTTGGATTCTAGATCGGGTCTGACGGAAGTACCCGAACCAATTTTTTTTTTGATTGTTATTTTGGTTGAGTGGTTGTCTTGAGCTACTTAATAGGAAAGCTCGGGCAATTCAGGAACACATAAAAGAAGACCTCGGTGAGTGTATTAGGCAAATACAGACTCACTTTAGTAGAAAAGTTGTTCCCTGCTCTCGTGCACTTGGGGCGTCCCGGGTGTGGGGGGGCTTTTTCATAGACTTTGGAGATTTTCGATCAGATGTTGCCTTAAGCTACTTATTAGGACAGCTCGGGCAATCGCAGGACACCTAAAAGAAGACCTCGGTGGGTGTATTATGCAAATACACACTCACTTGAGAAGACTGTGTCCTGGGCTTCGTTCTTTTGGAGTGTTCCGATCGATGGAAGTCTTTTTCTTTATCACTGCTTTTTACAAAAGGTTGTTTGGTTTTAACAAAGCAGTGATTTGATACGAGTGTGGCGGTAAAATGGATACTGACGAAAGATCGCTGTCACCTGTAGGATATTCTCATCTGATTATCAGTTGTGTTTTGTGTATTGACTAATCTTGTGAAAATCTGTGATACTGTTACACTAGGCAACTGGGTGGACTTAGCATTATCTCGATACTAAGTAAGCCCCGTGTGTGACCTTAGCTGAGTCACTAACATCATCACCAAGAAATCTAGGGAGCATTCTTGAGTTTGAAGAAGTCGAATAGGTAGCGTTAAATAATTTGAATTGAACTTATTTGTGGTACGTGTGCATTGCCATTAATTTGTGCGAATATTACTGTTTGCTACAAAGTATGCAGCGTAGAGACTCATTAGGATCGACTACTAAGATCCCAGGCTGAGCAAAGGAAGCACGCAAAAATTTAAAACTAGGCGTAGCCAATCTTCATTTAGCAGCGTTTCCGACATTTTTGCTGACAACGAACCGTCTAAAGGTCAAGCTGATCTTTCAGTGAACGGAATGAGACTAAGGAGCGAGAAGAACCTCGATGGCAGTCAAGGGCGAAGTGCCGAGGTCGGACCGGCGAGCGAAGCGCTTGTGGACCCCTTCGACGAAGGGGAACAAACGCTCATCCGACCCGACTTTGAGCCAGGTGAGGACCTCGAACGGGTGGAAATCGAAAGGACGGAAGAGGCCTCGGAGCGTTCCGAGGTCCAGCCGCGAGAAAAAGTGTTGTTCAGGGGAATGTCCAAATCAGAGACTAAGACTCACAGGTGGAAAAAAGAACAATCATCTCTGGTCAAGCAGAGCAAAAATGCGATGATGTCGAGTATAAGTCCGAGTGAAGAACAAACGGGTTGGAAAGTCAAGAAGAGCTGGAAGATATGACTATCCGGAGATAACCCATCCGGATGTGGATTTCACGCCGTGCCCAAGGAACGACATGAGCAGGAAGGCGTTGTCCGCCTCGCCGACTAGGCCCTTGTCTGATGGGATAACGATGGGAGCGTCCTCAACGTTCGACAGGTTGATGATGTCGATGGGCAAGCGGAAGGGCGGCGCGTCATCAAGTACCAGGCTGTAACCGCAGTTGACCTCATCTTCTCTGGGCCTAACCCCGTCTTTCGGGGGGGGGGGGGGGGCAGCGGGCGATATAAGCCACATGTTTACTGGCGTATTGACAGGCCTGGAAGAACTGCGACGGGACATGACTAAGAGAATAGATCGAGTCGAGGAGAGAGCTCACCAGGGTCAAGAGAAATTGAGAGATGAGTTGACACACGTAAAGTCGCAGGCGAGAGTCGATCAGGCTCAATTTTTTCGCAACACCGATCAGTGCCTGGCGGAGAGCTTGGCTCAGGCGAAGAAGGAGTCAGAAGAAAGAGAAAGTAGGATTAAAAGAGAGATCGAGCGATTAATGAACGATCACGACAATACCTATGCTCACACGATGACTAGCCTGGAAACAAGGTTAGATGCCAAATCTGACCTGATGATGCGGAAGCTTGACGAAATCTTAAACGGGAGCAATCGGGAGGAGCGTTCCGCCCCAAGGGAGCGCTCACGCCAGGCAAATGATGGAGATGGTCCACGCAGCTATGCCGGGGCCCATCAAAGTCCGAGAACAAGTTACGAATCTGAGCACAGGGAGCGGCCCAGGGCAGCCCCATTGAGGCCAGGTTGGACAAACCCGGTCCCACCACAGGCGGATGCCACACCGGAGACAAGATTGCCCACTGTGCCACAAGTCAGATCAGTGCCAGATCTGACTACGGTCTCACAGGACACAACGATGTACGCTTCGATGTTTGAGCCTCTGAATAGATAGCTCGAAATATACATCACCAAGCTCTCGAAGTCAACCGAGAGAGGAGAGAGGTCAAGAAAGACACTCAAAAAGCCGAAATCATACAAAGACGAGTCAGACGGTTGCATCCATAGTTGGATAGAGGTTATGAACTTGCACTTTGAGGAAGAGAATCTCTCAAAGAAACAGGAATGCAGCGCACTGACAAGCAACTTGGAGGGCATCGCCCTAAATTGTGTGATGGCGAAGAGGGTCAAGGAACGAGACAGCGCTCGCAAGATATTCAACACCCTGCTGAACCATTTCGGCTCTGGAGTACAAGGGCATCAGGCTATGGTGAAGTTCGAGAAGAGGCGTCAGAGAGATGACGAATCCATAGACAAGTTTTTGGATGACCTTGAATTACTCAGAAGGAGAAGTAATCCCGATGAGAGAATATCGGAGCGAAACTTAGCGATTGCCTCGAAGTTTATGGATGGAGTAAAGAGTAACGAGCTGAAAACCATCCTAGCCACACACTTCACCATTTCGCTTGACCAGATACCCACGCCCGATGATTTGCGTATGAAGTCTCGTGAGTACTTGCTCATAAGGCCGAGGGCGCAAAACCGTTACAGCAATTATGGCAACTACAGTGGAACAAACATTGGCGCGAACTCCAGTTGGTACAGACCTCGTGACGACATGGATAAGAGGAGGTCATGTGCGAATTGTGGTTCGATAGACTACCATGTTTCCGCCTGTTCTGCTTACAAACAGAACATGAAAGTGATAGGCTATTTTCTCGCTGACGTTGAGGCGACCGACGAGGACCACTAAGAGTACGTCGGGAGACTCATAAAGAAAAACAGACCGAGGTGCTTCTTCTGTAGTTTAGAGGGACATTTCAAGTCGGATTGCACTCAGTTTTGAGATGGAGTGGCAAATGCGAAACATCCCGGTCATGAAGAGGCGCTTTCAGGCGTCAAATCCAGTCGAGCACGTCTGATGAACGAGGCTGAGTCTCGGAGAAAAGAAACGACACCAAGCATCTTTACGACTAAGAAGGTGAAGACCTTGCCTATTGAGGCGGTAGCCTCGAGCCTGGAGGCAGAGTCGGCCGGTCCACTCAAGGTGGGTTATGGCTTAGCGGCGATAACAGCGTTACAGAATGTCCAACTGGAACTAGCCACGAAGGAAGTTGAGCAATGGGTGAGGTCGGCACTGGAAAGCACATATTTTCGGGAAAAATTCGACATCCTGGGGAAACAACGAAAGAAGAAGACAAGCAGGGACCCAGAAAGCCTTGACTAAAGCTAAATGTTAGATCGAGTAAAACCTTTGGCATGACGAAAGAAGGAACGAAGATAATGTCAATTATCTCGGTCGCAGGACACCAGGTGGTCAAGAACTTGAGTAAACCGTCCGTGATTACGCTGGTACACCTGAACATTTATGCGAACTACCTGAGGAAGAATGATCCCAAGTTGGACTCCAGGGCAGTGCGAGCGCTGCTCACGACAGGAGGTCCAAGGCTAATGAGAGTAGATGGACATTACTTCGAAGTCCATGGCCCATATCCGATTCTGATGAATGTAGATGGCATTGATATCTACACGAAGGCTCACGTTACTGATGTGAGTGATCAGGTGGGACGGATATGCATTGGCCAAGAAGAGTGGAAGGTGCGACGATTCGGACACAATGCCATGCTTGAACAGGATGCGGTCCACATAGGTTGCGAGGGCGATCTGGCAGCACATGTGCTAGATGTGCAGGGCAGAGAACTTTCATTAACAGGACTGTTAGACACGGGTGCAGTGGTCACCGTCATGCCAGTCAGCACCTGGACTGATATGGGCTTTGACAGGTCGGATCTGATACCCACAAACATCAGACTGGCAGCTGCCAATCAGGAAGCAATCTATGTGACAGGACGGACCCCAATTATATCACTGCAGCTTGGAGGAAGATATCTTTGGATGAGCTTCCTGGTGGTGGAAATTTTGGACTATTCCGATCAATTCACCCTGGGAGGGACTTCGTACGAAACTTTGATGTCACGATCAACCTCAATGACGGGTTGAAAAGAAACCTCTTAAAAGATCTCAATTAACCAGGCTAAGGCGCCGATTTTTCTGGATCGAAAAGTGAGATTGAAATCAAACCAAGCCGTGGTGGCGACGTTTAGGATGAGGAATCTAATTGAACTCAGTAATGACAGACAGGTGTGTCTGGCACCAAATCCAAACAGTAAGAGCTCGGCTATTTTAGGAAGAAGTTTCTAACTCACTCAGAGCGGACTGTGTGTGAGTGTGTTGTTGTGTTGTTGAACACAGAAGCAACCACAGTGACAATACAGAGTGGAAAGAAACTTGGCTACGCATTGCCTCTGAACACAGACTTTCAAAGTGTGGAGAACTTGAAAAAGTTTGATGTACCTAAATGTCCCTTGCACGCGAACCAGGAATGTATACTGAAAAGAATAAATGAGTTGAAATCTTCTAAGAAATTGTTTTCAATGAAGTCGGAGACAGATGATGGGTTGTCTATTTGTTCGACTTTTCCCGAGAGGCCGACAGAAACAGAGTTAGCAGCAAATAAACCTGTCCTGCCCGATATAGAACATCTGAAGTGTAAAATATCAGACCAAGAACTAGATTCGCTTAGGGCGGTGCTAAATCGGAATGCAGACGTTTTTGCAAAGCATAAGGCCGACATAGGTTGCTGCAACTTTGTAGAACATGAGATTGAGATAGAAGAGAGCTCGGTACCTCATAGGGAAGGGGCGAGGAGAATGACCACTCATAAGTCGGAAGCGTGCAGGAAGGAAATCGAGATGTTATTGGAGTACGATATGATCGAGCCGTCGAAGTACCCGTGGGCTTGTGGCGTGGTCATGGCTAAAAAAAGGGGGGCAACTCAGGTTTTGTTGTGATTTCCGTTACCTGAACGCAGCGACGATAAAGGACGCATACCCGATTCCCCGCATTGATGAGAGCCTTTCCAAGCTGGGGGACGCGAAGTTCTTCACGACGTTAGATTCGGGCTCGGCGTTCTGGCAAGTGCCACTCAGAAAGCAAGATCGTGAGAAAAAGGGCTTCGCGTGCGAGCTGGCATTGTTCCAGTGGAAGAGGATGCCGTTCGGATTGTGCAACGCGACGGCCACATTCCAGCGACTGCTGGCCCAGGCACTCACGAGTGTGACAAAGAAATATGGGAACCTAATCATGTGTTATGTCGATGACGTCGTGATAGCAACACCAACCCTGGAGGATCACATAGAGAGGTTGGATGAGGTGTTTACCTGCTTGAAGCAGGCGGGCCTGAAGTGTAAACCCTCAAATCGTGAAATCCTCAGAGACTCCATAAAATATCTGGGCTGCCTGGTGGATAAGCATGGAGTGAGACGAAGCGGTCGAAGTGGTCTTGACCTAGAAGGCACCCAAGACAGATACACAACTGATGAGCTTTTTGGTGTTTGCCTACTATTATAGGGAGTTCGTCAAGGGATACGCCGATAAGATATACCCCATGCAGCAGTTGATGAGGAATAAAGGCAAAAAATTTACTTGGACTGATGAGGCACAAGTTTCATTTGAAAACATTAAACGTAAACTTTGCGAGGCACCGGTCCTCAGCATGCCAACAGAGAAGAGGATGTTCGTGTTAGACACGGATGCATCAGTAGTTGCGATATCAGGCATACTTCACCAGGAGCAGGAGTGGAACGAGAGAACGGTTCTCCGTCCGATAGCCTACGGAAGTAAGGTCCTGAGTGATACTGAGATGAAGTACGGCGCACCAAAAGCGGAAATGTTCGCGGTGATCACTTTCGTGGAAAAAAACAGGGCCTACTTGGGGAGTGCTTCTTTCAAGTTGCGTGTGGACAATCGTGCCCTTGCCCTGCTGAAAACCTATCCGATGGACCAAAGTTATATTGGTCGTTGGATCGTGCACCTGGATGGAAACCACATGATCATAGAGCACCGTACCCGTGGCAAGCACCAGAATGCTGATAGCCTCAGTAAGAAAACAGAATTCTATGAGCGCTTAGAAGAGAAGCAGGCCAATCAGGCAGAAGTCAAAGACAGATTTTCATTTCTAGATAAGGAAACCTACGATAAACTACCACTCACCAGGTGGCTGGACAAGTCAGGGCACCCCATACCAGGACACCCTGTATTTCCGGTGGAGACTGCCGCTGAAATAAGGGTATTGGCCAGGGGTAATCCTGTCCCATTGGATCTGCTAGTCCGATCCAATCTGGTGCAGCAAGAGCTTACCAGGCTGGGTATAAAGTAGGTTAGTGAACGTGGCGCCTGACGTCATGGGGAAGCTCCGTGACTTGCTGGATAGAGAAGTCGACAGATATGATCGTGAGTGGATGCAGACCGTCCAACGGTTGACCGTGACTGAGAGAACAGAGAAGAGGCAAGTGACCATTCGCAGTCGCGATTTGGAACGGGATTGCCTGTCGATAGTGAACCAGCTGGTGACCTCAATGCCGAAGGATGTCTTGTTGAGGACTTCGTTCACAGAACTTTGGAAATCGACCCAGGTCCAAGCCATTGAAGAAGTCAGGGTCAGGTCGAAATTCAGCTTCACGAGAAAAGTACAATTTACGGATGCAAGGGAAGAGTACGAACCGAGCTTGAATTGTTCATCCGGGGACGAGACAATGTCCGGGGAGTCAGGCACTTTCGAGTTCATACAGGATGACTTGCCCGGGGAGACAATGTTGGGACAACCAAAGGACAAAATGTTGTCCGGGGAGCCGGATTCATGGCGACCAAGGGAAAAAGTTTTGTCCAGGGAGTCGAGAAACATCACAGACAGATCGGAACATAATGATGTGGAATCCATCGGCTCGAGTGATGTGCCCCCCTACCACTCGGAGTCCCAGTCATGGGAAAACACATGGGAGACTACTTCCAATTTCTCATGTTTCGGAGATTGCAATTCATTCCTTGTTGGTGGAATGGAAACAACGCGGGCTGGACCGGGAAATTCATCAGGGCCCGGACAGAGACAGGTATACCTCTGATGAGGAGGGCACTGTAGTGGACAATGCCGCAGAAGAGCTTGAACTGATAGCTGTGTCGAAACACCCAACCAGATTACTGCCACATGGTACGGTCGTCCGTACCAATCTGTAGCCAACTGTGCAGGGAGCAACACTCTTGAAGAAGATATGGTGTGTCGAGTTGATGGATGATGCTCATGCTCCGGAGATAATGAGCGGGCAATTAAACGTGGTAAAGACGTATCTGAAAGCCAGATACCGGCTGTCGGATCACCTCAGGGCTCAAAAAAATGACAGAATGGAGCAATCTGAAAAGATGAGTCGAGAACGGGGCAGCTGACAAAGGAGATTTAGAGGAAGACAGCTATAAGATTTTAAAGCAGTTTTACATAAAGAGAAAAGATCTGTTTCACCTGAACGAAGACGGATCGTAGCCTGTAAACGCAAGGAAGAGGACAAGGTCCTTTACACGTATAATTCAATAGTGCTACCACAGTTATACCAGACCGAATTGCTCTTTCGTTCACATGATCAGATGGGCCATCAAGGTGTGGACAAAGTGTACAACAGGATTCAGAAACGATTCGAATGGCCTAGATTGAAGAAAGACCTGTGAAAAACGGATCTCTGCATGCTTGTCGTGTCAACAGGCGAAGGACCCCAGGAAACTGAGGTTCCCCCTGCAGTCAAGAGAGTCATCAGAGTTCAACGAGGTGGTGCAAATTGATCAGCAGAAGATATGCATGACAGCCACGATCTACAATCAGGTGCTGGTAATGATTGATCATTTTACGAAATATGCAGAGGCAGCCCCCTGCATGACAGCATCAGCGGAAAAAACATGCGATCACTTGATAAATGTGTGGATAGCGAGGCACGGCTGCCCCATCACGTTCCAATCGGACAATGGCAAAGCATTCGTGGGCGGTCTCACGAAGGAGTTAATGAAAAGATCGCAGGTGGCACAGACCCACTCGACCACTTATCACTCACAAACGAATGGTCTAGTCGAGAGGAAAAATCGCACGCTGGTATCCATGTTAAGAGTCTATTGCTCACGATACATGGTTGACTGGGATAGACACTTGCCGCAAGTGATGGGCGCTTACAACAGCCTAGAGCATTCCACCACGGGAATAAGTCCGCATTTGATGTTAACTGGTCACGAAAAAGCTCTTCCGTTAACTTTCTTCAATCCTGAGCATGAAGGGAAGAAAACAGCACCACAAACGTACGTGCGCGATGTTATAAGGAGGACGAGATGGTACAGACCTCGTGACGACATGGATAAGAGGAGGTCATGTGCGAATTGTGGTTCGATGGACCACCATGTTTCCGCCTGTTCTGCTTACAAACAGAACATGAAAGCGATAGGCTACTTTCTCGATGACGTAGAGGCGATCCACGAGGACCACGAAGAGTACGTCGGGAGACTCATAATGAAGTACGGACCGAGGTGCTTCTTCTGTAATTTAGAGGGACATTTCAAGTCGGATTACATTCGATTTTGGGATGGAGTGGCGATTGCGAAACATCCCGGTCATGAAGAGGCGCTTTCAGCCGTCAAAGCCATTCGAGCACGTCTGATGAATGAGGCTGAGTCTCGGAGAAAAGAAACGACACCAAGCACCTTTACGACTAAGAAGGTGAAGACCTTGCCTAATGAGGCGGTAGCCTCGAGCCTGGAGGCAGAGTCGGCCGGTCCGCCCAAGGTGGATTATGGGTTAGCGGCGAGGACAGCGTTACAGAATGTCCAACAGGAACTAGCCACGAAGGAAGTTAAGCAATGGGTGAGGTCGGCACTGGAAAGCACATATCTTCGGGAAAAATTCGACATCCTGGGGAAAACAACGAAAGAAGAAGACAAGCAGGGACCCAGAAAGCCTGGACTAAAGCTAAATGATAATTCGGGTAAATATTTTGGCATGACGAAAGAAGGAACGAAGATAATGTCAATTATCTTGGTCGCAGGACACCAGGTGGTCAAGAACTTGAGTGAACAGTCCGAGATTACGCTGGTACACCTGGACATTCCTGAGGGAGAAGGATCCCAAGTTGGACTCCAGGGCAGTGCGAGCGCTGCTCACGACAGGAGGCCCAAGGCTAATGAGAGTAGATCGACATTACATTGAAGTCCATGGCCCATATCCGATTCTGATTAATGTAGATGGCATTGATATCTACACGAAGGCTCACGTGACTGATGCGAGTGATCAGGTGGGACGGATACACATTGGCCAAGAAGAGCTGAAGGTGCGACGAATCGGACACAATGCCATGCTTGAACAGGATGCGGTCCACATAGGTTGCGAGGCCGATCAAGCAGCACATGTGCTAGATGTGCAGGGCAGACAACTTTCAGTAACAGGACTGTTAGACATGGGTGCAGTGGTCAGCGTCATGCCAGTCAGCACCTGGACTAATATGGGCTTTGACAGGTCGGATCTGATACCGACAAACATCAGACTGGCAGCTGCCAATCAGGGAGCAATCTATGTGACAGGACGGACCCCGGATTAAATCACTGCAGCTTGGAGGAAGATATCTTTGGATGAGCTTCCTGGTGGTGGAAAGTTTGGACAATTCCAATCAATTCATCATGGGAGGGACTTCGTACGAAACTTTGATGTCACGATCAACCTCAAGGACGGGTTGAAAAGAAACCTCTTAATAAGATCTTAATTAACCAGGCTGAGGTGCCAATTTTTCTGGATCGAAAAATGAGATTGAAACCAAAGCAAGCCGTGGTAGCGACGTTTAGAAAGAGGAATCTAAATGAACTCAATAATGACAGACAGGTGTGTCTGGCACCAAATCCAAACAGTAAGAGCTCGGCTTTTTAGGAAGAAGTTTCTTACTCACTCAGAGCGGACTGTGTGTGAGTGTGTTGTTGTGTCGTTGAACACAGAAGCAACTACAGTGACAATAAAGAGGGGAAAGAAACTTGGCTACGCATTGCCTCTGAACACAGACTTTCAAAGTGTGGAGAACTTGAAAAAGTTTGATCTAACTAAATGTCCCTTGCACGCGAACCAGGAATGTATACTGAAGAGAATAAATGAGTTGAAATCTTCTAAGAAATTGTTTTCAATGAAGTCGGAGACAGATGATGGGTTGTCTATTGTTCGAACTTTCCCGAGAGGCCGACAAAAACAGAGTTAGCAGCAAATAAACCTGTCCTGCCCGAGATAGAACATCTGAAGGGTAAAATATCAGACCGAGAACTAGATTCGCTTAGGGCGGTGCTAAATTGGAATGCAGACGTTTTTTCAAAGCATAAGGCCGACATAGATTGCTGCAACTTTGTAGAACACGAGATTGAGATAGAAGAGGGCTCGGTACCTCATAGGGAAGAGCAAGGAGAATGACCCCCTATAAGTCGGAAGCGTGCAGGAAGGAAATCGAGATGTTAATGGAGTAAGATATGATCGAGCCGTCGAAGTCCCGTGGGCTTGTGGCGTGGTCATGGCTAAAAAAAAGGGGGCAAATCAGGTTTTGTTGTGGTTTCCGTTACCTAAACGCAGTGACATTAAAGGACGCATACCCGATTTCCTGCATTGATGAGAGCCTTTCCAAGCTGGGGGACGCGAAGTTCTTCACGATGTTAGATTCGGGCTCGGCATTCTGGCAAGTGCATCTCAGAAAGCAATATCGTGAGAAAAAGGGCTTCGCGCGCGAGCTGGCATTGTTCCAGTGGAAGAAGATGCCGTTCGGATTGTGCAACGCGACGGCCACATTCCAGCGACTGCTGGCGCAGGCACTCACGAGTGTGACAAAGAAATATGGGAACCTCAACATGTGTTATGTCGATGACGTCGTGATAGCAACACCAACCCTGGAGGATCACATAGAGAGGTTGGATGAGGTGTTTACCTGCATGAAGCAGGCGGGCCTGAAGTGTAAACCCTCTAATCGTGAAATCCTCAGAGACTCCATAAAATATCTGGGCTGCCTGGTGGATAAGCATGGAGTGAGACCGGATCCCGAAGCGGTCGAAGTGGTCTTGACCTAGAAGGCACCCAAGACAGACACACAACTGATGAGATTTTTGGTGTTAGCTTACTATTATCGGGAGTTCGTCAAGAGATACGCCAATAAGATATACCCCATGTAGCAGTTGATGAGGAATAAAGGCAAAAAACTTACTTGGACTGATGAGGCACAAGTTTCATTTGAAAACAATAAACGTAAACTTTGCGAGGCACCGGTCCTCAGCATGCCAACAGAGAAGGGGATGTTCGTGTTAGACACGGATGCATCAGTAGTTGCGATATCAGGCATACTTCACGAGGAGCAGGAGTGGAACGGGAGAACGGTTCTCCGTCCGATAGCCTACGGAAGTAAGGTCCTGAGTGATACTGAGATGAAGTACGGCGCACCAAAAGCAGAAATGTTCGCGGTGATCACTTTCGTGGAAAAATATAGGGCCTACTTGGGGAGTGCTTCCTTCAAGTTGCGTGTGGAGAATCGTGCCCTTGCCCTGCTGAAAACCTATTCGATTGACCAAAGTTATATTGGTCGTTGGATCGTGCACCTGGATGGAAACCACATGATCATAGAGCACCGTATCCGTGGCAAGCACCAGAATGCTGATAGCCTCAGTAAGAAAACAGAATTCTATGAGCACATAGAAGAGAAGCAGGCCAATCAGGCAGAATTCAAAGACGGATTTTCATTTCTAGATAAGGAAACCTACGATAAACTACCACTCACCAGGTGGCTGGACAAGTCAGGGCACCCCATACCAGGACACCCTGATTTTCCGGTGGAGACTGCCGCTGAAATAAGGGTATTGGCCAGGGGTAATCCTGTCCCATTGGATCTGCTAGTCCGATCCAATCTTGTGCATCAAGAGCTTACCAGGCTGGGTATAAAGTAGGTTAGTGAACGTGGCGCCTGACGTCATGGGGAAGCTCCGTGACTTGCTGGATAGAGAAGTCGACAGATATGATCGTGAGTGGATGGAGACCGTCCAACGGTTGACCGTGACTGAGAGAACAGAGAAGAGGCAAGTGACCATTCGCAGTCGCGATGTGGAACGGGATTGCCTGTCGATAGTGAACCAGCTGGTGACCTCAATGCCGAAGGATGTCTTGTTGAGGACTTCATTCACAGAACAAGGGAAATCGACCCAGGTCCAAGCCACTGAAGACGTCGAAATCCAGCTTCACGAGAAAAGTACAATTTACGGATGCAAGGGAAGAGTACGAACCGAGCTCGGATTGTTCATCCGGGGACGAGACAATGTCCGGAGAGTCAGGCAATTTCGAGTTCGTACAGGATGACTTGCCCGGGGAGACAATGTCGGGACAACCAAAGGACAGAATGTTGTCCGGGGAGCCGGATTCAAGGCGACCAAGGGACAAAGTTTTGTCCGGGGAGTCGAGAAACATCACAGACAGATCGGAACATAATGATGTGGAATCCATCGGCTCGAGTGATGTGCCCCCCACCCACTAGGGGTACCAGTCGTGGGAAAACACATCGGACACTACTTCCATTTCGGATGTTTCGGAGATTGCAATTCATTCCTTGTTGGTGGAATGGAAACAGCGCGGGCTGGACCGGAAAATGCATCAGGACCCGGACAGAGACAGGTATACCTCTGATGAGGAGGGCACTGTAGCGGACAATGCCGCAGAGGAGCTTGAACTGATAGCTGTGTCGAAACGCCCAACCAGATTACTGCCACATGATACGGTCGTCCATACCAATCTGGAGCCATCTGTGCGGGGAGC
Organism: Symsagittifera roscoffensis; assembly: GCF_963678635.1. Lineage (NCBI taxonomy): Eukaryota > Metazoa > Xenacoelomorpha > Acoela > Convolutidae > Symsagittifera > Symsagittifera roscoffensis. The sequence goes on along the minus strand of NC_087063.1, from coordinate 57,163,906 downwards.
AACACCCTTGAAGAAGATATGGTGTGTCAAGTTGATGGATGATGCTCATGCTCCGAAGATAATGAGCGGGCAATTAAACGTGGTAAAGACGAATCTGAAAGCCAGATACCGGCAGGGGGACCTCCTAAGGGCTCAACGAAATGACAGGATGACGAGCAATCTGAAAAGATGGGTTGAGAACGGCGCAGCTGACAAAGGAGATTTTGAGGAAAACAGCTATAAGATTTTGAAGCAATTTTACATAAAGAGAAAAGATCTGTTGTACCTGAACAAAGACGGGATCGAAGCTTGCAAACGCAAGGAAGAGGACAAGGTTCTTTACAGGTATAATTCAATAGTGCTACCACAATTATAATAGACCGAATTGCTCTTTCGTTCACATGATCAGATGGGCCATCACGGTGTGGACAAAGTGTACAACAGGATACAGAAACGATTCGAATGGCCTAGATTGAAGAAAGACCTGTGAAAAACGGATCTCTGCATGCTCGTCGTGTCAACAGGCGAAGGACCGCAGGAAACTGAGGTTCCCCTGCAGTCAAGAGAGTCATCAGAGTTCAACGAGGTGGTGCAAATTGATCAGCAGAAGATATGCATGACAGCCACGATCTACAATCAGGTGCTGGTAATGTTTGATCATTTTACGAATTATGCAGAGGCAGCCCCCTGCATGACAGCATCAGCGAAAAAAACATGCGATCACTTGATAAATCTGTGGATAGCGAGGCACGGCTGCCCCATCACGTTCCAATCGGACAATGGCAAAGCATTCGTGGGCGGTCTCACGAAGGAGTTAATGAAAAGATCGCAGGTGGCACAGACCCACTCGACCACTTATCACCCACAAATGAATGGCCTAGTCGAGAGGAAAAATCGCACGCTGGTATCCATGTTAAGAGTCTATTGCTCACGATACATGGTTGACTGGGATAGACACTTGCCGCAACTGATGGGCGCTTACAATAGCACAGAGCATTCCACCACGGGAATAAGTCCGCATTTGATGTTAACTGGTCACAAAAAAGCTCTTCCGTTAACTTTCTTCTACCCTGAGTATGAAGGGAAGAAAACAGCACCACAAACGCACGTGCGCGATGTTATAAGGAGGCAGCAGGACCTCAATGACTTATGCAGGAGGAACACGCAACAGGCGCAAATTAGACAAAAAAGGAGATTTGATATAAGGACTGCAGATGCAAAAACTTACTCAGTCGGTGATTATGTCTGGGTGTTCCAGGAAGTAGTTCCACCAAAAGGAACCAAAAAAATTTTTTTTAAAGTGGCGCGGCCCATTTCAAATAACAGAAGTGAACAAGGAGGTCGGTTTTATCGACTGAGCACCGGAAGAGCAGCTCATTACGAAAACATCAAACCGCACAATTCCTCATCAGAGGACTGGTGCATCCCAGTGGACATGCAGGAAGGAGACTATTTGATAGTGGATCCTGCATGTGAAGTAAATGAAAGAGGTATGCGCGTAAAAAACGTTGGGAATGAGGTGGTAGATAATTGCGATCTGCCACTGGACCTGGAGTTGACAGAGCGAGTGGAGGTGGACGACGAAACTCTACCTTATGCCGAAGAGGACTGGGACTGCCAAGAACAAACTGAAATTGACAAAGGAGTACAACCTGACTTTCCTCTCACCATGGAGACACGCCAAAGCAAGAAAGGAAAGAACAGGAAGAAGTACAACCCGTATGGCGAGGATTTCATTAAAGACAGATAGTTTTAAGCAATATGATGGAGTCGCTGGTGGGACTGGATGAAAAAGCGGTGCCAAGAGAGATCGACTTGGTAAATGACATGGATCAGGATTGGATCGACGATCGCTCCGAACCAGAAATAGAGTTCGAACCAGAGGTGGAGCAGACTCATGAGCAAGAATTGACTAACTTGCCAGTGCTTGAATGGCTCCAAGATCTGCCGGCAGATCCTAAAGAGACAATGTTGACGATTCAGGATGCCGATAAAGACGGCATCAAATACGTCAGCCATGACAAAACCGAGTCCAACTGGGTCGCTCCAGTTGACCATCTACGCTTTCCGCGATCCAACCTCGATCTGCTCGACTTTGGGCGATCGACGGGGACGTCGATGGATATTTTTGTCCGGGGAGTGGGGGTAGGACTCACCCACACCGAAAACTTGATCATTAAAAAATTAAAATTGGCGAGAGAAACCGGAGAAATGGAAACGGAAGGCGAAAATGCTAAAAAACCACCTTTCGGATGGATGTTTGAATCCTATTTCGACCCACCGAACCATTATTCAAACAATATCGTCATAACGGACAGCGATTTTGTACTCACAGAACGTACATGCCTTATAGCGATAACCGCGGATGTGAGCTTCAAAACAGCACTAGCGGCTGACTTTAAAAGAGAGTATAAGAATATCAAGTTTTTATGGAAACAGAGGCCTGGTGTGGGAGGGATGATAGCGCTGCCCCCTGTTGCATCACAGGTACCAGGTAAACATTTGTGTTTCCTGGTTACTAAGGCCACTGATAAGCAACACGTAAATCCAGAGAGCTTGGTCTTGGTCTTGACTCGACTTATGGATTTTCTGGTCGAGAGAGGAGTGACCTCTCTCTCGTTACCAGTCTATGATCCCAATAGGGGAAAACTACATCCGAGAGAGTTATACGCCCTTGTACACGTGATGTTTTCAGAAACTGACATAGAGGTTTACTTATATAAAAAATACTATCTGAGTATATGCTAGGAGTTGCATTTGGCGATAAGTGGTTTTTATTAGGTTTACTTTATAGGCATTAGGATTAAGTTTTAGGCTAGCTACTAGAGATTGTGTTTTTATGTAATAGAGTGAATGAGTAATGCTTATGTTTTATGTTAGTTAGGTTATGTTTTATGTGATGTTTGTGTCATAAAAGACCTGGAACACTCCAGGTAGTGAAGGTGACAGCGCTCATTTGTGCTATCTTGATAAAATTACAGGTGGACGATCCACCTTGGTGCTAGTTTTTAAATCAAGAACAAAGGAGAATTTCAATGGATCGTTTTTAAAAGATGTGAATGATGTTTTACCCTGGAAATGGGACGGCATGAAATGATGGTTTTAAGTCGTGACTTGCTTTTTAGATCTTGGTTGATCCAATCTTGTTTATTGCATTTGACAAATCAGAAGGAACACGACGACGAAAGATAAAACTGTAGAAAAATGGGGGGTGACACGAACGATCTGATGGATTTCCTCACAGCGAGTCTAGGAGCGACTCTGGACGAGATATACCAGCGTCTGATTGAATGTGACTTTACACAAGAAGACCCGGGATTGGCGGTGTTTGTGGTTGCGCTCCTCAACGCATTAGGACGAGAGGGTCGAGGAAATCGTCCCACGGAAGTAGTGCTGATGCAGGCATTCGGTGAGTCCGGGACTGCCGAGAGAGTTTGAAACCGACTAATGAGATGGCGAGGGTGCGCTGTATATGACGAGGGTGAGCCATGTGCCACCGGAGGTTCTGGCAACGATGAACTCCTCGGAGGCATCCAGGGACACACGTCCCAGGACGAAGGCACAGAAGCTGTGCACACCGAGAGAGCCCGAGGCTCCTCAGGTGACATCACAGTCTGCTCCGAACCCGAGAAATACGATAACGGATACTTCAGACACGTATCTGCCTGACCAGTGTCAAGAGTCATTCAATCAGGTGGCCAGAACAACAATGAATGAGATCAACAGGACCACTGGGCGGACGCTGGGTAGGATCGTCCCTTCCCAACGTCTTGATCGTTCCCCAAGTAGCTCGGAGCGAACACCTCGAACCATGGCATCAACGGGGACTGCGCATGGCGGAACGGTTCAAAAGTCTCGTGTAGTTGACATCAGGAGGAACCTAACGGTACGCAACCAATTCGCGTAGGTAGCCGCGGAGCATCCTCGAGCTTGCTTGAACGGCATGGGCTGGAACCCCGCCATAAGCAACCAGACAATTCCCCCAGGGAATCGTCACTTGGTCATAGGAGATAGTTTAGTGAGGGATCTGAACGAGATCTTTGTCAATGGTCAGACTACTGTACTATCTTTTGGAGAAGCTTCCATGTCTCAGGTCATCAAAATGATGGATTTCGAGGGCGAGGATTACCTAGACACGTTGGTGATAATGCTCGGGACCAATGACGTCTCGAGGGCCCCAGTGACCCCATAGGGCAAGTGGGAGCCCCTTTTGGTCTGCCTTTTGAATGAACCGAAGGAGAAATACAGGCCCAGACTCGTGGTGCTGTGCACGATACCGCAGAACCCGGAGGTGGGCACGCCGGTGGCGGATTTCATGAACGGCAACGTGACCCGGTGGAACGAGATGACCTGCGGTCTGGTGAGAAGTAACCCCGGCGAGCTGCGACTCATGGATCTTGAGAACATGTTGCGCAAGGTTGATCATCTCGCGCTCACCAGAGGTGGTATACATTTCAACACCCAGCAAGGGACACGCTGGATGAATGACGTGTTCCAGACAAAGTTAAGGAAAGTGGAGCAAGAATTGAGGACGACCAGCTCACTGGCTTGGACCAGTTCGACTGGAGGAGGTAGAGTGAGGGGCAACGTGCCGGAATCACTTGTCAATCGCCTCGGGCCTCTGGCAACGGAGACGGGTGCAGCTGATCCCGTTGCTCCAAGCTCAGATGTGAGAGAAAGGTTGGCGACTGCTCCTCCCCCTAGAAGACAACCATTGGTGAGCCGACTTGGAAGATCGGTTGATCAGAGCCAGACGAGCTCCCAGACCGTGTCTAGGACGAATAACCACCCGCCCGATACAGCAACCCCTGCTTCGACAACAGGCCAATCGACGAGCACCGTGCCGGCGGAAAGGAGTTGAACCAAGCAGCGTGCTGCTTTGGAACCGACAGACCCCAGCGGTTGGGGACAGTATAAGACAGACATGTCGGAGAACTTGAATATGAACACATTGACGTGTCGAGAGGACGCTAGGAGGATGATCTGTGGAGATGGTCCCACAGTGACGAGGTTGTATCGAATACCGGGCGTGGACTGGCTGTTGGCGGAACAGGAGCAGTTTAGTTCCGCGACGACGCTCAGGTTCGTGGACCTGGATGGATTGCCTCAGGACAATACCTTTGGGCCCTTAAACTTCCGATCTCTTACGGACGTCCGTCGGAGAGCCAGGAAATTGACGCCACCTGCTCGGAAGGACAAGTTTCTGGCAGAGATTAATCCCAATAACAAATACCACAAATTGTATAGGCAGTTCTCTAAGCCACCCGGCCAGGCGCCTGGTGAGTACTCGAGAGACTATCCCCGAGCGACCTCGGTGGAAGGGGACGATAGAAGATACGGGGGACTAAGAGCACCAGTGGGTGACAGCCTGTTTGCTGCCTATGATCCTTTGGATATAAAAGAGGCTAGATATCTGATGGTTGCCAGTTCAGACTATCTCTACACGCCCCGTTCTCTCTTTTGGCCGGATGTGATTTTCTTGACGGCGCCTAAGTTAGACTGGGGGCAATCAGCAGGCATGACGATAAGAAAAGGGGAAGAACGATCAGTATAGAATCGCAGGTGATTGTGATTGCCGGCTCGAATGACCACTCTTGCAGAGTAGAGGGTTGTTGTCCCGTCTGACTGATGGATCGATCCCGAGCAATGAAGTCATAGGAGAAGCTATAATGACGCTGCTCTCAGCCATGACCGAGGTGGAGGCATCAGTTCAGCGACACTTCACCAAGAATGTGGTGAAGGTCATCTTTGATTTATCACCGGGATATGCCGCATTGCCAGAACCCCTACAGTTTGTGTACACGATGGTCACGACTTTAGCGGAGGGACGATTCAACGTGATAACATCTGCGCCGAACAGGATGGTGGATCCTAACAATTACTATCCACCCCGCTAGCTTCCTGTCATCTGGGCTGACATTTCCAATGCTATCCAGGGACTCAAGGATTGCAGCACAACTCGGTTGGTACTGGACGAAGTCCTGGGGTTGGAGCTGTCCAACTTCACCAGGTTGCTGAAGTTGAGGCCAGGGGTAGATGATGATCACCTGTTGGTACAACAGGTGGCCGATGACCTCTGGTTCAGGCAAATGGAAAACGCGGAAAATGAGCAGGGGAGGACAGTCAGAAAAAAAATTGACACCGACGGAAGAGGACCTCGTGGCGTTGGCTTTGCGGACGAAGCCACACACCAACTCATGGTTATACTTGTCACCAAGACTGTGTACCTTGGGAGAAGATGCGTTTGAACTTGCACCGGCGGTGATCAAAGAGATACACGCTTATCTGAAAAACTGGTTAAACGAGAGGGAGCTAGCCGGGGGCATGATGTTAAAATTGATGCAAGATGTGAACACGATGTCATTGGACAATTTTCAGGCAGATAGTTTGGCCACGAGGGCACTACATAAGCGATCAGACGCTATCTTGGGTGGAATGGGAGTCGGATGGACGCCATCCTTCCTGTCGACGTGTTATCCAAAGGCCTCTCGGAATCTGATCGCGAGCTTTGTTAAGGACATCCGGAAACTATCGATCGGTCTGGTACTAGCACTGTACGTGATGTTTGGTCACGAGAATTTTGTGAAGGGACCTGTAAACCTCTTCACCCAAGCGTTAGCGCACCTGAGGTTGGATGGACTGCTTACACTGATCGCAATGACGTATGGTCGGCTGGGCATTTTGCTCGTGCTATTACGCTACCCCGAACAAGATCAGGGAGCGAGTCGTGCAATCAACGCGCAGTTGGAAACCGCCTCTTTCAGGAAGATAAAGGATTGAAGGATCCTCTTGCTCCAATATCTCCTGCAGCATAATAGGAGTTTCACAGGAGAAGATAAGGTGGCAACGGGAGTAAGTGAATGCAAGCAGTATTGTGGCATGCCCTCGCTAACAGATCTGGCCGTGATGATGCGGATCCATCCGTTGGCTCTAGTCCATGGAGTGAGGGCATTCGTCACGGTGGTGTAAGGGCCCGTGATGTCATTTGTGTTCCCGCACGTACAAGTGAAGGCGTACAAAACTCAGTGTTGTATGTCAACTTAGTCTCGGTTCTGGATTGCTCCGTGCTGAAGTGGGTGGAGCAGAAGGAGCTGAGAGGGCTGGCTAGCGACGAAAGGCTATTTGGAAGAATAGCGGGGCCGGGTTGGATGTTGATGGACTTCAACAACATTTTCAAGTGCCGAATGGGCCGCTTATCTGAAAAATTTGTTAAACGAGAGGGAGTTAGCCGGGGGCATGATGTTACAATTGATGCAAGATGTGAACACGATGTCATTGGACAATTTCCAGGTAGATATTTCGGCCACGAGGGCAAAATATCAGCGATCAGACGCTATCCTGTGTAGAATGGGAATGGGATGGACGCCATCCTTCCTGTTGACGTGTTATCCAAAGGTCTCTCGGAATCTGATCGCGAGCTTTGTTAAGGACATCCGGAAACTATCGATCGGTCTGGTACTAGCACTGTACAGGATGTTTGTTCACGAGAACTTTGTGAAAGGACCTGCAAACCTCTTCACCCAAGCGTTAGCGGACCTGAGGTTGGATGGACTGCTTACATTGATCGCAATGACGTATGGTCGGCTGGGCATTTTGCTCGTGCTATTACGCTACCCCGAACAAGATCAGGGAGCAAGTCGTGCAATCAACGCGCAATTGGAAACCGCCTCTTTCAGGAAGATGAAGGATTGAAGGATCCTCTTGCTCCAATATCTCCTGCAGCATAATAGGAGTTTCACAGGAGAAGATAAGGTGGCAACGGGAGTAAGTGAATGCAAGCAGTATTGTGGCATGCCCTCGCTAACAGATCTGGCCGTGATGATGCGGATCGATCCGCTGGCTCTAGTCCATGGACTGAGGGCATTCGTCACGGTGGTGTAAGGGCCCGTGATGTCATTTGTATTCCCGCGCGTACAAGTGAAGGCGTACAAAACTCAGTATTGGATGTCAACTTAGTCTCGGTTCTGGATTGCTCCGTGCTGAATTGGGTGGAGCAGAAGGAGCTGAGAGGGCTGGCTAGCGACGAAAGGCTATTTGGAAGAATAGCGGAGCCAGGTTGGATGTTGATGGACTTCAACAACATTTTCAAGTGCCGAATGGGCCGCTTATCTGAAAAATTTGTTAAACGAGAGGGAGTTAGCCGGGGGCATGATGTTACAATTGATGCAAGATGTGAACACGATGTCATTGGACAATTTCCAGGTAGATATTTCGGCCACGAGGGCAAAATATCAGCGATCAGACGCTATCCTGTGTAGAATGGGAATGGGATGGACGCCATCCTTCCTGTTGACGTGTTATCCAAAGGTCTCTCGGAATCTGATCGCGAGCTTTGTTAAGGACATCCGGAAACTATCGATCGGTCTGGTACTAGCACTGTACGTGATGTTTGCTCACGAGATCTTTGTGAAAGGACCTGCAAACCTCTTCACCCAAGCGTTAGCGGACCTGAGGTTGGATGGACTGCTTACATTGATCGCAATGACGTATGGTCGGCTGGGCATTTTGCTCGTGCTATTACGCTACCCCGAACAAGATCAGGGAGCAAGTCGTGCAATCAACGCGCAATTGGAAACCACCTCTTTCAGGAAGATGAAGGATTGAAGGATCCTCTTGCTCCAATATCTCCTGCAGCATAATAGGAGTTTCACAGGAGAAGATAAGGTGGCAACGGGAGTAAGTGAATGCAAGCAGTATTGTGGCATGCCCTCGCTAACAGATCTGGCCGTGATGATGCGGATCGATCCGCTGGCTCTAGTCCATGGACTGAGGGCATTCGTCACGGTGGTGTAAGGTCCCGTGATGTCATTTGTATTCCCGCACGTACAAGTGAAGGCGTACAAAACTCAGTGTTGTATGTCAACTTAGTCTCGGTTCTGGATTGCTCCGTGCTGAATTGGGTGGAGCAGAAGGAGCTGAGAGGGCTGGCTAGCGACGAAAGGCTATTTGGAAGAATATCGGAGCCAGGTTGGATGTTGATGGACTTCAACAATATTTTCAAGTGCCGAATGGACCGCTTATCTGAAAAATTTGTTAAACGAGAGGGAGTTAGCCGGGGGCATGATGTTACAATTGATGCAAGATGTGAACACGATGTCATTGGACAATTTCCAGGTAGATATTTTGGCCACGAGGGCAAAATATCAGCGATCAGACGCTATCCTGTGTAGAATGGGAATGGGATGGACGCCATCCTTCCTGTTGACGTGTTATCCAAAGGTCTCTCGGAATCTGATCGCGAGCTTTGTTAAGGACATCCGGAAACTATCGATCGGTCTGGTACTAGCACTGTACGTGATGTTTGCTCACGAGATCTTTGTGAAAGGACCTGCAAACCTCTTCACCCAAGCGTTAGCGGACCTGAGGTTGGATGGACTGCTTACATTGATCGCAATGACGTATGGTCGGCTGGGCATTTTGCTCGTGCTATTACGCTACCCCGAACAAGATCAGGGAGCAAGTCGTGCAATCAACGCGCAATTGGAAACCGCCTCTTTCAGGAAGATGAAGGATTGAAGGATCCTCTTGCTCCAATATCTCCTGCAGCATAATAGGAGTTTCACAGGAGAAGATAAGGTGGCAACGCGAGTAAGTGAATGCAAGCAGTATTGTGGCATGCCCTCGCTAACAGATCTGGCCGTGATGATGCGGATCGATCCGCTGGCTCTAGTCCATGGACTGAGGGCATTCGTCACGGTGGTGTAAGGGCCCGTGATGTCATTTGTATTCCCGCACGTACAAGTGAAGGCGTACAAAACTCAGTGTTGTATGTCAACTTAGTCTCGGTTCTGGATTGCTCCGTGCTGAATTGGGTGGAGCAGAAGGAGCTGAGAGGGCTGGCTAGCGACGAAAGGCTATTTGGAAGAATAGCGGAGCCAGGTTGGATGTTGATGGACTTCAACAATATTTTCAAGTGCCGAATGGGCCGCTTATCTAAAAAATTTGTTAAACGAGAGGGAGTTAGCCGGGGGCATGATGTTACAATTGATGCAAGATGTGAACACGATGTCATTGGACAATTTCCAGGTAGATATTTCGGCCACGAAGGCGAAATATCAGCGATCAGACGCTATCCTGTGTAGAATGGGAATGCGATGGACGCCATCCTTCCTGTTGACGTGTTATCCAAAGGTCTCTCGGAATCTGATCGCGAGCTTTGTTAAGGACATCCGGAAACTATCGATCGGTCTGGTACTAGCACTTTACGTGATGTTTGCTCACGAGAACTTTGTGAAAGGACCTGCAAACCTCTTCATCCAAGCGTTAGCGGACCTGAGGTTGGATGGACTGCTTACATTGATCGTAATGACGTATGGTCGGCTGGGCATTTTGCTCGTGCTATTACGCTACGCCGAACAAGATCAGGGAGCAAGTCGTGCAATCAACGCGCAGCTGGAAACTGCCTCTTTCAGGAAGATGAAATATTGAAGGATCCTCTTGCTCCAATATCTCCTGCAGCATAATAGGAGTTTCACAGGAGAAGATAAGGTGGCAACGGGAGTAAGTGAATCCAAGCAGTATTGTGGCATGCCCTCGCTAACAGATCTGGCCGTGATGATGCGGATCGATCCGCTGGCTCTAGTCCATGGACTGAGGGCATTCGTCACGGTGGTGTAGGGGCCCGTGATGCCATTTGTATTCCCGCACGTACAAGTGAAGGCGTACAGGAACTCAGTGTTGTATGTCATTTTAGTCTCGGTTCTGGATTGCTCCGTGCTGAAGTGGGTGAAGCAGAAGGAGCTGAGAGGGCTGGCTAGCGACGACAGGCTATTTGGAAGAATAGCGGAGCGAGGTTGGATGTTGATGGACTTCAACAACATTTTCAAGTGCCAAATGGGCCGCTTATCTGAAAAATGTGTTAAACGAGAGGGAGTTAGCCGGGGGCATGATGTTACAACTGATGCAATAAGTGAACACGATGTCATTGGAAAATTTCCAGGTAGATATTTCGGCCACGAAGGCGAAATATCAGCGATCAGACGCTATCCTGTGTAGAATGGGAATGGGATGGACGACATCCTTCCTGTTGACGTGTTATCCAAAGGTCTCTCGGAATCTGATCGCGAGCTTTGTTAAGGACATCCGGAAACTATCGATCGGTCTGGTACTAGCACTGTACAGGATGTTTGTTCACGAGAACTTTGTGAAAGGACCTGCAAACCTCTTCACCCAAGCGTTAGCGGACCTGAGGTGGGATGGACTGCTTACACTGATCGCAATGACGTATGGTCGGCTGGGCGTTTTGCTCGTGCTATTACGCTACCCCGAACAAGATCAGGGAGCGAGTCGTGCAATCAACGCGCAGTTGGAAACCGCCTCTTTCAGGAAGATGAAGGATTGAAGGATCCTCTTGCTCCAATATCTCCTGCAGCATAATAGGAGTTTCACAGGAGAAGATAAGGTGGCAACGGGAGTAAGTGAATGCAAGCAGTATTGTGGCATGCCTTTGCTAACAGATTTGGCCGTGATGATGCGGATCAATCCACTGGCTCTAGTCCATGGACTGAGGGAGTTCGTCACGGTGGTGTACGGGCCCGTGATGTCATTTGTATTTGTGCCAGTCGGTCATATTTGGAAGTTTGACCTTGAGAGAAGCAAAGAACACTTAATTTTGTAGTGAAATTTAATTTTTCAAAATTTCGAATGGAACCTGTCATGCACGATTTTCTCGCGATAACTGAAAATCAGAAAAGAGAAGTCAGAACAATCGAGTGACAATCGCGGGAAAGTTGCTAGAAAAATCAGTGGGAAATTGCTATTCGCAATTTCAGTAGCAATAATAATCGAGAGTAGAGCTGTCCCATCTAAAACAGAGACGAGCGCATTCCCACGAACTGGATTGTTGTGATTGGAGCATTATTCTAAACTGGACTAGAGTGAACCTTCGGTGGAAAGGTGGACAGCTAGAGTGTCCCAATGGTTCACGAGAACTGACATTCTAGAGTACAAACTTGTTCTTGTTATTAAAACTGACAAACATTAAACTCATTTTAGTTACTTAATTGATTCTTGAGTTGCACACCGACTTATTTACTTCCTGATTCTTGAGCGTGCTACAATGTGAGTACTAATTTAAATTTCTAGAGTGTGTTTTATAGTGTTATGTTGAGGTGAGGCGAGTTTTAGGTTGATCCATCTGAAATGGATCAAAGTTCCACTGTCTAATAAAAAGTAACTTAACGGATTGTTCCAACCCGGTTTTTAACGGCGTTCATGTATTTTGGGTATCTAGAGACCTGAGTATGGGGACGTTATTAATTCTAGAGTGGGGGGGATATTTTAGTAGTAGCCTTTAAGCTGTAACGGGTCGTGGTCTCGTGTCACAAGCGAACCGAATTGGCTCCGACTGATTTGAGGTGGAAAAACACAGGAGATAGTGTCCCTGACTCTTGAGCCAATAGTTATAGGGCCTATTTTTCTTAAGCCTCATGTGTGACTGCAGTAGACGAATGTTACATAGTGTTTTTATGGCGCTCCTGGGTGTTTACGACATCAAGACTACGGAGTCGAACCCACTTGAGACAGCTTCGGGCTGAATGCCCATTCTAGAGTACCGGCGGTGCGGTTCGACAGGAACGTGCAAACCTTCCGGTTGTACCGTGATAGCTTTTTAAGAAAACTCGAGAAAACTTCCTGGTACGCTCTCCGAACGAGGCTTAGCTAACCGAGTAAAGGGGGCAACTAGGGGGACAAAAACACGAGCAAAAAGACAAAAAGCAAAACAAAAACCAAAAAAGAATAGAAAAAGGAACAAAAACCATAAAACGAAAAAAGACAGTGACTTTGACACCAGATTAGTTGGATCAAACCTTTATATTAATTAAATAGTATACCCATACTGTTTTACAAGTTCGATCGTTTCGATCAACCTAGCAATTTAACCCAGTAACCTCACTAAAGTGCCCGAGTGTGGGGCGTTGTCAAGGGTTTTTAGATAGCTTGGAACTTAGCTGGACAACAAGGAGACTTGACTGGAAGAGGTGACCAGCCGAGTGGGAAAGTGGTTCAGGAACACTTGAGCGGAACCCTTAGGAGACTGGACTGGAACAGGTGACCATTCGAGTGGGAAAGCAGCCAAGAAAGATTTGGCAAATCTCGAGTTCGCAAGTTGGGCAGAACGGGTATCGTTAAAATCCAAATTACATTATAGGAGATAAGTGTAAAATTGGATAAGCGAAATCCCCCGGTTTTGAGGAACGTTTTTACTTGAGCAGGCCTGGAGACAGGTCTACGGTTTTCTCTTGAGAGGTTTAGCATCCGGCGCTTAAGGTGATTTTAGGCTTAAGAAGGGGGGCTAAAAAGGGGGGAGGTTAGAAGGGGGGCTGGTTAAGTTAGAGGTTGGCGGTTGTAAATTGTAAAAAGGGGAGAAATTAGAGTAACTAATTGGTCGACATCGTTGATTTAGTTACATTAGTCATTTACACGCGTTGGTCATAGGAAACGGATATCCAAAATTGGAATTAGGTTAAGGTAGGTACCCTGGTCGGATCGGTAGGGGGGAACGGACATAGACAGTTTTTGTGATACCCCATAAGATCGCTAGCAGGGGGGAAGGAAACGCGTGGCAATTAGGTACCAGACATTTTTTTTTTCGACAAAAGGTAGACATTGGTCACCTTTGAATTTTAGGTGGGCTCATTTTTCGGTTTTTATTACTTTTTCTGGATTGGATTTTTTGTTGCATTTTGGGGTGGATTTGTGTTTAGTTTTTTTACGAACAGGTGATCACAAGATACCTGCGCACAGGATTTGGTCTCAAGTTGCTTGGAACATTGAAATAGAGGTAACTAAAAAGAAATAAGAAAAAAGCATTTGGCTTTTAAGAAAGGGTTTTTGGGGAAATTTTACTAGAGCTTGAGTGGTGGTACAAGGTACAGTGAATCAAGAAGTCCCCATAACGAAGAAGAGAGAAGTCCCACCGCTCAGACACTTGTCAAACAGCCTTGGGACAGTGCCAAAGAAGTCCTGGGACAGTGTTGGACCAGAACAGTCTTGATACAGTCTTGGGACAGTGGTCTTGGGACAGTGGTCTTGGGACAGTGGTCTTGGGACAGGGTCTTGGGACAGTGGTCTTGGGACAGTGGTCTTGGGACAGTGGTCTTGGGACAGGGTCTTGGGACAGTGGTCTTGGGACAGGGTCTTGGGACAGTGGTCTTGGGACAGTGGTCTTGGGACAGGGTCTTGGGACAAGGGTCTTGGGACAGTGGTCTTGGGACAGGGTCTTGGGACAAGGGTCTTGGGACAGTGGTCTTGGGACAGTAGTCTTGGGACACTAGCCTTGGGATAGTAGTCTTGGGACAGTAGTCTTGGGACACTAGCCTTGGGACAGTAGTCTTGGGACACTAGCCTTGGGACACTAGCCTTGGGACAGTAGTCTTGGGACACTAGCCTTGGGACACTAGCCTTGGGACAGTAGTCTTGGGACACTAGCCTTGGGACAGTAGTCTTGGGACACTAGCCTTGGGACAGTGGTCTTGGGACACTAGCCTTGGGACACTAGCCTTGGGACACTACTCTCAGGTCAGGGGTCTTGGGACACTGACGGAGTACTTGGACATTACCGAACAGTCTTGGGACAGTAAAAGGAAGCCTGGGACGGTACGAAGAAGAGTAGGGACGGTAACTGGAAGTCTAAGGACAGTATAAAAATTGAAGTAAAATTAGAACAAGCTGTTTTAAGACAGGATTAAGACAGAACAAGACTAATTGGAACCCGGTACAGTTAGGACCACGAATAAAGAAAATTACTCGAAGATTTTAGAGAACTGGAACAAAGTTTTTATCACGTTGTATATTTTCTTTTAAGAATTTGTTTCCACAAAATTTTTTATTCTTAGAATAGAATTGTATATAAAATAATATTGTAAATAAGAGCAATTGTAAATAGAAATAATGAGACGGAGTAGGGTACCGGTGCTTGAAAAAAGGTCAAGTGGATCAAACACGAAATATAACTCGTCGCTTCGTGGAACGACATCAAGGGGCCCAGGCAAAACAAAAAATAACTTTTCAGTTAGCATGGTCAGCACGAGAAGTGGCGCCGAGAGCAAGACGCGAGAAGATGCGAGGGAAAAACAGGTGGAGCCCACAATCGAAATCGACCTAGAGACACCAGACCAGAGCGTAGATGAAGTGGAGAAAAAGACAACGGAATCCACACCGATGCCCCATATGGAAGATCAAAATCCAAAAACCGTGGAGTTTTCGCCGATAGACGCGTTGGAAGACACAACAGGCAATACCCGAGAAACGGTGAAAGATGACTCTCAAGTAAAGAAGACATCTTTTACAGAAAAATTGGCGATGATGGTCGGAATGAAATCGAAAGACAACACGGCCGAGGAATCACAGACTGGAAGAGCACGGACATTTGGGACAGTGAGCACGAAGGCGACAGAAGCCGACCCAAAGGAAGAACAAGCCAGAAAGGAAGCGACAGCTGGAAACAAGACAACGGCTGATCATGAAACAGCTACCCTTGAGCTTGGAGACCTGATGACAAAACTAAATCAGATCGACAAGAGACTGAAGTACAGTGAGGAAGATAGAGACTTAATAAGGAAAGAGTTGAAATACAACAAACACGAGTATCTGGATAGTTATTTTAACATGGCTAAGGCGACAGACGAGAGACTCCAGCAGATGTCGGACAAGGTAGATGCCACCAATGAAGAACGTCAAAAAAGATATGCAACAGTTGAAAAACCGATATGATGATGTCAACAGCCAATTAGGTAGCCTGGAAAAGAGAATGGACATAATGAACAGGAATCAAGCCGAAAGTTCGTGTGCAATACAGGCGAAATTGGATGCAATCTTGAGAAATTGTACCTCACAAGAAAGACCGGCAGCGGATCGCACGCAAGGCACCAGAGTTGACTTTGTGGAACCACAAAGGGGCAAACGGCAATCGACACCGTTGCCCTTAACCCGGGACACGGTGAGCATAGCACCAACAGCTGCTAAAACAATCATGAAGAATGGAACGTCAAGTACAACGACTGGCCCGGGGGACTCAACAGCTAACAGCAACGCAGGTCCGGATGCTATGACATGGGCAAGCACTTGGGAGATGATGAACAGGACTCTAGAGGCCTTCGCCACGAGGAACACTGACTCGAGCGATAGGAGGGACGGAAAATCGAGAAAAACTTTCAAGAAGCCAAAGGAATTCAAAGACGACTCCGATGGATGTATCGACACTTGGGTGGAAGTGATGAGATTACACCTAGAGCAAGATAACTTAAATGATGAAAGACAAGCATGCACGGCCATACTTAGCAACTTAGAAGGCACGGCATTAAAATGCGTGGTCGCAAAGAAGGAAGAAGAACGCGACACCGCGGACAAGATCTTCGAGATATTACTGAATCGATTCGGGTCAGGCATGAAGGGTCACCAAGCGATGATGCGATTTGAAAAGAGAAGGCAGAGGGACGACGAGTCAATAGATCGGTTCCTAGATGATCTCGAGAGCTTGAGAAGAAGGAGTGATCCAGAGGAGTCGACAAACAGAAGAAACTTCAGCATTGCCTCGAAGTTCATTGATGGGGTAAAAAGTGATGACCTAAGGACAATGTTAGCTACATACTACACATTGTCGAAAGACAGCGCACCAACCCCAGAAGAAATGAGACAGAAATCAAGGGAATACATGCTGATGAAGCCCAAGAAATACTCATATTCGGAAAACAGGAACACACAGGGGGGAAGCCAACCCCAGAGGTCATCATGGTACAAACCTAGAGATGATATGGACAAGCGCAGATCATGCGCGAACTGCGGGTCAGCGGACCACCACGTGGCTGACTGCACAACATACAAACAAGGCATGAAGAGCCTAGGATACGCACCGGATGAGGAGGACATGAGCCAGATGGAGGAACACGAGTACTATAATGGCTTAATCATCAAGATAGGCGCTAGATGCTTCTTCTGTAACCAGGAGGGGCACTTCAGAATGGATTGTCACTTGTTCTGGGAAGCGGTCAAGGACCAGAGTCACCCCAAACATAAGTTGGCATTAGCGGCGGTGCAGAATCAGCGGAACAGGCAAAACGAGTTTGAATCGAGGAACTTAGGAACACCAAGCAAAGAATTGCCAACGAAGACAGTGAAAGCTGTAACACATGTTAATGGTGCGATAGAATCCGCGGCAGGGAATTCTCTAGAGATAAATTATGAGAAAGCGGCGACGGAAGCAATTGCCAAAGTGAAACAGGATCTGGCTGCGAAAGAAATAGAGCAACGACTAAAGCTGGAGATCGAAAAACAAAATTTTAACGAAGCATTAACCGGATCGAACCCAACACCAGAGGCTGTACCAGGCTCAACAAAGACCGGGAATTGTAACACTGTAAAAATGGTGACAGGTAAGCCTTTTGGCATATCGAAAATCGGGGCAAGAATAATGTCGATAATCACAGTGGGCGGCCACGAGGTAACCAGAAACTTGAGCGAGCCGAGCGACCAGACAATAATGCACATTGACGTGTATGCAGACTATTTGAGTGGTATAAGCCCACAAACCACTTCTAGAGCACTGAGAGCACTACTCATGAGAGGGGGCAGCAAGTCGGTACGTGTTGATAGCAGATATACTGAAGCTTATGGTCCACACGAGGTGATGCTAAATATAGATGGGATTAACATCCATACCAAGACGATGATAACATGTGACGAAGACCTAATTGGACAAATCTACGTAGGGAAAGAAGAATTAAAAGTGAGATCGATTGGACACTGCGCCATGCTTGAAGAAGATGTAATGCACATCGGGACGGAGGCAGATGTGACAGGTCACGTGCTGGATATAAGTGGCAAAAAGACTCAGTTGCGTGGGTTGCTTGACACGGGAGCGGTCTTGAGCGTCATACCAATCGAAACTTGGGAGAGGATGGGCTTTGACAAAGGTGACTTGATAGACTCGAGAATACGGCTGTCAGCTGCAAACAAAGGGGCCCTTTGGGTGCTGGGCAGGACGCCGATAATAGCCCTCAATTTGGGGGAACGTAACCTGTGGATGAGCTTTATCGTGGTAGAAAACCTAGATGAATCTGACCAATTCATTTTGGGCAGAGACTTCATCAGGAATTTCGACGTAACGATTGATCTAAATAACGCAATGTTCAGGATACGGAACCCGGATAGGAGGTACGCAATCAAACCGGTAAATTTAATAATGGCAAATGAAAACAAAGCACCGGTATTCTTGAGTAGGAGGTTGAGGCTAAAAGCTAATGAAGCGGCAATCGTAAGTTTGAGGATGAAAAATTACAATGAACTAAGTGACAACAAGCAAAGTCCGAATCCTACCAGTCAAAGTGCTGCTGTTTTAGGAAGATCATTTTCGATAACGAAGAGCGGCCTCTGCGTCAGTGTCTTGTTGAATACCCTTGATATACCGGTCACGATACAGAGAGGGAGGAAACTTGGATATGCTTTACCGGTTAAAACTCGATATGAAACAATTGAGAACTCAAAACAAAATGAAGTTGTTGATTGTCCCAATCACAGGGACAAAATTTGTATCTTGAGACGATTGCAGAAAATAAAAGATTCTTCAGGTCTTATTAAATCACTTAAGTCAGAAACGGATGATGGGCTGTCGAGCTGTTCGAACTTTCCAGAGCGACCCACACTAGATGAAATGCAAAATGAAAAACCGGTCCTGCCGGAGATTGAACATTTGAGGGGCAAACTGAAAGATGAACAGCTCGAAGCCATCAAGGACGTACTACAGCGAAACGAGGAGTTTTTTTGAGGCATAAGGCGGATATCGGGTGTTGTAATTTCGTTGAACATGAAACAGAACTTGAGGAAAACGCGGTACCACACAGGGAGGGGGCGAGGCGCATGACCCCACACAAATCGGACGCGTGTAGAAAAGAGATCGAGACGTTACTAGAGTATGACATGATAGAACCATCCAAGTCACCGTGGGCGTGTGGAGTAGTGATGGCCAAAAAGAAAGGCGACCAGTTGAGGTTTTGTTGTGACTTTCGATACCTGAACTCCGTCACGGTGAAGGATGCCTATCCCATACCTAGGATTGATGAGAGCCTCTCGAAGTTAGGTGATGCAAAATTTTTTACGACTCTTGATTTAGGCTCGGCCTTTTGGCAGGTACCACTACGGAAGCAGGACAGGGACAAGACAGGGTTTGCCTGCGAGTTGGGTCTGTTTCAGTGGAAACGGATGCCGTTTGGACTTTGCAATGCCACAGCCACGTTTCAGCGGTTGATGGCACACGCGCTGATAGGCGTAACGAAGAAATATGGCAACCTGGTAATGTGCTACGTGGATGACGTGGTAATAGCGACGCCCACATTGGAAGACCACATTGAGAGACTTGACGAAGTGTTCGCATGCATGAAAAGGTCGGGGCTAAAGTGTAAACCATCAAAGTGTGAGATACTCAAGGACTCAATAAAATACTTGGGCAGGATGGTAGACAAGCACGGCATCAGACCTGATACGGACGCCGTGGAAGCAATCCTGACCTGGAAATCACCAAAGACAGAGCACCAGTTGATGAGCTTCCTGGGTTTCGCTAACTATTATAGAGAATTCATCAAAGGCTATGCAGACAAGGTATACCCGATGCAACAATTAATGAGACACAAGGGCAAGAAGTTCACATGGAACAACGCAGCAGAAGAGTCATTCCAGAGAATAAAGAAAGTGCTATGTGATGCACCAGTACTGGGTATGCCGACGGAGAAAGGTATGTACGTGCTGGACACGGATGCGTCGGTAGTCGCGATTTCTGGGATTCTCCACCAAGAACAAGAATGGAATGGGAAGACAGTCTTGAGACCAATAGCGTACGGGAGCAAAGTCCTGAGTGACACGGAAATGAAGTACGGAGCACCGAAAGCAGAGATGTTCGCGGTGGTTACCTTTGTCGAGAAATACAGGGCATACCTGGGCAGTGAGCCATTCAAGTTGCGAGTCGACAATCGAGCACTGAGCTGGCTGAAGACGTACTCAATGGACCAAAGTTACATTGGGAGGTGGATAGTTCGCCTAGACGGATACAACATGATAATTGAGCACAGAACGCGAGATAAACATCAGAATGCCGACAGCTTGAGTAAGAAGACGGAGTTCTATGAGAGACAAGAGCAAAGAGAAGCAGACAGACCTGAAATCAAAGATGGCTTCTCATTCATGGACAAGGAAACGTACGACAGTCTTCCACTCACGAGATGGCTAGACAAGTCAGGCAAACCGATAGAAGATCATCCTGAATTGCCTGAAGAGCCTCCAGAGAAGACCATCTTGAAGAAGAGCAAGGGGATTCCGATTGAGATTATACTCAAGTCGAAGATCGTGAAGGAGACGCTCAAGGCAAAAGGCTATGATCTTAACCAGGTGGAAGCAGGAACTGCACAGATAGATGATGACTTAATGAGGTTGCTCGAGAAACTATCAGATGATAAGCCCGTGATCCATGAGAAGAGTCAAGAGAAACCGGAATTCACTATACTTCGGAGAAAAGAGACAGTGAACGATACTGACTCATCAAGAGGAAGCGTCACTGTCAGCAAAGACGTCGTGCGGTCACTAGTTGACAAAATCCCCGAAGACATTCTGGAGCAGACCAAGGTTAGGAAAAAGAAAGTGACGTTCAAAGAAGATACTGAACACCTGGGACTAGGTCAAGAGTCCGGGGAGTGTTCCAGGTTCACGGAAGAAGGAACCGGAGAAGGAAAATTGTCCGGGGAGCGTGAAGGATGGGATGAAGACTCGGATGGGAGCAGCGAAAACCAAGACAGTCTGTGCATGATATTGGCGGAAGAGAAGACAAGGCACCACGACAGGGAGTTACAGACGGATCCATCTTCAGGAACATACAACATGGACATACAGGAGATGCGAGGTGGTGAGGAACTTGAGAAAATTGCGGTTGCAAGGAAACCATTCAGAGAACTATCATGCAACTCAAACATCAGAACGAATCTGGTGCCAGAAGATGATATGAAAATCGTGAAAAGGATGATATGCGTGAAACTGAGTGATGACATCCACAACCCTGGTGAGATGAATTGACAAATCATGGCGCTAAAGGAGCATGTCAAGGCGAGATATAGGCTGTCAGACCTAATAAGAGCCCAGAAGAATGACAAAATGACAAGTAACCTCTCCAAATGGATCCAGTCGGGGGTCAAGGAGAAGGGGAACTTGAGGAAGACAGCTACAAGATCTTGAGCCAGTTCTACAAAGAAAAGAAAGACTTACTTTATCACACAGCTGAGGGGGTGGTAGCGTGCAAGAGGAGAGATGAGGAAAAGATATTACACAAACACAACCTCATCATACTACCACAATTGTACCAGACGGAGGTGCTTTTCAGATCACACGACCAGATGGGCCACCAGGGGATAGACAAAGTACAACAAAGGATACTTCACAGGTTTGATTGGCCAGGAATGAGAAAAGCTTGCGAGAGATGGGTGAATGCCTGCCTGGCATGTCTCCAGGTAAAAGACCCAAGGAAGATGAAGTTTCCACTCAAGTCAGTTGAGAGCTCAGAGTTCAATGAAGTGGTGCAGATAGACCATCAAAAAATTTGCATGACAGAGTCGGGATATAATCAGATACTGGTTATAATAGATCACTTCACAAAGTTGGCGGAAGCGGTTCCGTGCCAGACAGCCTCGGCCGAAGAGACATGTGATCACCTGATAACGCATTGGATATCGCGGTATGGTTGTCCAATGACTTTCCAGTCGGACAACGGCAAAGCTTTCGTGGGGGACTTGACAAAAGAATTGATGAAGAGATCGCACATTGCTCAAGCACACTCGACGACCTATCATCCACAGACCAATGGGTTGGTAGAGAGACAAAACAGGACACTGGTCAACATGTTAAGGGTGTACTGCTCAAGATACATGACGGACTGGGACAAATACCTGCCACAGGTAGTAGGAGCCTACAACAGTACACAGCACTCAACTACGGGCATCAGTCCTTTCATGATGTTGACGGGCAGGGAGAGAGCAATGCCTCTGACATTCTTTTACCCGGAATACGAGGGGAAAAGGACGTCGCCTCAGGCATACGTGAAAGAAGCGATCAAAAGACAACAGGAGTTGAACGAGCTATGCAGGAGGAACACGGCGCAAGCGCAAATGAGGCAACGCAGGAAATATGACGAAAAAATATTACGAGCAAAGCCATATGAAGTGGGCCAATACGTGTGGGTCTTCCAAAATGTAATACCGCCCAAGGGAACAAAGAAACTACTCAAGAAGTGGAGGGGACCATTCATGATAACGGAGGTTCATCAACAAGGACGGTTCTATCGCTTGAGTACTGGGCGAGCGGCACATTATGAAAATCTGAAGCCTCACGTTCCGTCCCCAGAGGATTGGTGCATACCGAAGGACATGGAGGGTCTTGAGTACCTGGTGGTAGAGCCAGCGTGTGAAGTGAATGAGAAAGGCACTAGAGAGAAAAATGATGGTAATGAGAACTTGAGTTTGGACGACAATGAAAAGATAGGAGTGGAGTCTGATGCAGGATCATTTGTAGAAGAAGACTGGAACGACCCGGAGCAAGACGAGGTGCCGAAGTGGATGGAGCCGGATCGACCAACACCACCGGAAACCAGGACTGGCAATCGTAAACGCACCGGCATGAGGTACAACAGGTACGGGGATGACTTCTTGATCGATAAGATACAGCCAGACAAATTGGGCGAGGAACTACTGAAGGCAGGCGAACTGGAAGCCGGAGAGGAATGGCAGGTCATTGACGATGGTGGTCATTATCCGCAGGATGATTACTCGACGCCAGAATTAGAAACGGATCTCGAACAGAGTGAGATAGAGAGGAGGGAGAACACGAACTTGAGGATTCTAGAGTGGATGCGTGATGTCAAAGACGAGAGCCGCGAAGGACAAAGCATTCAGCAAGTCGATGTATCAGCAGCAAATTACATGAAGACAGAGGACCCTCTCTTCGGATGGACGGCAACAGACAGGCCACTGGACATTCCTCAGGACAATTCAGACCCGACAACATCGACGGGGACGTCGATAAATATTTTTGTCCGGGGAGTGGGGGTAGGACTTACCCACACCGAAAATTGGATGATAAAGAAGCTCAAGGAAGTGAGAGAAACGAGCAAATTGGAACTGGAGGAAGAAGAGCCAGAGCCTACTATAGGTCGGAATTTCAAAACGAAATTCGAAATACCCAATGAATACTCGGAGAACATCATGATAACGGATAGCGACTTCATCCTGTCAAACAGGACCAGCGCGATCTGCATCACGGCGGACATGAGTTTCAAATCAAGATTGGAAGCTGACTTCAAAAGAGAGTACCAGAATGTAGAGTTTTTGTTCAGACAGAGACCAGGACTGGGAGGGATGGCAGCGCTTCCACCGTCAGTGGCACACGTCCCGGGCAAATATCTGTGCTTCCTAGTAACGAGGGTCAATGACAGGAACACAATTGATCCCGAACACGTGATATTGGCACTAACAAGATTACGAGACTTCATGATTGAAAGAGGGATAACAGAGGTCTCAATGCCGGTGTATGACCCAAACAGGGGCAAACTGAGCCCAAGGGAATTGTACGCTATCCTACATGTGGTCTTTGCAGAAACTGAGATAATGGTGTATCTTCATAAGAAGTACTACTTGAGCATCGCCTGAGTCGGGTGTGAGGGAGGTGTCTTGAGTTAGGTACTGGGGTGCGGCGCAGGTAAAGGGATCTTAAGATGTGATTGGCATGACAATTAAAATTTAAAAAAAAAAAAAGGAATTAACGGTGCTAAAACATAAAATGAATCTGCATGCTTTTAAGGAAATTCCAATTGAATTGTTTTAAGTGAAATGAGAATGATAAGATTTTAACCATACTGGTAGAAGGGGGGTCTCTAGGTTAGGAACGTGACATGTTAAGTTTTAATATGCTTTCTGTTTTCAGATCAAGTTTGAAAAACAAAGTTGAAAATCCAACTATACTCAAGCGAGAAACAGAAAGAGAAATCTTGATTGAACTCGCGATAATCCGCACCTACAGCAAGTATTTGCAAGGGAACATTTCAAGAGAATTCTTGAGTTGGGTAATACTTAAGTCGGTTAGGTAATTCTTGAGCTGGTTAACACATACCGATATACATCCCGAAGTCACGAAGAATGGCAGACCGATTCTGGAATTCCATGCCCGCGGCCCTGAAGAAGCCCACTCTTGATGAGCTGTACAGACGCCTGAGGGACCTGGACTATACCCAGATAGACGAGAGAATGGCAGTAATGCTGAATGCCATCCTCCAGTTGGAAGACCAGGGTGAGTGCAGGGAGTCTGCAACGGAGGCTGTCTTGATGATCGGGTACACCACCGAGGGTATATCAAACCAAGAACAGACCAGATGGTTGTCTTGGAACGTGGATGGAGGAGTAAGAGGCTTTGACTTGGCAAGGAATCCTGGCCTGAGTAACAACACTGAATATGGCGCAGGGGATTTCCCACTACCGACTAGGCCAACAGCAAGATCTACAAGCCAGGGCTCGAGTAGAATGCCGTCGATGACGCGAGCGCAACAGACGACCGAGGCATATCCGGATCTGGGTGTTCTAAAGAAAGAGCTCGAGAAGGCGCAGAAGGAAAGGAATAAGGCGAACCTCGATCGGGATCAGGCGAAGCTGGATCGGGAGAAGATTCAGCTGGAGAGAGACCAGGCAGTCAACGAGCGAGATCAGACTCTGAGGTTACTTGAGATGCTAAAAGTTGAACATCAGCAGGAACTAAGGGTGCGGGGAGCGCCGCGAATCGTGATCAACTGAAGTCGGAGTTGGAGAGAATAGAACAGCGACAACGTGAGCTTGACGCACAGAAGGGAGCCAGGCCAAAGGAGCGAGTAGTGACCAGCTCGAGGCCAGAGTCGCGCGTGGAGGTGGATGAAGCTCCCAGAGCAAGAGGACGGTTCAACCTTGACCGCGAGGCCAGAGAACACATGAGTGAAGGGTTGGAAGTCTGGATACCGAATGACGCAACGCCTTCCTTGCGTAGCCTAGAGACACAACCTGTACGTCCACTAATGGATGTGGTGCTGCCGGGATATACCCCAACCTCGACCTCGAGCGACAGTCAGGCGAGTGGCGGCTCATCGCGCCTGAAAGAGCTAGGCGAGAAATTACAGCAGAAAAACCGTGAAAGATCGGCAAGACCGGAGCTTCCCCCAACTTGGAGGGAACAGCCGGTCAGGAACGTCGTGATCTCGAGTTACAAGAAAAATACAGAGGGGAGGTACCACAGGCACAATCGACTGGATTGGAGTGCGGAACAGGGAGCCAGGAGGGACTGCTTCCATGATGCAGCCTGGGTGGAGTATCTCGCGCCACCTCGTGTGCCAGAGGGTGCAGTTCACCTAATCATAGGGGACAGCCTGGTGCGGGTGTTGACCCGGATCCAGTCGCATTGGCAGACAGGAATCTTGAGTTTCGCTGGAGCTGCCACGCCACAGATGTTGGCAACCCTGGACATGCTAGGGATGACTAAAGTATATACGGTGACCCTGATGATCGGGACCAACGATGTGTCAAGGGGAGAAGCGAGGAAAATAACGAGGCTGTACGACAAGATGAGCTGCCTTCTTGAGGAGCTGAGAATCCAGATGGACCCCGTCCTGCTGACGGTATGCACGGTCCCCTACAACATGATGTTTGATCAGCACGCCTTGGAGTAGAACGAGAAGGTGCGGAACCTAAACAAGGTGATCCGAGACATACACCGGAAGAGTGTGCTTCCTGTCAGACTGTTGGACGTAGCGGAGCGCATGGAGAAAAAGGGATTCCCTGAAGACACCTCGAATGATGGAATCCATTTCTTTAGGCCAAGGGGAGCGGAGTGGCTGAACGACGTCTTTCAGGAACACATAAACACGCTAGAGTCGGATCTGCTAGAGACAGCCCAATTCACATTAGGACCACCTCCGAACCCACCATTCCTTGCCTCAAGGGCCTTGTCTGGTCGCTTGGGAACGAGAGTTGACGCTAGAGACGGTTCGAGGAGCAACCAGACCCGATTGCAGAGTGCCACGCCAATGGAGTCTGAGGAGGTGACGTCATCAACACCTCCAGGCTCGGCGATATCCTCAGTGGTAGTGGCAGAGAACAAGCGGGAAAAGAGGTCTATAGAGACCGCTCGCTTGAGATATCCTGAGAAGGTGAAAGAACTGGACCTAGAGAGTTTGGAATGCAGGCGAGAATTGGCGGAAACCCTGGGGATTGAACGAGTGTCGCATGAGGATTTGAATAGACATCATTGCGTGGACTGGTTGAAAGCTCATGAGGCGCACTTCTCGAGAACGAAATTGATGGAGACCACAGACCTGACTGGAATTCCCACAAAAGCGATCATGGGACCCATTAACTACCGACCTCTCAAGCTGCTGGGGAGTTCTGGACTTATAACAGAACCCCCCAAGCACCGAACGAGCATCGCCAGGATCAGGTTGGCGACCCCGGCACAGTTGAAAGTGGTAGACAAACTACTCAATCCAGGGTCGATGGAATTGCCGGATGCCGCTTACGAAGGCTCTAAATTGGCGGAAGATCCCAGGTACGGGAAGCCCTGTGGCAGCACCCAGCTGGCCAAAATCCTGGCAGTTTATGATAGAGCAGATCCAGCTGCTGCGAGAGTAATCATTGTGGCGGGGTCGGACTTCGAAGGAACGTCTCCCAAGTTGTTCTGGCCGGAGACTCTGATATACTCTTTGCCAGGAGCTGAAATAAATCAGATGTTAACTCTGGTGGTGGCAATAAAGTCGGAGATGCCCTGTGAACCTGAGGTGCTATTGTTTGCAGGAATGAATGATCACCTGCACGCGGTGGGACTTCTTGAGCAACTGAAGGGCGATGAAAATCCGCCATCGAGGAAGATATGGGAAGCCATTCAGGCGTTGTTTGCGGCGATGAATGAAGTGCAAGAGAATGTTGTCTCGAGATTCGGGTCCAAGACGAAGGTGGTGTTTACCACATCCCCTGGATACGCGAATATGCCACCCGCCCTACAATTCGTGTACGCGGTCTTGATCCTGATAGCAGAAGGGAATGAATGGCGGATTCTAATGGCAGCCCCCAATCGGGAGTTGGAGCCATCGAACCTGAGGCTTCGCAAGTCAGAATTGGCGGCGGCATGGGCGGACATATCTCATGCACTGAGGGGCTTTTATGGACTAGCCGACATCCTGATCGTATTAGATGAGGTGCTCTTGCTAGAGATATCGAACTTTGCCAGGCAACTCAAGTTCAGCCCAGTCATCAGAGACGATCACCCGGCGATAAGCCAATTGACGGCCAGTTTGTGGTTTCGGAGTATGGATGTGAAGATCACAAACTCCACCAGCAAGTCTAGAGGTCCCAGTAACGAGAGAAGAAATGTGGCCGAGACGGAGAAGCAATTAGAATCGATGAAATATCGATTGACTCAAGAAAATGGCTGGTGGCCATTTTTGACACCAAGGCTGGAGAACGCCACGAACAAGACGAGGGAGGAAGCACCACCCCTCGTGAAACAAGTCTGGAGTTTTCTGGAGAAACAACTGGAGCTGGCCGAAACAAGAGACATGACGGTGGCTAGATTTGTCTCGGCCGCCAATGAAGTGACGATTGGAGGGTTCTGGAGAGAGCACGCCAAGGGTGAATTGAGGACTAGGAGGGATTATGAGATTCTCAAAATCTTGAGTCCTTGCTGGGAGAAGGAATTCATGGCAGGAATGTTCGGCACCACGGCGACTATCTTTGGAGCCTTCGTGCAGGAGATACTGGGCATGCCCATCAGCCTGCTCTTGGCTTTGTATTTGGTTTACCCCAGATACTTGTTCAACATGGGCCCAGCATACATGTTTAGTCGAGGAGTGGAGACACTTCGAGTTGATGGGTACCTGGCACTATTACTCTTGACCCATGGGGAATTGGTGTCGTTTCATCGATTAATGGAATATGGAGAGCCTCTGTCTATGGGGAGAGTCCACTCGAGCATTGAAACCAGCTCCTACAAGTGTGCCGCAGGGTTGAAGACGTTGTTAGTGCAATACCTCATGATGCAGAATCGGCACATGACGGGTGAAGATGAGAATCCAACCTCGAGAGAAGAATGGAAGAAGACGAATAGAGGGATGCCTCTGCTGACGGACCTATGCCTGGCAATGAGGTCGGACCCAATGGGGATAATCCGGGGCCTAAAGGAGGTGGTGACCTGCATTTATGGTCCAGCGGTGACGTACGCGTTCCCAGATCCCCTGGTGACAACGTATCGTCACTCTGTAACGCACTTGAGTCTTATCAGTATACTGGATGGGACGGCGTTAAATTGGTGTCAGCAGGAGGTGCTCAGAGCGCGAATGAGCAACACGGTACTCTTTGGAAAGGTGAAAGATGCCGAGCTAATAGTGTACAACTTCAGGGGGCAAATGCAATGTAGAATGGGAGGCAAGCGAGAGGGTCCCATCGAAATGTATCCCAAGTTCTGGAACTTGAACCCATTGACGGCAGACGGACGAGGGATCTTGAGAATTCTTGCCTGGAAGGAGTGCTTTGCACTGGTGAAGAGGGAGCTGGAGACCATAATGGAGAAAGAAATCCTCCCAGCCACCATGCCTGAGTTCCCAATAGTCAGGAGGATGACCTTAGGAATGAACAGTCCCTTGGTAGTTCCCTCCATAATGGCGAGGATGACGACGGAGGAAATGCAGAAGGATTTCACTGATGGCTGGGACCCCCTGTTCATCGGCTACACGGCGGCGGTCTACTTCCATACTAGCGAGGCGAAGGTAAGTTCGTGGACGACGCAAGCGAAAAAGAGGAGAGGTTCGCAACCCCCCGGATATGAGGTGCGAAAGGTCTTGAGAGCTCTTGAGCAAGAGGGACTTGAGAACATGCTACCCATATGGGATGATGGCAGGATGATCGTGATGGAGGGGCACGTCGCATTGGTGGACGACATGAAATTTGCAACGAGAAAATACAGGGCACCCTATGGCTTAGAACAGGTGGAAGTGAGACAGGAGGGAAAAGAACTAGATGCAGCAGGTCAACTGCACGTAGCCCTGACGGAGTACAAGAAATTGGACCCTACGACACCATCACCACTGTCAGTGGACACGCCTGGAGACAAGAGGAGTGGACCCGTCGAGGACCGATTTAAGAAAATTCTCGAGAGAAGGAGACATGAGTCAGAAGAAGAGAGTATGGATGAAACTCTCAGTGAAGCCGGTGAAGACATGGAAGTGGGGAATACGCCTGAGCCAGGGCCATCAGGGGAGGAGCTCACCACTCAAGAGCTGTTGAAAGACTTGAGCGAGGAGAATTGGGCAGATACTGCCACCCCACCTCTGAATCCGTCCCCCCGGAAGAACCTGGAATTGCCATTAACAGGTGAGACTTTCAATATGGGGATGTTACTCTTGAGCT
Source organism: Symsagittifera roscoffensis (assembly GCF_963678635.1). NCBI lineage: Eukaryota > Metazoa > Xenacoelomorpha > Acoela > Convolutidae > Symsagittifera > Symsagittifera roscoffensis. The sequence continues at coordinate 57,134,489 of NC_087063.1, read as the reverse complement.
CGGAGGAAAGGGAAAAGAACACGTTCGAAGGGAACAGGGACATTTTCCTGGGATCCCTGAAGGACGATGCTTGGCAGGAGTTCTTGGAAGAATTCAATCAAGAAGTGGGCAGCGAGACGACGCTGGACAAATTCAAGGAGGAACTGTGGGACACAGTCGTAAGATTTGGAGAACCGCTTCTGATAGGAACGGGCCTGGATGAGAAGGCGAGAAAAGAGCTGCTGAGCAAGCTGGTAGAGCTGAGGAATTCACGATCGAAGACTACAGAAGAAAAATGTGAGGACAGCTATACTCTGAAACAAAAAACTGTAGATAAAAGAGTTGATGATATAAAAAGGGATAAGGTTGGGACTAGTAATATAATTAAAAGTACTAATATCCTTAAGGCTCGAGCAGGGGGAGGTAAGAGTTGGAAGGATTGGATAGAGAGGTCGAATCAGTGATGATAGCTCCAACACCCTCAAGCAGAAATGTGAAGACTCGCAAGAGGAAGAGAGAAGTAGAAGGATTGGGTAGTCCTTCAGTGGATGCTGTTTCGGAAGGAAACTTGAGAGAGACGGCGCCCATGGTTTTGGCTCGATGCAAGACGGCTGCATACAAGAACAGCTCAGAGCTCAGAAGACCACTTGAAGTAGAAAGGGAAATAGAGACTTCCACCAGTTCGACATCGGAAGAAGACTTCAAGCCTCAGAAGATAAACGTAAAGAGAGGTTCAACGAACGGAGAGACATGGGAAGTGGATATCGGCAAAGAATGGATCTCGAAGGCACATCAGGACATGGGCAAGCAAGTGACGAGTGATCCATTCGAGAAGAACAAGACGAGGAACACTTCCCGGACGTGGTGGGTGGCCCTTGAAACATTGAAAGAAATGGAGGACTGCTGGAAGAAGTTGGACAGTGGAGTAGCTCGCAAGCGACGCAATTGGGCCACCCAGCAAAAGGCCGAGGTTAATAAAATAGAAATGGCAAATCATCTGAAGAGGTCCTGGCAGAGTTTGTTGAAGGATCATTTTGAAGAAGCAATGAGGACACCCTCATCAGCACCACCATTAATGGCGAATCCCTTCGTTAGAAATGCAGGACAATTAATGTTCACCTGGAGTCTGGTGGGGATAGAGTTGGAAACACTGACCTCGTATGACAGGCTGAAGTTGGGAAGCAAGAAGCTAGATGTGTATCAGGCACTGATGCAACACGTAGCCAGGGACAATTCAGGCTTGAGCCTGGCTAGAAGAAAGGATGCCACGTGTTTCTTGAGATGGATAATGTCGATGATGTCTGATAGCACCATCCTGGCATGCCAACAGAGAGCAAGCGTAAGTAAAACCATGGAAAAAAGAGTCTCAACGATCGTCTTGAACGTGTATCAGAGTACAGGAATAGAAAAGGAAGATAGTTCAAGACAATCCCTAGAGAACCACAGAAAGCTAGACGAGGTGCGGAGATTTTATAATAAGAAGTTCGAAGAAGAACATGATGTTCACCGTAACCTGGCCTCGTCAGAGCAGTACTCGAGACCCAGCGAGAAGGGGGAATACCAATACGTGTCAGGAGTGATGGGAATAGCCTACAACCCCTTCTTAGACTCGGAAACTGGAGGCGCCCACAGAAACCATGAGGTAGCGGAGCTACTAAAGTTTTGGACAGAAAGAATAATGGAAATAGACGCGGTGGAAAAAGAGGGGCCGAGCTTGGGCCTGATTCTTGAGAAAGCACCAGAGGTGGTAAGCATACCGCGCTCAAACAAGAGAGTTGAAGTGAACATGGGCGATGGAAATGGCTTGTTAACCACGAACTTGGGAGTGGTATGGAAGCTACTAAGACCCTCCTGGTGTCCACATCCCCACGCGAGTCTGATCGAGGAAACCACCGAGCGAGTGAGGTTAGCACCAACGGAAGATGAAGATCTGGCAAAGTTGAGTGTGCTGCATAAGCTAATCTCACCTCAGATGCAAGAGCCAAGCGAAAAGACGAACAATCCCGGGTCAGCGAAGAAATTGGAGCCGGGTAGCTGTCTGGATTCGACGTGTGGAAACGGAGAGCACACCTGCGATGGACGGTCATGCGTCAGAATACTGTCCTTTCAAAAAGAAGACCTGGTCACTTGGTTCGAAGACATCACAGAAAGGGAGAGAAGTGAAGTGCAAATAGTAGCGGAGTGTTACGCGAGAACCACTGTGAATATAGCGACAGCTCTCGGATTCTTCTCGAGAATGTGTAGTTTGCAGTCATTGGAAAGACTAGAGTCTGAACACCATTGGGTGACGGCGTTGAGCGTAGAATCATGGCCTGGGGTGTTGCAGGTGACTCAAAAACACATCCGGAGCTGGAAAGTTGGTCTTGAGGCAGAAATGGGGTTTCCCATGAGCGAAGCTTATGGCCTGCCATTGAACGCAAAATCCCTGATAGGGTCAATGATGGCCAACTTGTGCGGAAGTCACTACCCACTGCACATGGCGATGGTGGAAGCATCCAGCCAGAGAGTACTGGTGGACAAGGCCTTCTCAGTGCCCAAGTGCGTGAGGTTGGCTAGGATATCGCATCACTCGCACAAGTTGTTGAGAAAAATCAGAGGGACAGTACCAAAAGAATTGAGAGATGACTTGAGTGAAATCTGGGGAGAAGAACTTTTGAAGTTGGAGAGAGAGAACAGAAGCGATCACGAGAGACAAAACGTGATCGGAAAACCTGTGGGAAGTGCTCCAAACCTGGAAGATAACGACACGATGCATGAGAAAATGATGGAGCTTGAGCCTCTCTTGGAAGCCTCGGGGGAGCGTAACCTCAGGAGCATTGAGATCACCCATGGAGAATGCCCATGCCACTGTTTAGCGCAAACGGTGTGGTATCCAGATCACAAGAACCTTTGCCTGGTGTGGGATATGGAAGAAATCCGGTCGATCGGACTACCGGATCACCGACAGAAGGTGACGCTCTTGGTAGTGAGTACGATGTTGGCTCTGAGATGGATAGAAGAGAATATAACGAAGTATCGGGAAGCGGGGACGCCAACGGCTGAGTCAATATACGCGATAGACTACAGTAGGAGACTCGAGTTGTTTGAGACTGCGTGCAAGGTATTCGCCATACATGTCTGGAGCCGTTTGAGGTACTTCCCATGGTTTCGGGCGACGCTGACGTCTTGGTTGTACATGACAACGAAAGATCACATGAGAAAACATCAAAAGGAGTATCGACAGTTCCAGGCCGAGATTCAAGAGACCCCTGTTAACCCATCGTAATGCAATCACGACAGGATGGAAGAGAGTGGGTAAAATGTCTAGAGACAATACCAAGGCGAGGGAATCGATACTAGAGGAGGACCTGGCGAAGAACGTGAGCTTGAGCCTGCACAACTCCTTTTGTTTGAACCGGGAATCTAGGGTGAAGGCACTACCTAACCAAGCAAAGAGGTTGCAAGAGCAAAGAGAATGGATGCGATCCTACGAACAGCTGAAGGCTTGGGAGGAGATTGTGATTAGCTCCGATGATGAAGAGGAACTGTTGAGACAGTTTGCCGTATCCAGCACTTCAGGGTGCAGTACCTCCAAGGCGAAGAGTGCGAGATGAGTAGGTGGCTCGAATGGATCTTGAGTCTTGAGAGGGAAAGGGGGCTTGAGCGTGGATCCGGGTGAAACTTGGATTCACGAAAAAGAAGTTTTAACAAAGCAAATATTGTTATTAATATACTATATTTACTATATAAATCAAAATGCTGCATGACAATTTCCTGATTGAATAGGACAAAAGAAATTTTAAATGATTGGCTTGGAAAGCGTGAATTCAAGGGTGCAGGTGTGTGCAGATTTTGATTGCTGTTTAGCGATAGTGTGAAAATATTACATGGCTGTGAATTTTGGGGTGTAGATAAGCTTAAGTCTGCTGCAAACTTCTGTAAATGACCACTGGCACTGTATCTTGAGTAACACTCGGTTTTCTGGGACTCACTGGCAGAAGACAGCACGCGATGAGGACATCGATCTCGAGTCCGGGGAGTATGTGCCAGTCGGTCATATTTGGAAGTTTGACCTTGAGAGAAGCAAAGAACACTTAATTTTGGAGTGAAACTTAATTTTTCAAAATTTCGAATGGAACCTGTCATGCACGATTTTCTCGCGATAACTGAAAATCAGAAAAGAGAAGTCAGAACAATTGAGTGACAATCGCGGGAAAGTTGCTAGAAAAATCAGTGGGAAATTGCTATTCGCAATTTCAGTAGCGATAATAACCTAGAGTAGAGCTGTCCCATCTAAAACAGAGACGAGCGCATTCCCACGAACTGGATTGTTGTGATTGGAGCATTATTCTAAACTGGACTAGAGTGAACCTTCGGTGGAAAGGTGGACAGCTAGAGTGTCCCAATGGTTCACGAGAACTGACATTCTAGAGTACAAACTTGTTCTTGTTATTAAAACTGACAAACATTAAACTCATTTTTGTTACTTAATTGATTCTTGAGTTGCACACCGACTTATTTACTTCCTGATTCTTGAGCGTGCTACAATGTGAGTACTAATTTAAATTTCTAGAGTGTGTTTTATAATTGTTATGTTGAGGTGAGGCGAGTTTTAGGTTGATCCATCTGAAATGGATCAAAGTTCCACTGTCTAATAAAAAGTAACTTAACGGATTGTTCCAACCCGGTTTTTAACGGCGTTCATGTATTTTGGGTATCTAGAGACCTGAGTATGGGGACGTTATTAATTCTAGAGTGGGGGGGATATTTTAGTAGTAGCCTTTAAGCTGTAACGGGTCGTGGTCTCGTGTCACAAGCGAACCGAATTGGCTCCGACTGATTTGAGGTGGAAAAACACAAGAGATAGTGTCCCTGACTCTTGAGCCAATAGTTATAGGGCCTATTTTTCTTAAGCCTCATGTGTGACTGCAGTAGACGAATGTTACAATTCCCGGACGTACAAGTGAAGGCGTTCAGGAAATCAGTGTTGTATATCAACTTAGTCTCGGTTGTGGATTGCTCCCTGCTGAATTGCGTGGAGCAGAAGGAGCTGAGAGGGCTGGCTAGCTACAACCGGCTATTTGGAAGAATAGCGGAGCAAGGTTGGATGCTGATGGACTTCAACAACAATTTCAAGTGCCGAATGGGCCGCGAGGACCTTTCCCATGTCCAGTTCAATCCGAAGCTTTGGAATGTGCGACCAGTGGTGAAGGATTCAGGAGAGGCGATGAGGGTCCCAATTTGGCCGGAAGCCTATGCACACGTCAAAGAGAACCAGCAAGCGTGGCTTTCCGGGTCCAGGCCGCTGCCGGACCAATGCCCTCGATACCCACCGATAAGGAGGATGTTGTTGGGAGTCACATCTCCTGCCATTGCCCCTCGCATCGGAGCGGCTCGTGATGCAGAAGAGAGAATGCTGAAATGGAGTGGAGGGATGGAGCCGCGCTTCATCAGCTAGAACGCTGCGGCCATGCATACGTTCGATTTCACATTCCCAAAAGCTTCGAGCCGAAAGAAAATCAAGGCAACACCTTCCAGGAGACCAGAGGTCCCGGTTGACGTGTGGAATGATGCGTATACATCCGCGGATGATTTGTCACGATTGAAGTGGTCAGGAGAAGTAAAAGTGGTGATTTTGGAAGTAGCAAAGGAGTGCAGAGGAGGCACCTACAAAACGATCGATGATCTGGCCCATGCGGCGAGGAGTCGGTAGAATTCCTGGTAAATGACGAATTGTTCTATCACGCAGGGGATCTGACCGTACCGGCGCGGCCGGACTCGGGAATAGATATGCGACAAGGTTCTTCGGGACCTGGACCAAAACCAGATCCCAATGATGACGAACTGATGGATCAGGATGATGATCATATAGAGGAAAAGGGAGAGAAGTTGGGTGGAATGGACTTAGGAGCGTTGACGAGAGACTTGCTGGAATACCAGTTTAGTGAAGGCGACGACGGGGAAGTCGATGGGAATCTATTGCTGATGACACCATCGTCTTTCATGTTCCCTACGAAGGAGGCGCCGGCTAGTTTATCCCCAGTGGATCGAATAAGCCTGGTAATGAACAACCGGAGTAGAAGCCTACAGAAACTGCTCCATGAATCACCGAGGAGGAGGAGAATTGAAGAAACCATGAGGGTATCCTTCCTGAATACGCTACCTGAAGAGGAATGGGAGAGGTACCAGAGCGAATTTGAGCGCAAGGCGGGAGTGACCTGGAGCCGAGTGACCTTCATGGAGAGGACATGGGACGTGTTACGCAGATACGGGAAGCAGTCCGTAATGAAGGTGGGGTTAAATCAACCCATCATGCGTGAGGTTCTGGATAAGCTAAAAACTTCGTAGAGTCTGATGTTCTGACCGAGGAGTCAGTCACAGAGGATAGTGCCGATGATCAGCAGATCACGAGAAGATTACCCGTTAGGCGAGCCAAGAAAGGGCTGAAAAGGTTGAAAGGGAAAACAGAAAGCAAGACCGTGAATCGAAGAGCAGTGAAGTTGAAAGTCAGTGCAGTGGTGGCCTCGTTGGCAAGAGCAGCTCGGCCAAGTGAGAGTTGACAAGGTGATGGTGCGACGCTGGCCGGGGGAGAAAAAGAGAACGTCTATTGGCAGGCTTGACCACGACGGCAACAAGGTCGAAGAAAAATGCACGAACTTTGGCGGAGACTAAGTTAGAAATGGAAGTCATCAGTCAGTGTGGATCTGGAAGACTTGATGATTACAAGCCTTCGCGAACGAACATGGCCCGAATGAAGCTGGAGGGACAACTCGACGTGGTCGAGTATAGCCGGATCACAGTGCCAGACTCAGTCCACATGGGAGATCCAGCAGGGGGTTATGTAGAGATGCTTAAGGCAAGGAATTTCGCGAGAGGGCACCTGGTGGCCTGGAACGAAAAACAAGCCATGCAGGAGTATCTGAAGGAGCTAACGGAGAATTCTATTTTGAATTGAAATGGACACGGAACGGTGATGTCCTCGGAGGCAAACGAAGTCGGGCTTGAGAAGCTGCTGGAAATCTCTTGGAGGGCGGCCCTTTAAAGATACTTCGACGATACCATGCATGCACCTGCGACGGTGGCAGCATACCTGGCTTATCCGTGTACAAGAACTGACTTGCAAAAGCGGTTGGCCTGGTGTTTGATGGGGATCAAGAAGTCAGAATATGAGGCCAACAACGACTCGAAATCAAAGGAACAGGAACTTGAATTGATGGAAGCCCTGCGAGTATTGATTTCTAGAGAAGATTCGGCGATAGCCTGGGCTAAGCGTAAAGATGCCTTTTGTTTCGTGAGGTTCGTGGTGGATCGTATCCCCACTCCTGTGTTGGGAGAATGCATAAAAACCATTCAGCAAGGGGGAGTTGATTGTGAACGAAACTTTCTGAGGGCACTCCTGGAGCTACATCAGGATATGCCGCTGGCCGTACGTACTAAATAAGGAGTCGAACGACATGGAGAGCTATCGCAGGTTGGAAGAAGTGAGAAGGTATTCCAACAAAGAATTGAAAGTGAGCCGGGAGTTAATTGGAACAATCAGGGGACAGAAAGACTATGCAGCACTAGGGAAATTGAAGTCGTTCCAATATGTGTCTGGTATACCAGGGATGGCATATAATCCCTTCGTGAATGAGGAAGCCGGGGAAGCGTACTTTGACTATGAGCAAGTTGTAGTACTTGATTTCGGGGTTGAGCGGGTCAAGGAAATTGGCATGTTGATGATAGAACAACCCAAGCTGGGAATTGTTTTGGAAGAACGAGTGGTCGAACCCTCGGTTCCCGAGCTGAGGGGGCAAGCGAGTTTTGATTGTGGTTCTTGGGAAGGTCCCTTGAAAACCAGCTTATTAACCATGTGTGAACTCATGAAGCCTTCTTGGTGTCCACATCCAAACGCCGGCCTAATCTGGGATATGACGGTAGATGTCGCATTGGACTTGGATGATGACGCGAGCGTACACAATTTGGCCATGATACACCATCTGCTGGCCCTGAAGATAACGAAGCAGAAGGGCAACTCATCCAAGGAACCATCCGAGGGAAATCCATCTGGTGATTGGCTGAGACAGGTTACCTGTCTAGCTCTAAGTAGCGGAATGGACGGACATGCGCGCAACTCGGGGCATTGCTTGATTACGCTGAGTGAGCAGCATTGACAACTGGCGCAATTGTATGGGAGGTTGAGCATATCGGACAAGAGTGGGATGGAATTGATCGCGGACTGTCATGGAGTAACGGAGGTGAACTTGATCACTGCCTTGGGATTTTACAGCATGACGAGCTCTATAGAATCACTGGAACGCCTGGAGCGGGCCCATGGGCTAGTGACGTCCCTTAGCGTGGAAGTGTTCCCTCGAGCGATACAGACAGAGCATTAGATTGGAGGCTGGCGAGAGGCTCTAGAAAACGAAATGGATTTGAAGGACAGTGAGGCCTATCATAGACCTACTGGTGTTAGTGTGGGACGTGGAGGAGTTATATTCCACGGGGTTGCCCGATCAGAATCAGCAAGTGCCAATAGTGGTGGTTAGTGCCATGCTGACGGTGAGATGGTTAGAGGCTAACGCGGGCACAAGTGAGCAGGAGACGGCCGTGCCGACACCTGAGCAACTAAGCAACGTTAAAGTGAACCATGACTTAGATCTTTTCAGAACCACCTGCAAGGTTCTGAGAACACCGAAAGCCATGGAGAGGATATGGTCAAGGCAGAGGTTGATGCCTTGGTTCCGTGCTGTGATGACATCATGGATGTATGAACGCGCGAAGCGTCATATGTCTAGGAACACGGAAGCCCATCAATCCTTCCAGCTAGACATAGGATCAGGAGCCTATAAGAGAGCAGTCCTGACGCACAGAAACGCTGTTACCACGGCGGTGAAGCGAGTAGCTGGCGCGGCCTGTGTTACTGAAACAGAAAAAAGAGAGGTCTTACGAGCTGACCTAGAACGTAATGTGAGCTTGTGTCTTCACAACAGCTTTTTCAGGAACCGGGAGCAAAAGGTGAACGTGGACTAGCTACCTTGTTGCAAACCGAGGCTGTTAGAGCAGGAGAGTTGGGGGACGGCCGCAACTCCATGGACATGTTGGAGAAGGTTCTGGAAGACAGTGAAATGGAAGAGCAATAACAAGAAGAAATGGAATGAGGAAGATGTAACGAAAAAGATGTAACGAAGAAGAAAAGTGAAGAGTAAAGAGAGAAGGAGAAAAACTTGATTGTCTTTGTGTGTAAAAACTTATACCAATCAACCAAGTTTGATTATTGAGACTGTTAAAATTTTTGTTTTGATCTAGTTTGGTTAGACCCAGCTTTTAAAATTGTTGAAATTATTACAATTGTTACAATTGTTGAATGAAAATTTTAGTTGTGCTGTTTATATATACATGGAGAGCATAGGTGAGTATAATTACCTATTTAAACACGACTGATGTTTTTAACCTGTGTAAGACACATGTTCGTTGTGTGGCGACCTGGCGAGTTTGGGTAGCTCGCTCGAAGAGGGTGAGTACCTCAATAACTTTCCTAGCCACAAAGTTTCTTAGTTTTAATATTGAGGACGAGAGCATAAATAACTGATTATACTTGGTGAGTGACGTTAAGTTAATTTTAACGGGTGCGTGGCCGTGCCACATCCCACCTTTTTAATCAGCAAGAGCTAAAAGAACTTTTATGGCGAGATGACGTAAGTAATTAGAAAAGAATATTTATCTAGGACACTCCTCATGTTGCAAATTTTGTGAAAATGTTGAAAAGGCAGTGAGATGTAGTGTGATGCCATTTGTGACGCGTAGTGAGTTTAGGTGGAGTAGATAAATTTCAATTTCTAATGCGATTTGTAAGGTTGTTTGTAGAGGATTGGAACATTTTTTGACGATAACTGGTGTTATGCGATCAATAGGGACATTGATGAGGACTGTCGGGGGAGTTGTGACATTCGACCAGAATGGACGAAAATGCAGATTCGGCAATTTCGAATTATTAGCAGCTAACCTTCAGAGTTAGCAGTTTGGAAGGATTAGCAGTGTTATTGGAACGATTAGTCAAACTGTGAAGGCTGGAATATTCTGGTATTTCAATTTTTTTTTTAATTTCGAAGTATGACGTCATTCTGAGAAACGTCAGAATCGGCCATTTTGGTAGAAAACCAGAAAAAATCAGAACAACAAGAGCTTGGTCAGTGATAACTACGAGGATTGTGATAGAAAAAACAACAACGAATTGCAGAGTTAGTAGAGACCGTTCCGAGTTGAAACGATTGTGCCGCTACAATCGCTGCAAGGCCGTTCACAACAACGGTGAAGGGTGGAAAAGCAGCCTTCCGGAAAGAAGACAAGGTTGTTAGTTACCCGGATTCAAGAATCCGGAAGGGTTTCGGGACTTAGACTTATATCATTTTATACAAAATTTTAGCTTCCTTTTTATGTCTTGAATTGAATTTATTTAGCATCTGAATTCATTTTCCGACGATGAGAAGCTAGGAGTTGGGGGAAAGGGTTGATCCATCTTCGATGGAGATGATGATTTTTATCTACTGAACAAAAACAATAGTGATATAATAAGTAGTAGTAGCCCTGTTTTTATGAGTGACCTCGTGGTCTGGGGATACTGAGACCCAGCCATGAGCTCACTAATTTTGCACGTAATTAGGTTAATTTGAGCGTTCTGGTCGGAGCCGGAGAACAGTAACGTTTTTGTCGACCCGATGTTAGAAAGGCCACCAAAAGAACTGGCTTTGGTAGAGACGGTGAAAAGCGTGTAGAGCTCTGTTTAGACGCTGGCCAGTCGTTTTATAGCTTAGCTCTATTTTCCGTCGATATGTACTTCCGGGCGAATGTTACATAGATGTTTTTATGGCGCTCCTGGGTGTTATTCTTTTTTAACATCATGACCGGCAGAACCGTTACCGAGCACTCCGCGCCGAGCGGATGCTCATAATAACGCCCTTAATAGGCCCTAACCGCCGGGGCGGAGGTGTAGTTCGGAAAGCGGGAGCCTTCCGGATTCGCGTGAATAGCTTTTTAACCTAGTTAAAACCAAAAATTCACGAACCAGGAAGGGTGGGGGGTTTCGCGGTCCCGTCATCTCCTGAGTGGTCCGTGACCAAAAAGACTTAAAGATATACAAAACCAAACAAAAAGTAGTATATTACCCAAGAAAAACAAAAAACAAAAAAAAATAAACGAAAAAAATCAAAAACAGTAAAAAAAGTACAAAATCAGTAGAAGTCATCCCCCCCTACAAGATGTGATCCGACCCTCCCGTTTGTTGTTGATAGATATATTGTTGTTGCAGGTATTTATATCAATCAGGATCGTTACGATCAATTTTGTAGCCCGTTTGTGAGGCTTGTACTGTAGGGTTGTTTGAGTATTAAAGCACGTTAATGGTAATTTGCGCTCAATCCGGTAGAGTCTGCTGATTTGCGCTCAATCCGGAGGGGTCTTGGGAGACGACTGATTCGGCAAGCAGTACAAGGAGCAACAAGAAGGGGCTCAACGACAACGACAGTCGACTGTTGGGTATCGTTAACAAGTTTTGTATCCCTTTTGGTACACAAAATAAGATAGTATTATGTGGGGGGCTCGACAGTGCTGCACTGTAGTGACCCTTCAACGAACTGCAAAAATCCGAGTTAAGCACCTTAATTCGGATATTGAACAAACCCGGAGGGGTATAGTATTACTAATATTTTTACTTATACAGCCTTTATTAATACTCCTATATCGTTTTTCAGTGAAAAACACAGTAAGCGGACCGGTTTTTAGGATCAAAATAGCGATATTTTGGTCCCCCCACAAATCGCGATTTTTGAAATATCGATGTTTTTTTAAACGAAAAAAAAGAGCTATATTAGGGAGTTACATCGTAATTGTGCTAGTATAATAGGTAGAACCGGTTGAGTTTAGTTCAGAAGTGGTTGGACTTATTTTGGTACCAAAAACCGAATTTTCGTGATTTTTGAGAAAACGGAACACTATAAAATCGGAAATTTTTTTGAAATTTTTGAGTTAGGGCAGTAAAAATAGTTGTTCGGACAACTTCCACTAGTGAATCCACAGGTTTTAAGACCCGTTTACCGAAAGCCTTCCGGATTACAGAGAAATCGAACTTAACGTGTTCGATTCAGTGGATTCATCAATTTTTTTTAAGGATCCAGGTAGCATAGTTTTTCGCAATTTTTTTTCAATTAAAGCGCTTTAGATCGGGTTTTTTGCATTGAACTAGAAAATTAGAGGCCTTCTGAGCTCAGATCAATAATTTTTAGCTCGAAAAGAACAGAATTGCGGAAAAAGTTAGGCAGAACCTATAAGAGAGAAATTTCTTGACTTTAGAAAAAAGACGTTTTGGTTAAAAACTTTGGAACTACTGGACAAATCCAGTTGATCTTGGTACCAATAGATCAGAAATTAGCTGAGCTTACTAATAGAAACAAAAGTTATTCGAAAAAGTAAGCGTGAAAGTTTTTTGAGATTGTTTTTTCGCAAATTCACCAATTCGGGAGGGTTAGACCCCTCACGTTTTATAAAAACTTTTTTGGAAAGCCCTTACACCCCTACCAAAGGGTAGAAACAGTTGAAATTTTACGCTGTTCTAGAAGAATAGGGAAGGCTAAATGCACCAGAAAACCTTGATAGAGACGAAATTAGGCTAGCGATAAGACCCTTCACCGTTAGCGTGAATTGTCAAATAAGAGGCTTAACTTCAATCCGAAAGGGTCTAGGGAAGGACCACATACTCTTCTTAGTTAATACAGACAGCATAATGCAAGTGCCAATAGTGGTGGTTAGTGCCATGCTGACGGTGAGATGGTTAGAGGCTAACGCGGGCACAAGTGAGCAGGAGACGGCCGTGCCGACACCTGAGCAACTAAGCAACGTTAAAGTGAACCATGACTTAGATCTTTTCAGAACCACCTGCAAGGTTCTGAGAACACCCAAAGCCATGGAGAGGATATGGTCAAGGCAGAGGTTGATGCCTTGGTTCCGTGCTGTGATGACATCATGGATGTATGAACGCGCGAAGCGTCATATGTCTAGGAACACGGAAGCCCATCAATCCTTCCAGCTAGACATAGGATCAGGAGCCTATAAGAGAGCAGTCCTGACGCACAGAAACGCTGTTACCACGGCGGTGAAGCGAGTAGCTGGCGCGGCCTGTGTTACTGAAACAGAAAAAAGAGAGGTCTTACGAGCTGACCTAGAACGTAATGTGAGCTTGTGTCTTCACAACAGCTTTTTCAGGAACCGGGAGCAAAAGGTGAATGTGGACTAGCTACATTGTTGCAAACCGAGGCTGTTAGAGCAGGAGAGTTGGGGGACGGCCGCAACTCCATGGACATGTTGGAGAAGGTTCTGGAAGACAGTGAAATTGAAGAGCAATAACAAGAAGAAATGGAATGAGGAAGATGTAACGAGAAAGATGTAACGAAGAAGAAAAGTGAAGAGTAAAGAGAGAAGGAGAAAAACTTGATTGTCTTTGTGTGTAAAAACTTATACCAATCAACCAAGTTTGATTATTGAGACTGTTAAAATTTTTGTTTTGATCTAGTTTGGTTAGACCCAGCTTTTAAAATTGTTGAAATTATTACAATTGTTACAATTGTTGAATGAAAATTTTAGTTGTGCTGTTTATATATACATGGAGAGCATAGGTGAGTATAATTACCTATTTAAACACGACTGATGTTTTTAACCTGTGTAAGTCACATGTTCGTTGTGTGGCGACCTGGCGAGTTTGGGTAAGCTCGCTCGAAGAGGGTGAGTACCTCAATAACTTTCCTAGCCACAAAGTTTCTTAGTTTTAATATTGAGGACGAGAGCATAAATAACTGATTATACTTGGTGAGTGACGTTAAGTTATTTTTAACGGGTGCGTGGCCGTGCCACATCCCACCTTTTTAATCAGCAAGAGCTAAAAGAACTTTTATGGCGAGATGACGTAAGTAATTAGAAAAGAATATTTATCTAGGACACTCCTCATGTTGCAAATTTTGTGAAAATGTTGAAAAGGCAGTGAGATGTAGTGTGATGCCATTTGTGACACGTAGTGAGTCTAGGTGGAGTAGATAAATTTCAATTTCTAATGCGATTTGTAAGGTTGTTTGTAGAGGATTGGAACATTACTTGACGATAACTGGTGTTATGCGATCAATAGGGACATTGATGAGGACTGTCGGGGGAGTTGTGACATTCGACCAGAATGGACGAAAATGCAGATTCGGCAATTTCGAATTATTAGCAGCTAACCTTCCGAGTTAGCAGTTTGGAAGGATTAGCAGTGTTATTGGAACGATTAGTCAAACTGTGAAGGCAGGAATATTCTGGTATTTCAAATTTTTTTAAATTTCGAAGTATGACGTCATTCTGAGAAACGTCAGAATCGGCCATTTTGTTAGAAAACCAGAAAAAATCAGAACAACAAGAGCTTGGACAGTGATAACTACGAGGATCGTGATAGAAAAAACAACAACGAATTGCAGAGTTAGTAGAGACCGTTCCGAGTTGAAACGATTGTGCCGCTACAATCGCTGCAAGGCCGTTCACAACAACGGTGAAGGATGGAAAGGCAGCCTTCCGGAAAGAAGACAAGGTTGTTATTTACCCGGATTCAAGAATCCGGAAGGGTTTCGGGACTTAGACTTATATCATTTTATACAAAATTTTAGCTTCCTGGTTATGTCTTGAATTGAATTTATTTAACTTCTGAATTCATTTTCCGACGATGAGAAGCTAGGAGTTGGGGGAAAGGGTTGATCTATCATCGATGGAGATGATGATTTTTATCTACTGAACAAAAACAATAGTGATATAATAAGTAGTAGTAGCCCTGTTTTTATGAGTGACCTCGTGGTCTGGGGATACTGAGACCCAGCCATGAGCTCACTAATTTTGCACGTAATTAGGTTAATTTGAGCGTTCTGGTCGGAGCCGGAGAACAGTAACGTTTTTGTCGACCCGATGTTAGAAAGGCCACCAAAAGAACTGGCTTTGGTAGAGACGGTGAAAAGCGTGTAGAGCTCTGTTTAGACGCTGGCCAGTCGTTTTATAGCTTAGCTCTATTTTCCGTCGATATTTACTTCCGGGCGAATGTTACATAGATGTTTTTATGGCGCTCCTGGGTGTTATTCTTTTTTAACATCATGACCGGCAGAACCGTTACCGAGCACTCCGCGCCGAGCGGATGCTCATAATAACGCCCTTAATAGGCCCTAACCGCCGGGGCGGAGGTGTAGTTCGGAAAGCGGGAGCCTTCCGGATTCGCGTGAATAGCTTTTTAACCTAGTTAAAACCAAAAATTCACGAACCAGGAAGGGTGGGGGGTTTCGCGGTCCCATCATCTCCTGAGTGGTCCGTGACCAAAAAGACTTAAAGATATATAAAACCAAACAAAAAGTAGTATATTACCCAATAAAAACAAAAAACAAAAAAAAATAACCGAAAAAAATCAAAAACAGTGAAAAAGTACAAAATCAGTAGAAGTCATCCCCCCCTACAAGATGTGATCCGACCCTCCCGTTTGTTGTTGATAGATATATTGTTGTTGCAGGTATTTATATCAATCAGGATCGTTACGATCAATTTTGTAGCCCGTTTGTGAGGCTTGTACTGTAGGGTTGTTTGAGTATTAAAGCACGTTAATGGTAATTTGCGCTCAATCCGGTAGGGTCTGCTGATTTGCGCTCAATCCGGAGGGGTCTTGGGAGACGACTGATTCGGCAAGCAGTACAAGGAGCAACAAGAAGGGGCTCAACGACAACGACAGTCGACTGTTGGGTATCGTTAACAAGTTTTGTATCCCTTTTGGTACACAAAATAAGATAGTTTTATGTGGGGGGCTCGACAGTGCTGCACTGTAGTGACCCTTCAACGAACTGCAAAAATCCGAGTTAAGCACCTTAATTCGGATATTGAACAAACCCGGAGGGGTATATTATTACTAATATTATTACTTATACAGCCTTTATTAATACTCCTATATCATTTTTCAGTGAAAAACACAGTAAGCGGACCGGTTTTAAGGATCAAAATAGCGATATTTTGGTCCCCCCACAAATCGCGATTTTTGAAATATCGATGTTTTTTTAAACGAAAAAAAAAGAGCTATATTAGGGAGTTACATCGTAACTGTGCTAGTATAATAGGTAGAACCGGTTGAGTTTAGTTCAGAAGTGGTTGGACTTCTTTTGGTACCAAAAACCGAATTTTCGTGATTTTTGAGAAAACGGAACACTATAAAATCGAAATTTTTTTTTGAAATTTTTGAGTTAGGGCAGTAAAAATAGTTGTTCGGACAACTTCCACTTGTGAATACACAGGTTTTAAGACCCGTTTACCGAAAGCCTTCCGAATTACAGAGAAATCGAACTTCCGAATTACAGAGAGATCGGGTTTTTTGCATTGAACTAGAAGATTAGAGGCCTTCTGAGCTCAGATCAATAAATTTTAGCTCGAAAAGAACAGAATTGCGGAAAAAGTTAGGCAGAACCTATAAGAGAGAAATTTCTTGACTTTAGAAAAAAGACGTTTTGGTTAAAAACTTTGGAACTACTGGACAAATCCAGTTGATCTTGGTACCAATAGATCAGAAATTAGCTGAGCTTACTAATAGAAACAAAAGTTATTCGAAAAAGTAAGCGTGAAAGTTTTTTGAGATTGTTTTTTCGCAAATTCACCAATTCGGGAGGGTTAGACTCCTCACGTTTTATAAAAACTTTTTTGGAAAGCCCTTACACCCCTACCAAAGGGTAGAAACAGTTGAAATTTTACGCTGTTCTAGAAGAATAGGGAAGGCTAAATGCACCAGAAAACCTTGATAGAGACGAAATTAGGCTAGCGATAAGACCCTTCACCGTTAGCGTGAATTGTCAAATAAGAGGCTTAACTTCAATCCGAAAGGGTCTAGGGAAGGACCACATACTCTTCTTAGTTAATACAGACAGCATAATGCAAGTGCCAATAGTGGTGGTTAGTGCCATGCTGACGGTGAGATGGTTAGAGGCTAACGCGGGCACAAGTGAGCAGGAGACGGCCGTGCCGACACCTGAGCAACTAAGCAACGTTAAAGTGAACCATGACTTAGATCTTTTCAGAACCACCTGCAAGGTTCTGAGAACACCCAAAGCCATGGAGAGGATATGGTCAAGGCAGAGGTTGATGCCTTGGTTCCGTGCTGTGATGACATCATGGATGTATGAACGCGCGAAGCGTCATATGTCTAGGAACACGGAAGCCCATCAATCCTTCCAGCTAGACATAGGATCAGGAGCCTATAAGAGAGCAGTCCTGACGCACAGAAACGCTGTTACCACGGCGGTGAAGCGAGTAGCTGGCGCGGCCTGTGTTACTGAAACAGAAAAAAGAGAGGTCTTACGAGCTGACCTAGAACGTAATGTGAGCTTGTGTCTTCACAACAGCTTTTTCAGGAACCGGGAGCAAAAGGTGAATGTGGACTAGCTACCTTGTTGCAAACCGAGGCTGTTAGAGCAGGAGAGTTGGGGGACGGCCGCAACTCCATGGACATGTTGGAGAAGGTTCTGGAAGACAGTGAAATTGAAGAGCAATAACAAGAAGAAATGGAATGAGGAAGATGTAACGAGAAAGATGTAACGAAGAAGAAAAGTGAAGAGTAAAGAGAGAAGGAGAAAAACTTGGTTGTCTTTGTGTTTAAAAATTTATACCAATCAACCAAGTTTGATTATTAAGACTGTTAAATTTTTTGTTTTGATCTAGTTCGGTTAGACCAAGCTTTTAAAATTGTTGAAATTATTACAATTGTTACAATTGTTGAATGAAAATTTTAGTTGTGCTGTTTATATATACATGGAGAGCATAGGTGAGTATAATTACCTATTTAAACACGACTGATGTTTTTAACCTGTGTAAGACACATGTTCACTGTGTGGCGACCTGGCAAGTTTGGGTAAGCTCGCTCGAAGACTTTCCTAGCCACTCCTCAATAACTTTCCTAGCCACAGAGTTTCTTAGTTTTAATATTGAGGACGAGAGCATAAATAACTGATTATACTTGGTGAGTGACGTTAAGTTAATTTTAACGGGTGCGTGGCCGTGCCACATCCCAACTTTTTAATCAGCAAGAGCGAAAAGAATTTTCATGGCGAGATGACGTAAGTAGTTAGAAAAGAATTTTTATCTAGGACACTCCTCATGGTTCAAATTTTGTGAAAATGTTGAAAAGGCTGTGAGATGTAGTATGATGCCATTTGTGACATGTAGTGAGTTGAGGTGGAGTAGATATATTTCAATTTCTAATGCAATTTGTAAGGTTGTTTGTAGAGGAACACTACTTGGCGATAACCTGGTGTTATGCGATCATTAGGGATATTGATGGGGACTGTCCGGGGAGTTGTGACATTCGACCAGAAAGGACAAAATGCAGATTCGGCAATTTCAAATTATTAGCAGCTAACCTTCCGAATTAGCAGTTTGGAAGGTTTAGCAGTGTTATTGGAACGATTAGTCAAACTGAGAAGGCTGGAATATTCTGGTATTTCAAATTTTTAAAACTTTGAAGTATGACGTCATATTTCTGAGAAACGTCAGAATCGGCAATTTTGGAAGAAACCAGAAAAAATCAGAACAACAATAGCTGCGATTGTGATAACAACGAGGATTGTGATAGAAAAAACAACAACGAATTGCAGAGCTAGCAGAGACCGTTCCGAGTTGAAACGATTGTTTCGCTACAATCGTTGCAAGGCCGTTCACAACAACGGCGAAGGGTGGAAAAGCAGCCATCCGGAAACAAGACAAGGTTGTTATTTACCCGGATTCAAGAAGCCGGAGGGGTTTCGGGACTTGGACTTATATCATTTTATACAAACTTTTAGCTTCCTGGTTATGTCTTGAATTGAATTTATTTAACATCTGAATTCATTTTCCGACGATGAGAAGCTAGGGGTTGGGGGAAAGGGTTGATCCATCTTCGATGGAGATGATGATTTTTATCTACTGAACAAAAACAATAGTGATATAATAAGTAATAGTAGTCCTGTTTTTAAGAGTGACCTCGTGGTCTGGGGATACTGAGACCCAGCCATGAGCTCACTAATTTTGCATGTAATTAAGTTAATTTGAGCGTTCTGGTCGAAGCCGGAGAACAGTAACGTTTTTATCGACCCGATGTTAGAAAAACCACCAAAAGAACTGGCTTTGGTAGAGACAGTGAAAAGTATGTAGAGCTCTGTTTAGACGCTGGCCAGTCCTTTTATAGCTTAGCTCTATTTTCCGTCGATATGTACTTCCGGGCGAATGTTACATAGATGTTTTTATGGCGCTCCTGGGTGTTATTCTTTTTCAAGATCATGACCGGCAGAACCGTTAACGAGCACTCCGCGCCGAGTGGATGCTCATAATAACGCCCTTAATAGGCCCTAACCGCCGAGGTGGAGGTGTAGTTCGGAAAGCGGGAGCCTTCCGGATTCGCGTGAATAGCTTTTTAACCTAGTTAAAACCAAAAATTCACGAACCAGGAAGGGTGGGGGGTTTCGCGGTCCCATCATCTCCTGAGTGGTCCGTGACCAAAAAGACTTAAAGATATATAAAACCAAACAAAAAGTAGTATATTACCCAAGAAAAACAAAAAACAAAAAAAAATAACCGAAAAAAATCAAAAACAGTGAAAAAGTACAAAATCAGTAGAAGTCATCCCCCCTACAAGATGTGATCCGACCCTCCCGTTTGTTGTTGATAGATATATTGTTGTTGCAGGTATTTATATCAATCAGGATCGTTACGATCAATTTTGTAGCCCGTTTGTGAGGCTTGTACTGTAGGGTTGTTTGAGTATTAAAGCACGTTAATGGTAATTTGCGCTCAATCCGGTAGGGTCTGCTGATTTGCGCTCAATCCGGAGGGGTCTTGGGAGACGACTGATTCGGCAAGCAGTACAAGGAGCAACAAGAAGGGGCTCAACGACAACGACAGTCGACTGTTGGGTATCGTTAACAAGTTTTGTATCCCTTTTGGTACACAAAATAAGATAGTTTTATGTGGGGGGCTCGACAGTGCTGCACTGTAGTGACCCTTCAACGAACTGCGAGAATCCGAGTTAAGCACCTTAATTCAGATATTGAACAAACACGAAGGGGTATAGTATTACTAATATTATTACTTATATAGCCTATATTAATACTCCTATATCGTTTTTCAGTGAAAAACACAGTAAGCGGACAGGTTTTTAGGGTCAAAACCGCGATATTTTGATCCCCCCACAAATCGCGATTTTCGAAATATCGATATTTTTTGAAACAGAAAAAAACGCTAAATTAGTGAGTTACATCGTAATTGTGCTAGTATATTAGGTAGAACCGGTTGAGTTTAGTTCAGATGTGGTTGGAACTATTTTGGTACCAAAAACCGAATTTTCGTGATTTTTGAGAAAACGGAACACTATAAAATCAGAAAAGTTTTTAAAATTTTTGAGTTAGGACAGTAAAAATAGTTGTTCGGACAACTTCCACTAGTGAATCCACAGGTTTTAAGACCCGTTTACCGAAACCTTTCCGGATTACAGAGAAAGCGAACTTAACGTGTTTGATTCAGTGGATTCATCAATCCGGAGGGGTCCAGGTAGCATAGTTTTTCGCTAATTTTTTCAACTAAAGCGCTTTAGATCGGGTTTTTTGCATTAAAATAGAAGAGTATAGGCCTTCTGAGCTCGGATCAATAATTTTTAGGTAGAAAAGAACAGAATTGCGGAAAAAGTTAGGCGGAACCTGTAAGAGAGAAATTTCTTGACTTAAGAAAAAGACGTTTTGGTTGAAAACTTTGGAACTACTGGACTGATCCAGTTGATCTTGGTACCAATAGATCAGAAATTAGCTGAGCTTACTGATAGGGACAAAAGTTATTCGAAAAAAATAAGCGTGAAAATTTTTGGAGATTTTTTTTAGCAAACTCACCAATTCGGGAGGGTAGACTCCTCACGTTTTATAAACAATTTTTTTTGGAAAGACCTTACATCCCTACCAAAGGGTAGAAACGGTTGAATAAGGCAATTTTACGCTGTACTAGAAGAATAAGGAAGGCTAAAGGCACCAGAAAACCTTGATAGCGCCGAAATTAGGCTAGCGATAAGATCCTTCACCGTTAGCGTGAATTGTCAAATAAGAGGCTTAACTTCAATCCGGAAGGGTCTAGGGCAGGACCACATACACTTCCTAGTTAATACAGACAGCATCATAGCATCGGAGAACGTATCCGGAGGGGTACAGGTTGAAAATCAAGGAAGTCGCGGAAAAGTTATTTTAACAAAACTGGAGGGGTCCCAATCCGGAGGGGTCCAGATTTTTCCTAATACGGATGGGTCCCAATCCGGAGGGGTCTTACTTATGCTAATCCGGAGGGGTCTCCATTTTGCCAATCCGGAGGGGTCCTATTTTTGCCAATCCAGAGGGGTACTGTTTTTTGTCAACCCGGAGGGGTTTTATTTTTGTTTAAGGACTTAGGTAAGCAGAAGAAAAGATAATAGTGAGGGGTGTTAGGTTATTAAGAGACAGGCTAGGAAACAGTGACTGCACTGGTAACTTGCCTTTCAAAAAAGACCAGACCAGAACAAAACAGGTCCAAACTCGGATATTCGCGACACTAAGTCTAAAAAAAAGAGTTTGTAACTCATTGGTGTGGATTGAAATCCAAAACGTTTTTGAGAAAAGTGACTGCCCTGAGGATTTTAGTAGGTCTAGCTCGGGCAGTCCGAAGGCAGATAGGTAACACAGGACTCAGTGGGTGGAATAGACGCCCACTTGAGAAAATTACTGCCTTCAAGTTTTGTCTGTTTGGTGCAGCACCAAGCAGGGAAAGCTCTTTCTTTATAAAACAAGTTCGACTATTGTACTGCGACTGACTAAAAGTACAAAACACATACGTTTTTCATAAAAATACACTTATTTTGTTATATCTGGTTTTAAATCAACACTTTGTGCTTGATTGGGTAGTGAATACACTATCTTTTAATTTGACTGATATCATCATACTGTGCTAGTTCTCAAATCTTACGACTAATAATCGGTTATTGTGAATAAGTTGTATATACGCTGTGCCGTGATTACATACAAGGATTCGTGTTCACTATTCAATAGAAACTTTTGGAATTTATTTTGTTGTGTTTTTTTATCAGTAGTCAGATCAAAAGGACACTAACAATCGAACTGAGTGTATATATAGATAGTAAGAAGCGATAAAGTAAAAATGAGTCTAGACAAGACAAGGAAACCTAAACTAGGTGATAGCTTCAGGATATTCATACCTGAAAAGCAAAGAAAAGCAATGACCGACCCTTTTGTGGAAGGGATCACACGAAACTGGACCGACAAAGGGGAGACGGTTTCAGGCAGAATGGTTGAAACCAGGAATCAAAAGTCCTCAGAAGAGCGAAAAGCTAAGCTAGAAGTGGAGGTCCATCCGGACCAGGCCATGAATGAGAACCAGGAAAAACATGGACCGGAGGGGAGAGACAGAAGAATGGCGAGTGTATCTACTCCGGTAGAACAAGGCCAAGGTTTTGCCACTTCTACCGGGACACTGGACCGAGAGGAGATGTCGGAACTGTCCGACATGTCTACTGAAGTAGTGGCAACTAGAAGATCTCCCACAGACAACACCATGATGGCAGGCGTGACGGAGAAACAGACAACGTCCTCATCGTTTTCAGAAAGAATGAAGAACACTTTCGGAAACATCTTTACATTCACCATGGGAGTGGATACAGGAAATGAAGGTGAATCCCAGAAGAAAGAAGAGGACGATGATGAGCAAGTTGACTCTGGATCTAGACTCATCCTCAATAGTTCGACCCAGGAGAATGAGGAATACACCAACAGAGAGACTGGAACCATGGACAAATTTGGTGTGGTGAGAACGATAAGCAAAGACACAAACACATGAGGCCAGTCAAGAGATTTTGTGAGTATGACAAATTCGGAGACGCGAACTGGGGAGAATAGAAACATAGGGCTACGCAACGCAGCGGCGCATCCAGAGGTGGATAATGAAAAGACGTCGAGGCAGAGAATCAAAGCCCGAATCTCGACCAGCCCAAAGCTACCTGGGATCGACAGGGTGACACCGCCACTAGTGACGCCACCAATAGAAAACGGAGCATCATTAGGAGAAGCCTTGAACAACATAGTGGGCAGTATAGGAGAACAAAATGAACAGATGCCGATAAGAATGAGTGAACTAGAAAGAGCAGTCCACGTTGAAAGAGAAAGTCTGCGGGAAGAAATAAACCGCAATAGACAAGAAGTTGGTAGAAGCGAAAAACGCTTGAAGGAAAGAACAGACGAGCACATAGCGAAGAACTTGTCGCGAATGACATGAGAAGCGGAACAGAGAGAGTTGCGCTTAAGAGACGACATGGAGAAGTTAAGAATTCAGCAAGAGCAGTCTCTTGGGACTCTTGACACAAAGATAGACGCGATGATGGAGAGGCGAACTCAGGCTATCATGGATAGGTTGGACGGGCTACTAGGCAGCAAGAGTGGACCAAAAGAAGGAGAATCGAACTCGGGACGTCACAGCAGGGAGCCGAGGGTGAACTTCAATGACCATCAAAGGAGGAGGACATATGGATCCACTAGAGGTAGGAGCAGTTCATGAGGCTTTGCCACAAGGGATAATAGAACATGGGGCCCAAACAAAAGAGCAAGTTCAACAGGGAACAGACAGACCTCAAACGAACGACCGAAGCAAGGCACACATGCGACTGGGAGAGGCGATTCCGGTAACAGGAGACATGCGAGCCCAGGGAGGAGTCATGTGGGCCAAGGGGGAAACATTCACAGCGATTCGGATTGTAGGGATGCACCGAATACAGATCACTTAACAGGGGGCGATGTTCCTCAGGCGGGGCACTCAAGAGATGCTGCGGCAATGGCCTCAGCCTTTGAACCCCTAAACAGGTCGTTGGAGACATTCCTGACGAGGTTATCCAGAACTAATGAACGCAGCGAAAAGTCTAGAAGAGTCTTTAAGAAACCAAGATGCTATAAAGACGAATCTGACGGCTGCATTGACACCTGGATAGAGGTTATGAAACAGCATTTTGAGGAAGAAGACCTATCAGAAAGCTATGAGCTCACCAGTTTTTTTGAAGGGACAGCCCTAAACTGTGTGATGGCCAAAAAGCAATATCAGTGGGATACTGCTGAGAAAATCTTGAAATCTTGTTAAATCGTTTTGGCTCAAGGGTGCAGGGACACCAAGCAATGATGCGCTTTGAGAAAAGGAGGCAACGAGAAGATGAGACGATAGACAAGTTTCTAGACGATTTGGAGATGCTTAGAAGGCGTAGCCAACCGGACGAGTCGAACAGGAGGATGAACCTGGCGGTAGCCTCAAAGTTCATCGATGGTGTGAAGATTGATGAACTTCGTACAATGTAAGCAACACATTACACACCACTATCAACCAATGCGCCAACACCAGAGGAGTTGAGGCTCAAGTCAAAAGAATATATTTTACTGAAACCTCCATCGAGATCTGGATATTACAAGAACAGTTATGGCAATTTTAACAATGGACCAGCAAACCAAGGGAGCAATTGGTACAAACCGAGGGATGATATGGACAAGAGACGCTCTTGTGCCGATTGCAGTTCAACGGACCATCATGTGTTAGCATGCCCAACTTATAAACAGGGCATGAAAGCAATATGCTTTAGCCTCGAGGACGAAGATGCGTCAGAAGTCGATCATGAAGATTTCATGAGAGGAGTAATTGCAAAATTCGGCCCGAGGTGTTTCTTTTGTAACTTGAAAGATCATTTTAAATCAGATTGTCCGCAATTCTGGGATGCTGTAGCAGACATCAAGCATCCAAAGCATGAGGGAGCTTTATCAGGAGTGAAAGCCAGCAAGGCTCGCCTATTGAGTGAAGCGGAGGCGCGCAGAAAAGACAAACCGCAAGAGCTGCCGACGAAGAAAATGCGAGCGGTAACTGGAGAGACATGCGAACCGGAACCAGTGACTGCGGCCGATGACTTCAAGATTGATTATAGGGCAGCCGCGAGGGATGCTCTAAATAGAGTGCAGCAGGAACTGGTGACATAAGAGATCGAACAAAAAGTGAAACTCGAACTGGAAAATGAGAAACTACAGGAGAAACTGAATACCTTCGAGGCAACAGAAGTCAAAGAGACAAAGGTACTAAGTAGTTTGATCATGAAACTTAATGTGATCTCCGAGCAGAGGTTCGGTATGGTGCCACAAGGAAGCAAAATTTAGTCAATAATCTCGTTAGCGGGACATCAGGTAATCAGAACTCTGAGCGAACCGTCAGAGTTCACTTCGATGCATTTGGATACATATGCAGATTATCTGAGGCAGGTGGAGCCACGCACTGAATCGAGAGCGGTGCGAGCACTACTAACAACGGTTGGCCTTCGCACAAAGAAGCTTCATGGGCTCTACGTGGAAGTCTATGGACCGTATCAGGTGAGGCTGAACGTAGATGGAATCAGTTCTACACTAGGACTTATGTGACAACAGACTGTGACCAAATAGGGCAGATATATCTGGGTGAAGAAGAACTCATAGTCCGCAGGATAGGCCTTGACGCCATGATGGAGCAAGACGCAGTACACATTGGGTACGAAGCAGTTGTGACTGCACATCTGCTCGACACCAACGGAAAGAAAATCGGAGTCACAGGTTTCTGGACACTGGAGCGGTAGTGAGTGTGATACCGATAAAGACTTGGGAAAGAATGGGCTTCACGAGGGAAGATCTAATTCCGACGATTCTCAGACTGGCTGCAGCCAATCGAGGAGAACATTACGTAGCCGGAAGAACACCAATAACGGTTCTCCACATGGGAGGACGGGATCTTTGGATGAGCTTCCTGGTGGTAGAGAATTTGGACGACGCCGACCAATTCATCTTGGGCAGAGATTTCGTCAGGAATTATGACGTGATGATCGACTTGAACAACGGTCTAATAAGGACTAGGAACCCGGATCGGAAGTATGTTAAGAAACCAATTAATAGAATAATAACAGACGAAAACAAGGTACCAATTTTTTAGACAGAAAAGTAAAACTACAGCTGGGTCAAGCAATAGTAGCAAATTTTAGAATGAGAAATTTAAATTCGTTAAGTGATAGTAAAGTAAACAGGTTTGTTTGGTACCGAACCCAAATAGTCAAAGCTCAGTGATTTTAGGCCGTAGCTTCTCGGTAACGCGAAACGGACTGTGTGTCAGTGTGTTATTGAACACACTGGACACCACGGTTTCAATCCAGCGTGGAAAGAAGCTTGGTTACGCTTTGCCGATGAGGACCAACTATGAAGAGACACAAAACTTGAAGAAATATAATGTGAAAGACTGTCCTTATCATGCCAATAAAGACAAAATTTTAATTAACATTATTGAATTAAAATCTATTCATAAATTGTTTTCCTGTCCGACACGGACGACGGCTTGTCGAGCTGCTCGAATTTTCCGGAACGCTCCTCGTCATATGAACTAGAGTCTGACAAACCGGTTTTGCCAGAGATAGAACACTTAAAAGGGAAAAAAAGCGAGGGAGATTTCGAGCTACAACGGAAGGTTTTAAATCGGAACGCGGATGTGTTTTCAAGACATAAGGCGATATCGGTTGCTGTAATTTCGTCGAACACGAAATTGAACTTGAGCAAGGGACAGCGCAAGACGAATGACGCCACATAAATCGGAAGCGTGCCGAGCGGAAAAAAATGTTGCTGGAATACGACATGATAGAGCCCTCGAAGTCGCCATGGGCTTGCAGGGTAGTAATGGCGAAAAAGAAAGGGGCATCTTAGGTTTTGTTGCGACTTTCGCAACTTGAACTCGGTAACGATAAAAGATGCGTACCCGATACCGCGAATAGACGAGAGCCTCTCTAAACTTGGTGATGCCAAGTTCTTCACCACATTGGACTTGGGTTCTGCCTTCTCGCAGGTCCCTCTGCGGAAGAAGGATAGAGAAAAGACCGGATTCGCGTGTGAGTTGGGGTTGTACCAGTGGAAGAGGATGCCCTTTGGCTTTTGCAACGCAACGGCCACTTTTCAAAGACTGATGGCTCAGGCTTTGACCAGTGTGACAAAGAAGTACGGGAATCTTGTGATGTGTTACGTGGATGACGTAGTCCTAGCAACACCGACCCTGGAAGACCACATTGATTGGCTCGATGAGGTCTTTGGATGCATGAAAAGAGCAGGGTTGAATTGCAAACCATCGAAATGTGAAATCCATAGGAATTCAATCAAGTACCTGGGAAGAATGGTGGACAGGCATGGTGTGAGGCCGGACCCGGAAACAGTAGAAGCTGTGTTGACATGGAAGGTTCCATGAACGTACACACATCTCATGAGCTTCCTAGGGTTTGCCAACTACTACCGTGAGTTCATAAAAGGATATGCAGACAAGGTGTATTCGATGCAGAAGTTGATGTGCAACAAAGGGAAAAAGTTTGAATGGAGCGATGAAGCTCAAACGGTTTTTGAGAACATAAAGCGGGAACTGTGCGAAGCGTCAGTGCTAGGCATGCCTACTGAAAAGGGCAAGAATGTTCTTGACACAGACGCATCAGTAGTAGCCATCTCGAGAATAATGCATCAGGAGCAGGAATGGAATGGGAGAACCGTTCTCCGTCCCATTGCATATGGCAGTAAGGTGTTAAGTGACACTGAGGTGAAATATGGTGCACCAAAAGCAGAAATGTTTGCAGTAATCACATTCGTGGCAAAAAACCGCGCATACTTGGGGAGCGCTCTCTTTAAGTTACGCGTTGACAACAGGGCGTTATCCTGGTTAAAGAAATACTCGATGGATCAGAGTTATATAGGAAGTTGGATAGTAAGATTAGATGGCTACCACATGATAACTGAGCACAGGATGCGTGACAAACACCAGAACGCTGACAACCTCAGCAAGAAAACCGAGTTCTATGAAAGACTGGAACAGAAGCAAGCCAATCAGGTGGAAATAAGGGACGGATTCTCGTTTCTGGACAATGAAACCTATGAAACACTTCCCTTGACGAGATGGTTGGACAAGTCTGGACATCCAACTCCAGGACATCCTGAGTTACCTGTGGAGAAAGCAGCCGAGATAAAGATCCTATCCAAG
Organism: Symsagittifera roscoffensis; assembly: GCF_963678635.1. Taxonomy (NCBI): domain Eukaryota; kingdom Metazoa; phylum Xenacoelomorpha; order Acoela; family Convolutidae; genus Symsagittifera; species Symsagittifera roscoffensis. The sequence continues at coordinate 57,106,427 of NC_087063.1, read as the reverse complement.
AAGGACCCGGCGCCCTTGGATCTGTTGCTGCGCTCAAACCTGGTCCAGCAGGAACTCTCTCACATGAACTTTAACAGCCTCTCATTATTGGATAAAACGGTGCAGGTCACACCGCAAGTGATGCGGATGCTGGGTGGATTGTTAGAGAGAGAAGTGACCAGAGATGATCCCGAGTGGGCAGCAGCAGTGGCATCACTGACAGTCAGGGAGAAGGTGAAGATCACGCCGTCCAAACGACAACATGAAGATAACGAGAGGGATTGTAGGGCAATAGTTCAGCAACTAATACCATTCGAGGTTTTAACCAGTACTTCCTACGGATGGAAAGAACAGGGGAGCAATGCGCGAAGGAAAACCGTTGCCTTTATGGACCATGATAAAGATGGTGAAAAAGTTGAACGAAACCTGGTGCAAGATTGTCCGGGGAGACGAACGATGAGAAGAGCCAGCGAGTTCAAGATCAACACCCGGGACAAGGAAATTTGTCCGGGGAGTCTGATGTAGATGAGGAAGTTGCTGATGGGAAGCAGGACCTGGAGAACAAGGTTTTGTCCGGGGAGTTCAGATGGATGAGAAGAAAGCACAGAACTGACCCAGGAGATGGTGCAGACTCCGTCGCAGACTCTCCAACAGATGACAACCCCGAAACTCAGGAATTGACACCTACTCAGACAGAAACTCGAGCTCAGGATCGGAACTGTCAGAATTAGCACTACTAGTGGAAACTCGAGCAAGGGATCTGGATAGAGAGGTATACCAGGACCCTGATAGTGATGGGTACCTCATACCAGGTGAAAGAGTCTTTGATAACGCAGCGGATGATCTGGAGACAATAGCGGTATCGAAACGTTCGATGAGTCTGTTGCCGCAAAAAGAGGTAGCCAGGACTGATCTTCAGCCATTCAAACAGGAAACACAGCCATTGGTAAAGAGTTGGTGCGTTAAGATGGAAGAGGATACGCATCGGCCCAATAAGCTGAATAGTCAGATGAGGGTCATGAAGACGTATTTGAAGGCGAGATACAGACTCTCGGATCTTCTAAGAGCGCAGAGAATTGACCGCATGACAAGCAACCTGAAAAAGTGGATCGAAAATGGTTCACCGGATAAAAAGGACCTCAAGGAAGACAGTTACCGTATCCTGAGACAGTATTTGATGCAGAAAGAGGGAAGGTTATACTTGAACAAGGACGGGATTGTGGCTTGCAAGAGAAGAGATGAAGACGAAGTCCTATACAAGTATAACGCGATAGTGTTGCCACAACTCTATCAGACAGAACTCTTATTCAGATCGCATGAGGGGATCGACAAAGTGTATCAGAGGATCCTGAAGCACTTTGAGTGGCCTGGAATGAAAAAGGCTTGCAAAAAGTGGGTAACAGCATGCCTGTCATGCCAACAGGTCAAGGATCCAAGGAAATTGCGATTTCCCTCACAATCGATCGAGTCGTCTGAATTCAACGAGGTGGTGCAGATAGATCACCAAAAGATATGCAAGGCAGACAGTGGTTATAATCAAGTCTTGGTCATGATAGATCACTTCACGAAGTATGCAGAGGCCGTGCCCTGCATAACTGCCTCGGCGGAAGAGACGTGCGACTACCTGATCAATATGTGGATAGCGAGACACGGTTGTCCGATGACGTTTCAATCGAATAATGGAACAGCTTTCGTAGGAGAGCTCACGAAAGGGCTAATGAGACGCTCACAGGTTGCTCAAGCTCACTCCACGACATACCATCCCCTGACAAATGGCTTAGTAGAAAGGCAGAATCGAACGTTAGTGTCGATGCTGAGGCTATATTGTTCCAGGTACATGACCGCGTGGGACAGATATCTTCCACAGGTGATGGGAGCTTACAATAGCACACAACGTTCCACCACTGGAGTTACTCCACATATGAGGGTCATGAAGACTTACTTGAAGGCGAGATACAGACTCTCGGATCTTCTAAGAGCCAACAGGTCAAGGATCCAAGGAAATTGCAATTTTCCTTACAATCGATCGAGTCGTCTGATTTCAACGAGGTGGTGCAGATAGATCATCAAAAGATATGCATGACAGACAGTGGTTATAATCAAGTCTTGGTCATGATAGATCACTTCACGAAGTTTGCAGAGGCCGTGCCCTGCATAACTGCCTCGGCGGAAGAGACGTGCGGTCACCTGATCAATACGTGGATAGCGAGACACGGTTGTCCGATGACGTTTCAATCGGATAATGGAACAGCTTTTGTAGGAAAGCTCACGAAAGATCTAATGAGACGCTCACAGGTTGCTCAAGCTCACTCCACGACATACCATCCCCAGACAAATGGCTTAGTGGAAAGGCAGAATCGAACGTTAGTGTCGATGCTGAGGGTATATTGTTCCAGGTACATGACCGATTGGGACAGATATCTTTCACAGGTGATGGGAGCTTACAATAGCACACAACATTCCACCACCGGAGTTACTCCACATATGAGGGTCATGAAGACGTACTTGAAGGCGAGATACAGACTCTCGGATCTTCTAAGAGCGCAGAGAAATGACCGCTTGGAAAGGCAGAATCGAACGTTAGTGTCGATGCTGAGGGTATATTGTTCCTGGTACATGACCGATTGGGACAGATATCTTCCACAGGTGATGGGAGCTTACAATAGCACACAACATTCCACCACCGGAGTTAGTCCACATATGATGCTGGCCGGGCACGAGAAGTCTTTGCCCTTGACTTTCTTCTACCCAGAGTATGAGGGGGAAGAAGACGTCACCACAGGTCTATGTAAGGGATGTAATTAGACGTCAGCAAGAGTTGAACGACTTATGTAGACAAAATACTCAGCAGGCACAGGCAAGGCAGAGGAAAAAATTTGACAAGAAAGCAGCTGGTGCAAAAGCTTATTCGGTAGGGGACTACGTGTGGGTATTTCAGAACGTCATACCACCGAAAGGAACGAAAAAGCTTCTAAAAATGGAGGGGACCCTTCATGATTACGAGAGTGCACCAGGAGGGACGCTTTTATAGACTGAGTACTGGCCGAGCCGCTCATTACGAAAAAAATTAAGCCACACAAGACTGGTATATACCTGCACACATGGAAGAAGGGGATTATCTAATGATGGTCCCTGCTTTTGAGGTCAATGAGAGGGGCACCAGGGAAAAGAACGATGGAAATGAAGTCATAGAGGAAGGAACAAGTACACCACAGGACCTGGACCCAAATGAGGTGATTGAAGCAGACGATGAAACTTTACCCTACGCAGAAGAGGACTGGCAAGACCCTGAACAAAGGGAGGTTCCCAAGAAATTGGAACCGGATCTTCCGTTCACGATACAGACTCGTCATAATGACAGGACAAGATCCAAGAAGAAATATAACCCTTACGGCGAAGATTTTGTAGTGGACAGGATAGACTTGAAGAAGATAGGGGAAGAAGTAGTGGGTCTAGAAGAAATAACTGTGTCACAGGACATTGACATAGTCGATGATCACGACGATGAGTGGGTCGATGACCGGTCGAAACCCGAGGTACAATTCGACGACGAGCAACAGCAGTCATTTGAACAAGACTTGACGAATCTGCGTGTCTTGGAATGGCTGAACGAAATGACGTCGGACCCAGAGGAGACCAGTGTCACGACTCAAGATATAGATCGTGAAAGCATGAAATACATGAAAATTGAACGAGAAGATCCTTCCTGGGCTGCCCAGGAGGGGCGACTACTCATTCCGGCTTCCAATCTTGACTTGATACCCGGTATGCGATCGACGGGGACGTCGATGGATATTTTTGTCCGGAAAGTGGGGGTAGGACTTACCCACACTGAAAATTTAGTAATAAAAAAATTAAGAATAGCAGGAGAGACAGGGGATTTAGAAGCAGAAACATGCGGAGAACCAAATAAACCTGACATGGGGAGGGTAGTTGACTCATATTTTAACTTACCAAATAAATATACAGGTAGCATAATACTAACAGACAGCGATTTCATACTCACGGATAGAACATATGCGATAGCAATCACAGCAGACATGATTTTTAAAACAGCGTTAGCAGCAGATTTTAAGAGAGAATATAAAAACATAGAACTCCCTTGGAAGCAAAGACCAGGAATAGGGGGCGTAGCAGCCTTGCATCCGGCGGCGTCACAGAAACCGGGAAAATACCTATGCTTCTTAGTGACACGGGCGACGGAGAAGCGGCACGTGGACCCGGAAAACCTAGTCTTGTCCTTGATGAGATTGAGAGAATTCCTCGTGGAAAGGGATGTGAAGGAGCTTTCGCTTCCAGTGTACGACCCGAACAGAGGACGACTGCATCCTCGAGAACTGTACGCGCTCATACACGTAATCTCTGATACTAATATACAAGTATTTTTACATAAGAAATATTACTTAAGTATAGGCTGAGATAAGGTGACATGCAAGAGGGTGTCAGACTAAAGTAGGTAATGTGTGTTAGGTTATGTTATGTGTTATGTTATTAAGGTCCTGGGTAAGAAAGAGTTAGTGACCACGAACAACTGAATAACGATCTTAGGAATAGATCCAAAGTTTGGACTGTCCAATCTTAGGTCGAGTTCCAAAAATTTTGAGACTGATTGATTTTAATAAAATTTAGGATGAAAATCTTTTTTATCTGACTGTTTTAAATAAATTTTAACGAGAAGCTAAGGTGAAACGGACAAATGTGATATTCGTGACCTCTTTTCTAGATCCTGATTGATCATTTCATTACTCACTTGAGTCAAATCGTTGAATCAAATCGAATCAAACCTGAAAAGAGAATGGATAACTTCAACTTGGATGAATTGATGGACCTGGCAGAGGCATATGTAGGAGAGATGGTAGATGCGATCTATCGTCGGCTAATGGATCGAGACTTCGCTCTGGAGGACCCAGAGGTAGTCATGTTGCTGACCGCCCTGATAAACATCTTGGGGCATGACAACCGTGGGGACCGCCCCACGGAAGTCCTATTGATGGCAGGATGCGGAGAAAGGGGAGTACTAGACCGCCCGAACATGAGAGTGATGAGGTGGAGAAACGGGGCTCTCTCAGGGAGTGACTTGGCGAACGAGCCTGGATTGGGAAGTTCTAGGACTTACCAACCAGGTGAGATGCCTTTGCCCTCCGAGCCCAAGCCTGGGCTGAGGAGAATTCATCAAGAGATGAACCGCGAGGCTGCCTCTTCTAGTTCACCACTGAGAATAGCTGTGCCACCAAAGAGGGCAAGAGATGAACAAGGGGTTCAAACGAACAAAACCATGCAAGATCTAGATGGGATGAAAGATGAGCTGGAAAGGACCAGGAAGGAGCTGGATGAAGTGACTAAGACCATGCTCATTACGGAGGACGACAAAGACATGTGGAAGAAATTGTTTGAAGACTGCAACAAAAAGCAGGGTGAAGAAATTGAACGCTTGAGGCGGGACTACAAGGAGCGATCGGAACGGGTGGCATTGACAACAGCCGTGGAAAAAGTGATAACTGCAAGGAGTGTTCCTCGTGGGCAGTCCCGATGGAGCTTTTTACGCCTCAAGAAATGAGTCAAACGACAGAAACGCGACTCTCAACTGCAACTGGTCGAGTGAAAATCCAGGACCCGAGTGATACCTTAGGTGACCCAGTCGTGGAGCAGAGGATGAGGAAGCTGATAGAGACGCGCCAGGTTCCAAGCTGACTGCACCCTATGGAACGGTCGACAATACGGGCAGAGTACAGCTCTCCCAAGACGTAATGACCAAAAGGGGAGTTAGCGATGCAACGCTACCAATGGGGAGCTCAAAAGTCCCAGACAGGAAGGTAGGAAAGATGCCGGCGAAGATGTCACGGGTAATGGATGTGCAAAAGAATAAACATCTTGGTCAGAGTGTTCTCAAACTTGAGGACCTCCTGGATCACCACGGTGATGGCTTTCGGAGGCGCGACGATGGCCCAGTTATTTCGGATGGTGGATTTGATGAACCCAGGGATAATCCCTAATGTAACGATCCTAGTTGGAACAAATAATATCTCGAGGAGCTCAGATGAGGAAGAAGCACTATGGGAATCAATGATAGTGTGCTTGTTTACTACCCTCTGGCAAAAGTTCAAGTGCGTGGTACTGACCGTTTGCACTGTGCCAATGAGCACGAGGACGTTGACTGCAGCAGAGAGAAGGAAGAGATGTTGAAGGAAGATTTGGAGAGAAACGTGACGTTGTGTCTCCACAACAGCTTCTGCAGGAACAGAGAATCTAATGTGGATCCCCTACCTTGTTGCAAACAAAGGATAGAAGAGCAGAATTGTTGGAGGACTGCTTCCAACCGCGTCAGAATAGCTAACGATGTGTTGCAAGACACATAAAAATGAAAGTACAGAGTCAATGTCGCAGGAGGAGGAGATGGAGCATTGGCAAATGGCCGGAAGACAAGATGCAAAAAGAAACGATGTTAGAAGAATTTAGAAGTTTTAGAACTTTTGAACGACGAAAAAAGAGGAAACAAAGAAGTGACTAAAAGAAAAAGTTAAAACTCAGAATTGTTTTATGTGTGTGACAAAAACTCAAGTGAGAAAATTAGCAGCCAAGTTGTAATTGAGAGCTGAAACATTTAGTTGAGTTTTGAACATTAAAGAACTTGTTTCATTTATAAATTTGCATTTTGATTTTAATTAGTGGCTTTAGAGACACTTACTATTTATTTGGAAAGGTTTGAGTAAAGAGTATATTTAAATATTCCAGCCTGCATGACTGTTCTTAATCAACTAGGAAAACTGATCACTTTGTGGTGACATGAAAGGCTTGGGTAATCTCTTGAAGAGGGAGATTGTTTCATTGTTCTTTCTAACCACAGAGATCCTTATTTTTATTATATTCAGGACAATAACAACTAAAATTTCCGAAGGGAAGAAGCATAGTAGGATTATTTTAGCGTGTTGGTTGGCAGGATTGTCCTGCAAACTAACACCTTTTAAAAGCTAGGAGAAAAATTTTAAATCAGGGCATTGACGTTGGAAGTCAGAAAAAATGTTTTATCTTAAGTCATATCCTCAGAGTGCAGAATAGTGAATAAATTTAGAAGACTATAGTAGTGTAGTATGATGCCATTTACATGCTGCAGTGAGTCGATATGATGCGGAGAAAAGTAATTTCGTGCATTTTGTAAATTCTGCTCAATGACACTGTACCAATTTTACGAACATTGCGAGATTCAATGGGGACATTGACCGGGATGTCCGGGGAGTATGTGACAATCGACCAGAATGGGCGAAAATGCAGATTCGGCAATTTCGAATTATTAGCAGCTAACCTTCCGAATTAGCAGTTTGGAAGGATTAGCAGTGTTATTGGAACGATTAGTCAAACTGTGAAGGCTGGAATATTCTGGTATTTCAAATTTTTAAATTTTTGAAGTATGACGTCATAATTCTGAGAAACGTCAGAACCGGCCAATTTGGAAGAAACCCAGAAAAAATCAGAACAACAATAGCTGCGATAGTGATAACTACGAGGGTTGTGATAGAAAAAACAACAACGAATTTCAGAGTTAGCAAAGACCGTTTCGAGTTGCAACGATTGTGCCGCTACAATCACTGCAAGGCCGTTCACAACAACGGTGAAGGGTGGAAAAGCAGCCTTCCGGAAAGAAGACAAGGTTGTTATTTACCCGGATTCAAGAATCCGGAAGGGTTTCGGGACTTAGACTTATATCATTTTATACAAAATTTTAGCTTCCTGGTTATGTCTCGAATTGAATTTATTTAACATCTGAATTCATTTTCCGACGATGAGAAGCTAGGAGTTGGGGGAAAGGGTTGATCCATCTTCGATGGAGATGATGATTTTTATCTACTGAACAAAAACAATAGTAATATAATAAGTAGTAGTAGCCCTGTTTTTAGGAGTGACCTCGTGGTCTGGGGATACTGAGATCCAGCCATGAGCTCACTAATTTTGCTTGTAATTAAGTTAATTTGAGCGTTCTGGTTGAAGCCGGAGAACAGTAACAATTTTGTCGACCCGATGTTAGAAAGACCACCAAAAAAACTGACTTTGGTAGAGACGGTGAAAATAATGTAGAGCTCTGTTTAGACGCTGGCCAGTCGTTTTATAGCTTAGCTCTATTTTCCGTCGGTATGTACTTCCGGGCGAATGTAACAGTCGCCTACTTCGGTCACATATGAGGCTTAAGAAGAGTAGGCCCTATAACCATTGGCTCAAGAGTCAGGGATACTATCTCTCGTGTTTTTCTACCTCAAAACGGTCGGAGCCAATTCGGTTCGCTTGCGACATGAGACTAAAAACCCGTTACAGCTTAAGGGCCACTACCAAAACACCCCCCATTCTAGAAAAAAAGAACGTCCCCATACTTAGGTCTCAAAATACCCAAAGTACACGAACGCCATTAAAAACAGGGTCGGAACAATCCGCACAGTTGCTTTTTATTAGACAGTGTAACTTTGATCCATTTCAGATATATCAACCTACAACTCGCCTTATCTCAACATACCAATCATTAAACACACTCAAGAAAACTAAATTGAGAACTCGGGAATTAGAGGTAACTAAATTAAAGAGCAACTCGAGAATTAAGTATAATAACTTGAGAAGTTTAATACTAACTAGTTTCAATAAGGAAAACAAGTTTTGACTCTAGTGATGAAGTTTTGGTCTGAACCATTGGGACACCCCAGTTGTTCAACTTTCCACTGAGGGTTCACTCTAGTTCAGCTCGAATAATCGTGATCTTCTTTCGCAATCGTTTCTTTTCCTATTTCAGGATAAGACGGCTCTACTCGCGTTTTGTTTTGTATCTGGAAATTGCGAATAGCAATTTCCCGCTGCTTTTTTAGGTACTTTCCCGCGATTGTAAATCGGATGTTCTGATCTTATTTTTCTGATATTTTCAGTTGTCGCGAGAAAGACGAGCATGACAGGCTCCATTCGAAATTTTGAAAAAATAAATTTTCTCCCAAAATTGCGTGTTTCGTGTTTCTCAAGGTCAAATTTCCAAATATGACCGAGTGGCACATACTCCCCGGACTCGAGATCGATGTCGTCATCGCGTGTTGCCGCCTGCCAGTGAGTCCCCAGAATACCTAGTGTTGCTCAAGATACAGTGCCAGTGGTCATTTACCGAAGTTTGCATTAGACTTAAGTTTATCTACATCCCAAAATTCAGCACTATATAAAATTGTCACACTATCGCTGAACAGCAATCAAAGTTTCATATACCTGCACTTTAAATATCCGCTTTTGAAGCTTATGTTTAAAATTTCTTTTGTCCTATCCAATCAGGAAATTGTCATGAAACATTTTGATTTATTTAATAACTATAGCATATTAATAACAATACTTTGTTTCGTTAAAATTTCTTTTCCGTGACCTCGGATTTTATCCGAGTTCACACTCGAGCCCCTTTTTTTCCCTCTCAAAACTCGAGAAACCCACATTGAGCTCCCTGCTCACTTCGTATTCCTAGCCTTCGAAGTGCTAGGACCTGATGAATTTGACACCGTGATCTGTCTTAGTAGCGCCTCTTCATCATCAGAACTGATCACAATTTCTTGCCATGCTCTCAATTGTACGTAAGATCGCATCCACTCCCTCTGCTCTTGTAACCTCGCTGCCTGATTCGGTAAACCTTTCGTTTTCAATTCCCTGTTCAAGCAAAAGGAATTGTGCAGGCTCAAGCTCACGTTCTTCGCCAGTATCGACTCTCTTGCTTTGGTATTGTCTCTAGACACCCTACCAACTCTATTCCAACCGGTGATTGCATTTCGATGGGTCAGCAGAGGTCTCTTGAAGGCTTCCGGGCCTATCTCCGCCAGGAACTGTCGATATCCTTCTGATATTTCTTCATGTGATCCTTCGTCGCCATATACAACCAAGATGTCAACGTCGCTCGAAACCACGGAAAGAACCTGATGCGACTCCACACGTGCCTGACTTCCATTGGTATGGCAAATACCTTGCATACAGTCTCAAACAACTCGAGTCTCCTGTTGTAGTCTATAGCGTGTATCGATTCTGCCGTAGGAGCCTTCGACTCCCTGTACTTCGTTTCATTTTCTTCGATCCATCGTATTGCCAACATCGTGCTCACTACCAAGATGGTCACCTTCTGCTGATGATCGGGCAATCCGATCGACCGAATTTCGTCTACTTCCCACACTAAGCAAAGGTTTGTATGCTCTGGGTACCACACTGTCTGTGCCAAGCAGTGGCATGGGCACTCCCCATGTGTAATCTCTATGCTTCGGAGATTGCGTTCTGCCGAGGCTTCCAGCAGAGGCTTCCAGCATCATCTTCCTCCGGCATTGGGACATTACCCATCGGCTTCCCGATGGCATTCTGTCTCTCAAAATTGCTCCTATTTTCGTCTCCCAAGCTCAAGAGCTCTTCTCCCCAGACTTCACTCAAGTCATCTCTTTGTGCCTTCGGCACTGTTCCCAGGATCTTCCTCAACAGTCTGTGTGAATGATGTGACATTCAAGCTAGCCGTACCGAGAAGGCCTTATCCACTTGTATCCTTTGGCTGGATACCTCCACCAATGCCATGTGCAATGGATAATGGCTCCCACATACGTTGGCCATTACTGATCTAACCAAAGACTTTGCATTTACCGGCAGGCCATAAGCGTCGATCACTGGAGATCCCATCTCCGCCTCTAGACCAATCTTCCACCCTCTGATATGTTTTTGGGTGGTTTGCAACGCTCCTGGCCACGACTCCACGCTCAACGCCGTCACCAAATGGTGTTCAGACTCCAGCATCTCGAGTGATTGCAGACTACACTTTCTAGAGAAGAACCTCAGCGACGTTGCTATGTTCACTGTGGTGTTCGTATAACACTCAGCCATTATCTGCACCTCGCTCTTCTCTCTTTCCGTTATATCTCTTTCCCGTTATACTAGGTCCTATCTCTGAAAAGTTTGTATTCTGACACAAGATCGTCCATCACAGGTGTGCCCTCCGCCTCCGCACGTCAAGTCAGGACAGCTACCAGGCTTCAACTTCTTTACCGATCCCAGCTTACTTGTTGTTCCACCCGACTCTTTACTCTGTGGTAGGACCAACTTGTGTATCACGTCCAACATTCCCAGATCCTCATCTTTTGTCGGTGTTAACCTTACTCGTTCCGTGACTTCTTCAATCAAGCTTGCATGGGGATGGGAACACCAGGAATGTCTCAGCAATTTCCAAACCGTTCCCAAACTCGTAGTCATCATGCCATTTCCGTTTCCCATTCTCAATTCTACCCTTTTGCTCGAGCGCGGCACGCTTATTACCTTTGGCGTCGCCTCAAGTAACAGGCCCAGGCTCGGTTTCTCCCTTTCCGTTGGATCGATCACGATTATCTTCTACGTCCAAAACTTCAAGAGCTCCGTCACCTCATGATTCCTGTAAGCGCTCGCGGCTTCTGAATGCAAAAAGGGATTATACGCTATCCCCATCTCTCCAGACACGTATTGATACTCTCCCTTTTTTTGGGTCTCGCGTAACCCTCAGCCCAGGCTAAGTTGCGATGCACGTCATGCCCCTCTTCAAACTTCTTGTTGTAGAATCTTCGAATCTCATCCAGTTTTCTATGATTATCTAGGGGTTGTCTCGAGTCATCCTCCTTCTCAATTCCCGTACTCTGGTACACGTTCAGTATGACGGTGGAGACTCTTCTCTCCATGGTTTTGCTCCCCATAGCCCTCTGATGACACGCTTGGACGGTGCTATTGCTCATTACAGACATTATCCACCTCAAGAAACAAGTGGCATCTTTTCTTCTCGCCAGACTCAGACCGGAGTTTTCCTCGCGATGTGTTGTACCAGCATTTGATAGACCTCCAGGTTTTTTTTGCCTAACTTCAATTTGTCACCTGAAGTCAAGACCTCCAACTCTATTCCCACTAAGCTCCATGCGAACATCAGTTGTCCCGCGGTTCTGACGAAGGGATTCGCCATTAGAGGCAATGCTGATGAAGGTGTTCTCATCGCCTCCTCAAAATAATCTCGCAACAGGCTCTGCCAAGATCGCTTTAGCTGGCTTCCCAACTCCAGTTTGTTGACTTCGGCTTTTTGTTGAGTAGCCCAATTGTGACGCTTGCGGGACACCCCTTGACCAAGCTTCTTCAGACAGTCCTCCAATTCCTTCATCGTTTCTAGGGCCACCCACCAAGGTCGAACCGTTTTTCTCGTCGCGTTCTTCTCAAGAGGGTCATTGGACACTTGTTTGCCGACAGCCTGATGTTAAATCGAGATCCATTCGCTGTCCACATCCACTTCCCAGGATTATCCACTCGTCGAACCCTTTTTCGAACCTGCCTTCTGAGGTTTGAAGTCCTCCTGCATTACCAGACTTGTCGAGGCCTCTATTTTTTTCGCTATTTTGGTTAGCCTCCTTGGTCCTGAGCTACTCTTGTATGATGTCGTCTTCCACCGCGCCAAGATCGTGGGGGCGGTCTCCCTCAAGTTCTTTTCCGAAACAGCATCCACCGACGGGCTGCTCAACTCCTCCATCTCTCGCTTCCTTTTCCGAGACTTCGTACCTCTGCTTGAGGGTGTCGTCACTATCATCACAGATTCGATCTCCCCGTCCCGGTCCGACCCTTCCAACTCGTGCCTACACACTAATCGAGCCTTAAGGATATTAGTACTCTTAATCATATTACTAGTCTTAATCTTATCCTCCCCTTCAACTTTATTTATTTTATCACCAGTCCTTTTTTTCAGAGTAGAGCCGTCTTTACATTCATCATCTTTGGTCTTCCGTCGCGTCTCCTTCAGCTTGACCATCTTGGTCAGCAACTCCTCTCTTGCTTTTTCATCCAATCCGGTGGCCATCAGCACTGGTTCTCCAAATTTTACCACCGTATTCCACAGTTCCTTCTTAAAGTCATCTAACGTGGTCTCGCTCTTCATCTCCTGATTAAATTCACTCAAAAAATCCTGCCAATCCATCTCATCTAGAGTCCCCAGAAACATATCTTTGTTCCCCTCGAATGTATTCTTCTGCCTTTCTTCAGCACTCAAGAGTATCATTCCCGTGTTAGAAGTCTCACTTGTAAATGGTAGCTCCAGGTTCTTACGGGGGATGAGGTCAGTGGTGGCGTCGCGCTGTCCGCCCAATCGACTCCGCTCAAGTCCCGCAGCAGCTCCTGGGCGGTGAAATCCACCTCTGCTGGTTTCGGCTCAGGCGTATTCCCCACTTTCATTTCCTCCCCCGTTTCACTAAGAGTTTCGTCCATGCTCTCTTCTCCCGATTCAGCTTGTCTTCTCTCGAGTATCTTCCGGAATCTATCTTCTACAGGGCCAGTTCTCCTGTCTCCCGGAGTGCCCACCGTCAGGGGTGAGGGTGTCGCGGGGTCTTGCTTTTTATACTCCTTCAGGGCTACATACATTCAGCTCCTTCCCTTCTTGCCTCATTTCCACCTGTTCCAATCCGTAACGTGCTCGATACTTCCTCGTGGCAAACTTCATTTCGTCCTTCAGCGCAATGTGTCCTTCTTCCACGATCATCTTGCCATCATCCCATATCGAGTATCCACTCTCCAGGCTCGCCCGATCAAGCGTTCTCATGATTTCCCGCACCTCGAATTTAGGAGGCCTTGAGCCTCTCATCTTCTTGGCTTGAGTCGTCCACGAGTTAATCTTGCTATCACAGGTGTGGAAATAGACCGCCGCCGTGTATCCAATGAACAAGGGATCCCAGCCATCGGTGAATTCCACCTGCTGTTTCTCCACCGTAGCTCTCGCGAATAGGGATGGCACTGCCAGGAGGCTGTTTATCCCCAGGGTCATTCTCCTGACTGTTGGGAACTCGGGAATGGTCGCGGGTAAGACTTACTTCTCCAGTGTCGCCTCCAGCTCCTTTTTTACCAAATCAAAGCTCTTTTTCTACGCGGGGATTCTCAAGATCTCTTGTCCGTTCGCCGTCAGGGGATTCAGGTTCTAAAACTTGGGGTACGTCTCTATGGGGCCTTCACGTTTTCCCCCCATCCTGCACTGCAATTGCCCCCGGAAATTGAATACTACCAACTCGGGATCTTTCACCTTCCCGAAGAGCACTGTGTTACTCATCCTCGCCCTGAGCACCTCTTGTTGACACCAGTTCAGCGCCGTCCCATCCAACACGCTTATTAAACTCACGTGCACTACTGAATGGCGGTATGCAGCCACTAGAGGGTCCGGAAAAGCGTATGTCACCGCTGGGCCGTAGATACAAGTCACAACTTCCTCTAGTCCCCTGATAATTCCCACCGGGTCTGACCTCATCGCCAGGCATAAATCTGTCAGTAGAGGGATACCGCTATTCGCCTCCCTCCATTCCTCTCTAGTCTTCGGGTTCTTTTCTTCACCGGTCATGTGTCGGTTCTGCATCAGTAGATATTCCACCAGCAACGTCTTTAGCCCAGTCGCGCACTTGTATGAATACGTGTCTATGCTCGAGTGATTTTTTCCCATCAACAGGGGCTCTCCATATTCCATTAATCGATGAAACGACACCAATTCGCCATGAGTCAGGAGCACCAGCGACAGATATCCATCAATCCGAAGTGTCTCCACACCCCGGCTGAACATATACGCTGGTCCCATGTTAAACAGGTACCTCGGGTAAACTAAGTACAGGGCTAGCAAGAGACTTATTGGCATGTTCAAGAGCTCTTGCACAAAGGCCCCGAAAATGGTCTCTTTTGCACAAAACACTCCAGCCATGTACCTCTTCTCCCAACAAGGACTCAAGAATCCCAGTATCTCGTGATCTCTCCTCGTCTTCAGCTCACCTTTTGCATGCTCCCGCCAGAATCCTCCAGTGGTGACCTCGTTAGCTGCCGTGACAAACCTGGCCACCGTCATCTCCCTGCTCTCGGCTATCTCCATTTGTTCCTCGAGAAATTCCCAGATCTGCTTCACGAGAGCTGGGGCACTCTCCCTTGTCTTGTCAGTAGCATTCTCGAGTCTGGGTGTCAAAAACGGCCACCTACCTCTCTCTTGCGTTAGTCGATACACCATCGACTCCAGTTGCTTCTCAGTCGCAGCCACGTTCTTCCTTTCGTTGCTTGGTCCCTTCGATTTACTCGTGGAACTCGTGATGGTCACGTCCATGTATCGGAACCACAAGCTGGCTGTCAGATGACTTATTACCGGGTGGTCATCCTCTATTGTCGGACTGAGTTTCAGCTGCCTGGCGAAGTTCGAAATCTCGAGTAAGAGGACCTCATCCAGCACAATGAGTATATCGGCTAATTCATAGAATCCCCTCAAGGCATGGGATACATCCGCCCACGCCGCCGCCAGTTCTGATTTCCGTAATCTCAAGTTCGTAGGTTCCAGCTGAAGTTCGTAGGTTCCAATTCCTTCACTTTCTCCAAATACCGCGTCCTTCTTGCCTCCGCTGTCTTCTCTACTCTCTTATCCTCCACCACTACCACTGAGGATACCACTGAACTCTGGGGCGTCGACGACTCCGCTTCTTCAGCTTCCATCGGCGTGGAACCTGTTTATCTGGTTTGGCTGCTTGTCGAGCTATCTCTTGAGTTGACTCCTGCTCCCAGGCGACTGGACAGCGGTCTTGTGGCAAGAAAAGGAGGATTAGGGGTGGACCGAATGTGACTCGGGTTGTCTCAAGCAAATCTGCCTCCAACTCATTTATATGTCTCTGGAAGACATCATTCAACCGTTCCACGCCCCTGGGCCTATCGAAGTGGACCCCATCTGAGGACGCATCCTCTGCGAAACACTGCTCCATCTGGTCGGCTACGTCCAACAGCCTGATGAGGAGAACGCTCCTTTGGTGTATCTGTTTGATTATCCCGTTCAGAACTCGTACTTTCTCGTTCATCTCCATCGCATGTTGGTCGGCCATCATATTGTAAGGGATGGTGCAAACGGTGAGTATGGCAGGATCCATCTGAATCCTTAACTCCTCCAAGATGCCGCTCATTTTGTCGTGTAACCTCATGACTTTTCTTAATTCTCCTCTGGACACATCATTGGTCCCCATCATTAGGGTCACTGTGTACATCTTCACCATCCCTACCATCTCAAGTGATGCCAACATCTGCGGTGTTGCGGCTCCAGAAAAACTCAAGACTCCAGTCTGCCAGTGCGACTGGATTCGGGTCAGCACCCGTATCAGGCTGTCCCCTACGATCAGATGAACTGCACCCTCAGGTATTCGCAGCAGTGTGTAAAATTCAGATCAGGACGCAATCCACCAATGGAAGCAATCCCTTCTCACCCGCTGCGCCGCGTTCCAATCCATGCGATTGTGCCGGTGGTATCTGCCCTCTGTGTTTTTCTTGTAGCTCGCGATCACCACACTCCTGACCGGTTGCTCTCTCCAAGTCGGGGTTACTCCGCTCGAGCTGGACTTTCGCGACTCCTCAGCTGTAACCTCTCGTGTTATTCCTTCAGACGCGACGAACTCTCGCTCACTTGACTGCTGCTCGTGGTTGAGCTCGGGGTGTATCACGGCAGTGCCACGTCCATCAACGGACGTATTGGTTGCGTTGTCTCTGAACCGCGCAGGGAGGATGCTGGTTCGGTTGGTATCCATACTTCCAGCCCCTCGTTCATGTGTTCTTGAGCCGCACGGTCCAAGTTGAATCTCCCCTTCGACCTGGGAGCCTCATCCACCTCCATACGGGACTCCGGCCTTGAGCTTGCAACAGCTCGTTCCGACGTCCTGGTTTCCTTCTGCTTTTGTTGTTCGAGCTCTCGTTGTCGCATCTGGATTCTTTCCAGCTCCGACTTCAACTGCTCGCAATTCGCCGCGTTGTCTCGCACCCTCTGCTCCTGCTGGTGTTCTGCTCTCAGCATCTCAAGGTCACGACGCGCCTGATCCCTCTCAAGGATCGCCTGATCCCTTTCCAGGTTCGCTTGATTTCTCTCGAGTTTCGCGCTATCTCGGTCAAGATTAGCTTTGTTCTTTTCTCTTTGCGCCCTTTCGAGTTCCCTTTTCAAGTTACTGAGGTCGAGATAAGTCTCATCCGTTTGCTGGGCCCGCGTTATAGAAGGTGGCCTGCTCGCGGACTGGCTAGCCGATCTTGCTGACGGTTTGACCGGCAATGGGAATTCTCCCGCGCCGTACTTAGTGGTATTGCCTAAGCCAGGATTCCTCGCCAAGTCGAATCCTCTCACCCCTCCATCCACATTCCAGGATAGCCATCTTGTCTGTTCCCGATTGGATATACCTTCAGTGGTGTAGCCGACCATCAAGACAGCTTCGGTCGCGGACTCCCTGCACTCGCCTTGCTCCTCTAACTGCAGGATGGCATTCAACATCACTGCCATCCTCTCGTCCACTTGTGTGTAGTCCAGGTCCCTCAAACGCCTGTATAACTCATCGAGCGGCTGCCTCTTTAGTGCAGCAGGCATGGACTTCCAAAATTGATCTGCCAATTTTTACAACTTCTAGTTTATCTCGCGCACCAACCAACTCGTGAATTACCGAACCAACTCGTGAATTACCGTACCAACTCGTGTACTTGAGAAATCTCTTCTGAACGTTTCTAATCGTGAACTTTGTTCAAGACCTTCTATTCCCTTTTCAATAAGTGTGTTCTAGTCGTCAACTTTGGTTTTGATCAAATCAATCTGAAAGTAAAATCCACTCTTTAGACTAAGGTGTCATATTCCTAACCTAAACCCCCCATTATTGTAGTTTAAACCTTACCCCACCGTCCGTTTTACTAAAATAATTCAATTGGAAGTTTTTAAGAGCATGCAGATTCATCTAATGTTTTAGCACCATCATTTTTTAAATTATAATTGTCATGCCAATCACGGTAAAATCCATCTACCTGCCCCAAAGTCCCCATGTACCCTTACTCAAGATCCACATGTACACCCAACTCGAGACCTCAGTTGTCCACCCGTAGCTCAGGCGATACTCATGTAGTACTTCTTGTGTAGGTGTACCATTATCTCTGTTTCTGCGAAGACCACGTGTAGGATGGCATACAACTCCCTTGGGCTCAACTTGCCCCTATTTGGGTCATAAACTGGCATCGAGACCTCCATTATCCCTCTTTCAATCATGAAATCCCTCAGCCTCGTTAGTGCTAACATCACGTGCTCACATTCTATTGTATTCCTTTCATTGACCCTCGTCACTAGAAATCACAGGTATTTGCCCGGGACTTGTGCCACTGATCTCTTGAAGTCAGCCTCCAGTCTCGATTTGAAGCTCATGTCGCCGTTATACAGATCGCGCTAGTCCTGTCTGACAAAATGAAGTCGCTGTCCGTTATTAGGATGTTCTCCGAGTATTCATTAGAGATTTCAAATTTCGTTTTGAAATTTCGTCCTATGGTACGTTCAGCTTCTTCCTCGCCCAATTCTAGTCCGTTGGTCTCTCTTACTTCCCTCAGTTTCTTTATCATCAAATTTTCGGTGTGGGTAAGTCCTACCCCCACTCCCCGGACAAAAATATTCATCGACGTCCCCGTCGATGATGCTGGGTCTAAACTATCTGGGAGTATTTCTAGCGGCTTGTCGGTTGCTGTCCAACCGAAGAGGGGATCTTCCGTATTCACATAATTTTCTGCTGAAACGTCGACCTGTTCGATGCTTAGCCCTTCGTCTTCTTCGCTCTTGACCCCACGCATCCACTCTAGTATCCTCAGGTTCGAGTTCTCCCTCCTCTCTATCTCGCTCTGTTCCAGATCTGTTTCTTGTTCTGGTGTGGAGTAATCTTCATTTGGATAGTATTCATTGTCGTTGATGATTTGCCATTCATCGCCTGCCAACAATTCGTCCACACTCAGTAACTCGTTACCCACTTCATCAGGCCTTATCTTGTCAATTAAGAAGTCATCCCCATACCTATTGTACCTCATGCCCGTCCGTTTACGATTATCGCTCCTGATTCCTACTGTTATCGGCAAGTCCCGCTCCGTCCACTTTGGCACCTCGTCCTGCTCCGGATCGTTCCAGTCTTCTTCCACAAAGGACTCTGCCTCTGAAACCGCTTCTATTTTTTCATTGTCATCCAGACTCAAGCCCTCGTTGCCATCGTTTTTCTCTCGGGTGCCTTCTTCATTCACCTCGCAAGCTGGTTCCACCAATAGGTACTCGAGTTCCTCCATGTTTTGCGGTACGCACCAGTCTTCTGGGGATGGGACATGAGGTTTCAGGTTTTCATAATGCGCTGCACGCCCCGTACTCAAGCGATAAAACCGTCCTTGCTGGTGCACTTCCGTTATCATGAACGGTCCTCTCCATTTCTTGAGTAGTTTCTTTGTACCTTTGGGAGGTATGACATTATGAAAGACCCACACGTACTGGCCCACTGCGTATGGTTTCGCTTGCAGTATATTCTCATCGTTTTTCCTGCGCTGTCTCATTTGTGCTTGCGCAGTATTCCTCCTGCAGAGCTCGTTTAATTCCTGATGTCTCCTGATTGCTTCTTTCACATAAGCATGAGGCGACGTCTTTTTCCCTTCGTACTCCGGGTAAAAGAATGTTAGGGGCATCGCTCTTTCCTTGCCCGTCAACATCATGAAGGGTTTGATTCCTGTTGTTGAGTGTTGCGCACTGTTGTACGCCCCTACCACCTGCGGCAGATACTTATCCCAATCCGTCATGTACCTTGAGCAGTTTACCCTCAGCATGTTCACCAACGTTCTATTCTGCCTCTCCACCAACCCGTTGGGCTGGAGATGGTAGGTCGTTGAGTGTGCTTGAGCTATATGAGACCTCTTCATCAATTCTTTCGTTAAGTCCCCCACGAAGGCTTTGCCGTTGTCCGACTGAAATGTCATGGGACAGCCATACCGCGATATCCAGTGTGTTATCAGGTGATCACAAGTTTCCTCTGCCGAGGCTGTCTGACACGGCACCGCTTCCGCCAGCTTTGTGAAGTGATCTATTATGACTAGTATCTGGTTATATCCTGACTCTGTCATACAGATCTTTTGGTGGTCTATTTGCACAACTTTATTGAGCTCCGAGTTCTCAACGGACTTGAGTGGAAACTTCATCTTCTTTGGGTCTTTCACTTGCAGGCATGCTAGGCATGCATTTACCCATCTCTCGCAGGCTTTCCTTAATCCTGGCAAGTCAAACCTGTGAAGTATTCTCTGTTGCACTTTGTCTATCCCCTGGTGCCCCATTTGATCGTGCGATCTAAATAACACTTCGGTCTGATACAACTGTGGCAGTATGATGAGGTTATGCTTATGCAATATCTTCTCCTCATCTTTTCTCTTGCACGCTACCACCCCATCAGCCGTGTGATAGAGTAAATCCTTTCTTTCTTTGTAGAATTAGTTCAAGATCTTGTAGCTGTCTTCTTCCAGGTCCCCCTTCTCTTTGGATCCCGTCCGGATCCATTTGGAGATGTTACTTGTCATCTTGTCATTCTTTAGGGCCCTTATTAGATCCGACAGCCGGTATCTCGCCTTGACATGTTCCTGTAGTGCCATTATCTGACCATTCATTTCCCCCGGGTTGTGGATGTCATCTTTCAGCTTAACGCACACTATCCTTTTCATGATCTTTTTGTCATCCTCTGGCACCAGATTTGTTCTGACATTCGAGTTGCAAGATACTTCCCTGAACGGTTTCCTCGATGCTGCAACTTTCTCAAGCTCTTCACCTCCTCGCACTTCTTGCTGGTCCAGGTTGTATGTTCCTGATGTGGGATCCGTTTGCAGCTCCCTGTCGCGGTGTCTCATCTTCTCTTCTGCCAGTATCATGCACAGACTATCCTGGTCGTCGCTGCCGCCCTCCGAATCTTCGTCCCATTCTTCACGCTCCCCGGTTAATTTTCCTTCTCCAACATCTTCTTCCTCTGTGGGCCACAACTCCCCGGACTCTTGACCTGTTCCAAGGTGTTCAACTTCCTCCTCAAATGCCACTTTCTTTTTCCTAACCCGAGTCCGCTCGAGTATGTCATCAGGGATTTTGTCCACCAGTGACTGCACTATTTCTTTACCATCAGGATTACTCTCCTCTGAGGTGTTTTCGCCGCTAGCCGTCTCACTCTTCGCAATATCGTGACTTCCGGTCCCTCCCTGCCCTTCCTTTCGATCACGGGTTTATCGTCTGCCAGTTTCTCGAGTAATCTCATCAATTCCTCATCTATCTGTGCTTCTCCCGTTTCTACCTTGTTGAGGTCATAGCCTTTCGCCTTGAGCGTCTCCCTCACAATTTTTGACCTAAGAGTTATTCCCATCGGCGTCCCTCGGCTCTTCTTCAAGATTGTTTTCTCTGGAGGCTCTTCTGGTAATTCGGGGTGATCTTGTATCGGTTTGCCTGACTTGTCGAGCCATCTTGCGAGTGGAAGACTATCATACGTTTCTTTATCCATGAAGGAGAAGACCTCTTTTATTTCTGGCCTATTCGCCTCCCTCTGTTCCTGTCTCTCGTAGAACTCTGTCCTCTTACTCAATCTATCGGCATTTTGATGTTTATCCCTTGTTCTGTGCTCAATTATCATGTTGTACCCGTCCAGGCGAACTATCCACCTACCAATATAGCTCTGGTCCATTGAGTACGTCTTCAGCCAGCTGAGTGCCATGTTGTCAACTCGCAGCTTGAAGGGCTCACTGCATAGATATGCTCTGTATTTCTCGACAAAGGTAACCACCGCGAACATCTACGCTTTCGGTGCCCCGTACTTCATTTGCGTATCACTCCAGACTTTGCTCCCGTACGCTATTGATCTCAAGACTGTCCTCCCGTTCCATTCCTGTTCTTGATGGAGAATTCCAGAAATCGCGACTACCGACGCATCCGTAACCAGCACGTACATCCCTTTCTCTGTTGGCATCCCTAACACTGGTGCCTCGCACAACTCTTCCTTTATTCTCTGGAATGATTCTTCAGCTGCTTTGTTCCACGTGAACTTCTTGTCCTTGTGTCTCATTAATTGTTGCATCGGGTATACTTTATCCGCATAACCCTTGATGAATTCCCTGTAATAGTTCGCGAAACCCAGGAATCTCATCAACTGGTGTTCCGTTTTTGGCGATTTCCAAGTTAGCACTGCTTCAACTGCATCTGGATCTGGTCTGATGCCGTGCCTGTCCACCATCCTCCCCAAGTATTTTATTGAATCCTTGAGTAATTCGCACTTTGATGGTTTGCACTTTAGCCCCGACCTCTTCATGCATGCAAATACCTCGCCCAGTCGCTCGATGTGATCTTCCAGTGTAGGCGTTGCTATTACCACGTCATCCACGTAGCACATTACCAGATTGCCATACTTCTTTGTCACACCTATCAACGCATGTGCCATCAACCGTTGAAATGTAGCCGTGGCATTGCAAAGACCAAACGGCATTTGTTTCCATTGAAACAGCCCCAACTCGCAGGTGAACCCTGTTTGGTCCCTGTCCTGCTTCCTCAACGGGACTTGCCAAAAGGCCGAACCTAAATCAAGAGTCGTAAAAAATTTTGCATCACCTAACTTCGAAAGGCTCTCATCAATCCTAGGTATGGGATAGGCATCCTTCATCGTGACGGAGTTCAGGTACCGAAAGTCACAACAAAACCTCAATTGGTCGCCTTTCTTTTTGGCCATCACTACTCCACACGCCCACGGTGATTTGGATGGTTCTATTATGTCATACTCTAGTAGTGTTTCTATATCTTTCCTACACACATTCGATTTGTGTGGGGTAATTCGCCTCGCCTCCTCCCTGTGCGGTACCGCGGACTCATCAAGCTCTATTTCATGTTCAACAAAATTACAACATCCAATGTCTGCTTTATGTCTCGAAAAAACTTCCTCGTTCCGCTCTAGTACGTCCTTGATGGTCTCGAGTTGTTCATCCGTTACCTTACCCCTTAAATGCTCTATTTCAGGTAAAACTGGTTTATCCATTTCCATTTCCCCTAATGTTGATCTTTCTGGGAAATTTGAACAACTCGATAGTCCATCGTCTGTCTCTGACTTAAGTGATTTTACAAGACCTGATGAACTTTTTATTTTATTCAATCGTGTCAAGATACAAATCTTGTCCCTGTGATTGGGACATTCAATTACTTCATTCTCCTTTACATTTTCAGTCATTTCATATCGAGTTTTCACGGGTAAGGCATATCCCAACTTCCTTCCTCTCTGGATTGTTGTGGGTATGTCAAGAGTATTCAACAAGACACTGACGCAGAGACCGCTCTTGGTTATCGAGAAGAATCATCCTAAAACAGCAGCACTTTGACTGTTTGGATTGGAAACTATGCATACTTGCTTACTATCACTTAACTCATTATAATTTTTCATCCGTAAGCCTACAATTGCCGCTTCGTTCGCTTTCAGCCTTACCCTTCTACTCAAGAACACCGGCACTTTAATCTCATTTGCCATTATCAGATTTACCGGTTTAATTACGTACTTCATATCCGGGTTTCGAATCCTGATAAGGGCATTGTTTAGGTCAATCGTTACGTCGAAGTTCCTGATGAAGTCTCTGCCTAAAATGAACTGGTCAGACTTGTCTAGTTTTTCCACCACTAGAAAACTCATCCACAGGTTGCGTTCCCCTAGGTTTAGGGCTATTATTGGTATTCTGCCTAGTACCCGCAGCGCCACTTAGTTCGCAGCTGATAGCCGTATTCTGGAGTCTATCAAGTCCTCTTTGTCAAAACGCATTCGTTCCCAAGTTTCGATTGGTATAACACTCAAGACCGCTCCCGTATCAAGCAACCCACGTAACTGAGTCTTTTTGCCACTTATGTCAAGCACGTGTGCTGAAACGTCCGCTTCCGTCCCGATGTGCATTGCATCTTCTTCCAGCATGGCGCAGTGTCCAATCGATCTCACCTTTAGTTCTTCTTTGCCCACGTAGATCTGCCCCACTAGATCTTCATCCCATGTTATCATGGTTTTCGTATAGATGTTTATCCCATCTATGTTTAGCATCACCTCATGCGTACCATAAGCTGCTGTATATCTGTTTTCAACGCGGACTGACTTGCTGCCCCTCTCGTGAGTAGCGCACTCAAGGCTCTAGACGTCGTCTGTGGGCTTATCGCACTCATGTAATCTGCGTACCCGTCAATGTGCATTATGGTCTGATCGCTTGGGTCGTTCAAGTTCCTCGTTACTTCATGGCCGCCCACAGTGATTGTTGACATTATTCTGGCCCCGATCTTTGTTATGCCGAATGGCTTTCCCGTCACCATTTTCAGAGTGTTGCAATTTCCACTCTTTCTCGACCCTGCTACGGCTTCTGGAACCGGAACCGGCCAACCTGACGTCTCATTTAACTTCTGCTTTTCGATCTCCTGTTTCAATCGTTGCTCTATTTCCTTCGTCGCTAAGTCCTGTTTGATTTTGTTGATAGCCTCTGCCGCCGCTTTCTCATAATTTATCTCTAGGGCAATTCTGGCCGTGGCTTATATTGCACTGTTGACTTGCGTTACGGCTCTCACCGTCTTCGTTGGCAATTCCGCCCTCGGTGCTTCCGAAAGCCTTGTTTCATACTCGGTTTGTCTGTTTTTCTGGTTCTGCACCACCGCTAACGCCAACTTATGCTTTGGGTGACTCTGGTTCTTCACTGCCTCCCAAAAAAAGGACAGTCCATCCTAAAGTGCCCCTCTTGATTGCAGAAGAAACATCTCGCACCTATCCTGATGATCAAGCCACTATAATACTCGTGTTCCTCCATCTGGCTCACATCTTCCTCATCGGGTGCATATCCCAGACTCTTCATGCCCTGTTTGTGTGTTGTGCAATCCACCACGTGGTGATCAGCTTAACCGCAGTTTGCGCATGATCTACGTTTGTCCATGTCATCTCTAGGCTTGTACCATGACGACCTTTGTGGTTGGTTCCCCCCTTGCACGTTCCTGTTGTCTAAAGATGAGTATTTCTTGGGTTTCATTAGCATGTATTCTCTCGACTTCTGTCTCATTTCTTCAGGAGTCGGTGCACTATCTTTCGACAGTGTGTAGTACGCTGCTAATGTTGTTCTCAAGTCGTCACTTTTCATCCCAACGATGAATTTCGAGGCAATGCTAAAGTTCCTTCTGTTTGTTGACTCTTCAGGGTCACTCCTTCGTCTCAAGCTCTCGAGATCATCTAGGAATCGATCAATTGATTCATCGTCCCTTTGCCTCCTTTTCTCGAATCTCATCATCGATTGGTGACCCTTCATGACTGACCCGAATCGATTCAACAATATCTCCAAGATCTTGTCCGCTGTGTCGCGTTCCTCTTCCTTCTTTGCAACTACGCATTTCAATGCCGTGCCTTCTAAGTTACTGAGTATCGATGTGCAGGCTTGTCTCTCGTCGTTCAAGTTGTCCTGTTCCAAATGTAGTCTCATGACTTCTAACCAGGTATCGATACATCCGTCTGAGTCATCTTTAAATTCTTTTGGCTTCTTGAAGGTTTTCCCGGATTTACCACCTCCTCTCTCACTAGATTCAGTAATTCTCGTGGCGAACGCTTCCAATGTTCTATTCATCATCTCCCAGGTGCTGGCCCATGTCATGGCAGCAGGTCCCGCATTATTGTAAGTCGTGGAATCACCTGGACTACCCATCGTATTTGCGGTTCCACATTTCATAAATGTCTTAGCCCCCCCCCCCCCCCCGGTGCTGTGCTCGCTGCATCCCGGTTTAATGGTAATGGTGTTGACTGCATTTTGTTCCGTTGTGGTTCCACGAAATCAACTCTATTACCTTGCGTTCGATCCGTTACCGCCTTATCTTGTGAGTTTCTCAGGATGGCGTCTAATTTTGTCTGTGTTGCACATGAACTCTCAGCCTGATCTCTTCTCATTGTGTCCATTCTTGTTTCCAGACTTCCCAACTGGCTGTTCACTGCGTCATACCGTTGCTTCATCTCTTGTATGTCTTTTTTGATGTTCTTATCTCGCTCTCCATCAGTGGCATCTACCTTGTCTGACATCTGCTGAAGCCTTTCCTCTGTCGCCCTCGCCAGATTGAAATAGTTGTCCAGGTACTTGTGCTTGTTGTATCTTAATTCTTTCTTATCACCTCTCTATCCTCCTCGCTGTGCTTTAGTCTCTTGTCGATCTGATATAGCTTCGCCATCAGATCACCCAGATCGAGAGAAGTTGTTTCATGTTCAGCTGTTGCCCTGTTGTTGGCTGCTGCTCCCGGTCTGACCTGCTCTTCGTTTTGGTCGGTGTCTGTCGTTTTCGTGGAAACTGTTCCGAATGTTTTGCCTTTCTCGGCCTTCGGTTCCTCCGTCACTATGTCTCTTGATTTCATCCCGACCTTCATTGCCAACTTTTCAGTAAATGACGTTCTTTTTACTTGAGACTCGTCCTTTACCGTTTCTTGCGTGTTGTCCGTTGTGTCCTCCACAGTGTCTATCGGCGAGAATTCCATCGACTTTTGATTTTGTTCTTCTGCATTCGGCATCGGTGTCGACTCCGTCGTCTTCTTCTCCACATCATCCACACTCTGGTCTGGTGTTTCTAGGTCAATCTCGTTGGCGGGTTCCGCTTGTTTCCCTTCCGCGCCCTCTTTCGTGGTGTTCTCTTTAGTACCCTTTGTGTTGACCATGCTAACTGAAAAGTTCTTCTTTGTTATTCTTGGGCCAACCGATTCCATTTTTCGTTGCGACGAGTTATATTTTGTTTTTGACTCTGTGGCTCTTTTTTGAGCTATCGGTACCCTGCTCCGTCTCATGATTTTTATTTAAAATTATTTCTATTTACAATATTGCTATTTACAAAATCCTATTCTGAGAATAAAAAATTTTTGATTTATTAAAAATTTACTAATTCGTGATCCCAACCGAATCCGATCTATCGCGATTTAACGTTCCGACTAGTCCTATCGCTTTTGATTCAGTTATTTCGACCTGTCTTAAGATCCTTTAGTGCCGTCACACCACTTCTTCGTGCTGTCCCAACACTTCTACGTATTTTCCCAACACTTCTACGTATTGTCCCAACACTTCTATGTACTGTCCCAGCACTTCTATGTACTGTCCCAAGGCTTCACGGTACTGTCCCAAGACTTTCTGGTGCTGACCCAAGACTTTCTGATGCTGTCCCAAGACTTTCTGGTGCTGTCCCAAGACTTTCTGGTACTGTCCCAAGACTTTCTGGTACTGTCCCAAGACTGCCTGTCCCAAGACTGCCTGTCCCAAGACTGCCTGTCCCAAGACTGCCTGTCCCAAGACTGCCTGTCCCAAGACTGCCTGTCCCAAGACTGCCTGTCCCAAGACTGCGTGTCCCAAGACTGCCTGTCCCAACACCGCATGTCCCAAGACTGCCTGTCCCAAGACTGCCTGTCCCAAGACTGCCTGTCCCAAGACTGCCTGTCCCAAGACTGCCTGTGCCAAGACTGCCTGTCATAAGACTGCCTGTCCCAAGACTGCCTGTCCCAAGACTGCCTGTCCTACTGTATCTTGTACTACCACTCGAGCTCTAGGAAAAATTTTCCCAAAAAAAAACAACTTTACTGGCCAAAAGTTAAAATCACCAACCCCCTTGTATTTATTTCCTTTTAATATTTTGACGCAAGTTGATACCCAACTTGTTTTAGGTGTCTTGTGATCACCTGTTTGTCCAAAACCGATTAAAACTTTCTTCTCCAAAAGCGTCAAAAATTAACAGAGATAAAAGAAAATGAATATCGATAAAATCAAAAAAACTGTACCCACCTAAAAATCAAAGGTGATTTGTGTCAACCCTTTATCTGAACACCAACAAAAAAAAATGTCTGGTACCTGATTGCCACGCGTTCTCCTCCCCCCTGCTAGCGATCTTATGGGGTATCACAAAAACTGTCTATGTCCGTTCCCCCCTACCGATCCGACCAGGGTACCTACCTTAATTCGATGATAAATTTGGATATCCGCTTCTTATAACCGACGTGTGTAAGAATCTAATGTAACTAAATCGACGATGCCGATCAATTATGTGCCAGTCGGACATATTTGGAAGTTTGACCTTGAGAAAAACAAGAACGCTTAATTTTGGAGTGAAATTTGATTTTTCAAATTTTCGAATGGAGCCTGTCATGCACGATTTTCTCGCGATAACTGAAAACCGAAAAAGAGAAATCAGAACGATCGAGTAACAATCGCGGGAAAGTTGCCAGATAAAGCAGTAGGAAACTGCCATTCGCAATTTCCGTCACAATAAAACTAGAGTAGAGCTGTCCTATCTGAAACAGAAGGAAGCGTATTCCCGAGAACTGGACTATTATTGCTCGACTGGATTATGATTCAAACTGAACTAGAGTGAACCTTCGATGGAAAGGTGGACAGCCTGAGTGTCCCAATGGTTCACGAGGAACCATACTCTAGAGTTCAAACTTGTCCCTGTTGTTGAAACTGATAAACATTAAACTCATTTAGTTACATTATTTAATTCTCGAGTTGATTACCGACTTAATTACTCCCAGTTCTTGAGCGTGCTACGATGTGAGTACTCAATTTAAATTTCTAGAGTGTGTTTTATGATTGTTATGTTGAGGTAAGGCGAGTTTTAGGTTGATCCATCTGAAATGGATCAAAGTTCCACTGTCTGATAAAAAGTAACTTAACGGATTGTTCTGACCCGGTTTTTAACGGCGTTCATGTATTTTGGGTATCTAGAGACCTAAGTATGGGGACGTTCTTATTTCTAGAGTGGGGGATATTTGGGTAGTAGCCTTCAAGCTGTAACGGGTTGTAGTCTCATGTCACAAGCAAACCGAATTGGCTCCGACTGATTTGAGGTAGAAAAACACAAGAGATAGTGTCCCTGACTCTTGAGCCAATGGTTATAGGGCCTATTTTTCTTAAGCCTCATGTGTGACTACAGTAGACGAATGTTACATAGTGTTTTTATGGCGCTCATGGGTGTTTACGACATCAAGACTACGGAGTCGAACCCACTTGAGACAGCTTCGGGCTGCATGCCCATTCTAGAGTACCGGTGGTACGGTTCGGCAGGAACGTGCAAACCTTCCGGTTGTACCGTGATAGCTTTTTAAGAAAACTCGAGAAAACTTCCTGGTACGCTCTCCAAACGAGGCTTAGCTAACCGAGTAAAAGGGGGCAACTAGGGGGACAAAAACACGAGCAAAAAGACAAAAAGCGAAACAAAAACCAGAAAAGAATAGAAAAAGGAACAAAAACCATAAAACGAAAAAAGACAGTGACTTTGACACCAGATTAGTTGGATCAAACCTTTATATTAATTAAATAGTATACCCATACTGTTTTACAAGTTCGATCGTTTCGATCAACCTAGCAATTTAACCCAGTAACCTCAATAAAGTGCCCGAGTGTGGGGCGTTGTCAAGGGTTTTCAGATAGCTTGGAACTTAGCTGGACAACAAGGAGACTTGACTGGAAGAGGTGACCAGCCGAGTGGGAAAGTGGTTCAGGAGCACTAAAGCTGAACCAAAAGGAGACTTGACTGGAAGAGGTGACCAGCCGAGTGGGAAAGTGGTTCAGGAGCACTTGAGCTGAACCAAAAGGAGACTGGACTGGAAGAGGTGACCAGTCGAGTGGGAAAGTAGCCAAGAAGGATTTGGCAGTTCTCGAGTTCTCAAGTTGGGCAGAACGGGTATCGTTAAAATCCACATTATATTATAGGAGATAAGTGTAAAATTGGATAAGCGAAATCCCCCGGTTTTGAGGAACGTTTTTACTTGAGCAGGCCTGGAGACAGGTCTACGGTTTTCTCTTGAGAGGTTTAGCACCCGGCGCTTAAGGTAATTTTAGGCTTAAGAAGGGGGGCTAAAAATGGGGGAGGTTAGAAGGGGGGCTGGTTAAGTTAGAGGTTGGCGGTTATAATTTGTAAAAAGGGGAGACACATTAGAGTAACTAATTGCTCGGCATCGTCGACTTAGTTACATTAGATATTTACACGCGTTGGTCATAGGAAGCGGATATCCAAAATTAGAATCAGGTTAAGGTAGGTACCCTGGTCGGATCGGTAGGGGGGAACGGACATAGACAGTTCTTGTGATACCCCATAAGATCGCTAGTAGGGGGGAGGAGAACGCGTGGCAATTAGGTACCAGACATTTTTTCGATAGAAGGTGGACATTTGTCACCTTTGAGTTTTAGGTGGGTTCATCTCTTTGTTTTTATTGTTTTATCTTGCTTAGATTTTTGTTGCATTTTGGTAAGGATTTGTGTTTGGTTTTTATACGAACAGGTGATCACAAGATACCTGCGCACAGGTTTTGGTTTCAAGTTGCTTGGAACATTGAAAAAGAGGTAACTAAAAAAGGGGGTTCAGCATTTGGCCACTAAGAGAGGGTTTTTGGGAAAATTTTTACTAGAGCTTGAGTGGTGGTGCAAGGTAAAGTGAATCAAGAAGTCCCTAAAACGAAGAAGAAAGAGGTCCCACCGCTCAAACACTTGTTAATAGTCTTGGGACAGTGCCAAAGAAGTCTTGGGACAGTGCAGTCTGGGGACAGTCTTGGGACAGTGCAGTCCTGGGATAGTCTTGGACCGGAGCAGTCTTGGTACAGTCTTGGGACAGTACAGCCTTGAGACAATACAGTCTTGGGATAGTGGTCTTGGGACAGTGGTCTTGGGACGCTAGTCTTGGGACAGTGGTCTTAGGACAGTGGTCTTTGGACAGTGGTCTTGGGATAGTGGTCTTGGGACAGTGGTCTTGGGACACTAGTCTTGGGACAGTGGTCTTGGGACAGTGGTCTTGGGATAGTGGTCTTGGGACAGTGGTCTTGGGACACTAGCCTTGGGACAGGTCTTGGGACAGTGGTCTTGGGACAGTGGTCTTGGGACAGTGGTCTTGGGACAGTGGTCTTGGGATAGTGGTCTTGGAACAGTGGTCTTGGGACTGTAGCCTTGGGACACTAGTCTTGGGATAGTAGCCTTGGGACACTAGCCTTGGGACAGTAGTCTTGGGACAGTGGCCTTGGGACACTAGTCCTGGGATAGTAGCCTTGGGACACTATTCTTGGGACAGTAGTCTTGGGACAGTAGTCTTGGGACACTAGGCTTGGGAAAGGGGTATTGGGACACTGACAAAAAGTACTGGGACAGTACCGAACAGTCTTGGGACAGTAGAAAGAAAGCCTGGGACGGCACAAAGAAGAGTAGGGACAGTAACTGAAAGTCTTGGACGGTATAAAAATTGGAGTAAAATCACAATAAGTGTTTTAAGACAGAATTAAAACAGAACAAGACTAGTCGGAACTCGGTACGGTTGTAACCACAAATAAAGAAAGTTTCTCGAAAAGTTTTGAAAGAGAACTGGGAACATCGTTTTTATCACGTTGTATATTTCCTTTTAAGAATTTTTCCACAAAAATTTTTATTCTTAGAATAGAATTGTGTATATAATAATATTGTAAATAAGAGCAATTGTAAATAGAAATAATGAGACGGAGTAGGGTACCGGTGCTCGAAAAAAGGTCAACTGGATCAAACACGAAATATAACTCGTCGCTGCGCGGAACGACATCAATGGGCCCAAAGAAGACAAAAGATAACTTTTCAGTTAGTATGGTCAGCACGAGGAGTGGTACTGAGAACAAGACGAAAGAAGGTGCTAAAGACAAACAAGTGGAGCCCACAATTGAGATCGATCTAGAGACACCAGTCCAGAGCGTAGATGAAGTGGAGAAGAAGACAACGGAATCCACACCGATGCCCCATATGGAAGATCAAAATCCAAAAACCGATAGACGCGTTGGAAGACACAACAGGCAATACCCGAGAAACTGTGAAAGACGACTCTCAAGTATAGAAGACATCTTTTACAGAAAAGTTGGCGATGATGGTCGGAATGAAATCGAGAGACAACACGGCCGAAGAATCAAAAACTGAAAGAGCACGAACATTTGGGACAGTGAGCACGAAGGCGACAGAAGCCGACCTAAAGGAAGAACAAGCCAGAACAGGAGCGACAGCCGAAAACAAGACAACTGCTGATCATGAAACAGCTACTCTTGAGCTTGGCGACCTGATGACAAAACTAAATCAGATCGACAAAAAACTAAAGTACAGTGAGGAAGATAGAGACTTGATAAGGAAAGAGTTGAAATACAACAAACACGAGTATCTGGATAGTTATTTTAACCTGGCTAAGGCGACAGACGAGAGACTCCAGCGATGTCGGACAAGGTGGATGCCACCAATGAAGAACGAGATAAGAACATCAAAAAAGATATGCAACAGTTGAAAAACCGATATGATGATGTCAACAGCCAATTAGGTAGCCTGGAAAAGAGAATGGACACAATGAACAGGAATCAGGCCGAAAGTTCGTGTGCAATACAGGCGAAATTGGATGCAATCTTGAGAAATTCTACCTCACAAGAAATACCGGCAGCGGATCGTACGCAAGGCACCAGAGTTGACTTTGTGGAACCACAAAGGAACAAACGGCAATCGACACCGTTGCCTTTAAACCGGGATGCGGTAAGCATAGCACCAACGGCTGCTAAAACAATCATGAAAATTGGAACATCAAACACAACGAGTGGTCCGGGGGACTCAACGGCTAGCAGCAACGCAGGTCCGGATGCCATGACGTGGGCAAGCACTTGGGAGATGATGAACAGGACTCTAGAGGCCTTCGCCACGAGGAACACTGACTCGAGCGATAGGAGAGACGGAAAATCAAGAAAAACTTTCAAGAAGCCAAAAGAATTCAAAGACGACTCCGATGGATGCATTGACACCTGGGTGGAAGTGATGAGATTACACCTAGAGCAAGATAACTTAAATGATGAAAGGCAAGCATGCACAGCCATACTCAGCAACCTGGAAGGCACGGCATTAAAATGCGTGGTTGCAAAGAAAGAAGAAGAACGCGATACCGCGGACAAAATCTTCGAAATATTGCTGAATCGATTCGGGTCAGGCATGAAGGGTCACCAAGCGATGATGCGATTTGAAAAGAGAAGGCAGAGGGACGATGAGTCAATTGATCGGTTCCTAGATGACCTTGAGAGCTTGAGAAGAAGGAGTGACCCAGAGGTGTCGACGAACAGAAGAAACTTTAGCATTGCCTCGAAGTTCATTGATGGGGTAAAAAGTGATGACTTAAGAACAATGTTAGCAACATACTACACATTGTCGAAAGACAGCGCACCGACCCCAGAAGAAATGAGACAGAAATCAAGGGAATACATGCTGATGAAGCCCAAGAAATACTCATATTCAGAAAAGAGGAACACGCAAGGGGGAAGTCAACCTCAGAGGTCGTCATGGTACAAGCCTAAAGTTGACATGGACAAGCGCAGATCATGCGCGATCTGCGGGTCGGCGGATCACCACGTGGCTGACTGCACAACATACAAACAAGGCATGAAGAGTCTAGGATACGCACCGGATGAGGAGGACATGAGCCAGATGGAGGAACACGAGTACTATAGCGGCTTAATCATCAAGATAGGCGCGAGATGCTTCTTCTGTAACCAAGAAGGGCACTTCAGAATGAATTGCCCCCTGTTCTGGGAAGCGGTCAAGGACCAGAGTCACCCCAAACATAAGTTGGCATTAGCGGCGATGCAGAATCAGCGGAACAGACAAAACGAGTTTGAACCTAGGAACTTAGGAGCACCGAGCACGGAATTGCCGACGAAAACAGTGAAAGCTGCAACACATGTTAAGGGTGCGATAGAATCCGCAGCCAGGAACTCCCTAGAGATAAATTATGAGAAAGCGGCGACGGAAGCAATTAACAAAGTGAAACAGGATCTGGCTGCGAAAGAAATAGAGCAACGACTAAAGCTGGAGATCGAAAGACAGAATTTCAACGAAGCATTAACTGGATCAAAGCCAACACCAGAGGCTAAACCGAGCTCGACAGAGACCGGGAATTGTAACACTGTAAAAATGGTGACGGGAAAGCCATTCGGCATATCGAAAATCGGGGCTAGAATAATGTCGATAATCACAGTGGGCGGCCACGAGGTAACCAGAAACTTGAGCGAACCGAGCGACCAGACAATAATGCACATTGACGTGTACGCAGATTACTTGAGTTGTATAAGCCCACAAACGACTTCTAGAGCGTTGAGAGCACTACTCACGAGAGGGGGCAGCAAGTCGGTACGTGTTGATAACAGGTATACTGAAGCTTATGGTCCACACGAGGTGATGCTAAATATAGATGGAATCAACATCTATACCAAGACAATGATAACATGTGACGAAGACCTAATTGGGCAAATCTACGTAGGGAACGAAGATTTGAAAGTGAGATCGATTGGACACTGCGCCATGCTTGAAGAAGATGCGATGCACATCGGGACGGAGGCAGATGTGACAGGGCACGTGCTAGACATAAGTGGCAAAAAGACTCAGTTACGTGGGTTACTTGATACGGGAGCAGTCTTGAGCGTCATACCAATCGAAACTTGGGAACGGATGGGCTTTGACAAAGGTGATTTGATAGACTCGAGAATACGGCTGTCAGCTGCAAACAAAGGGGCACTTCGGGTGCTGGGCAGGACGCCGATAATAGCCCTCAATTTGGGGGAACGTAACCTGTGGATGAGCTTTCTCCTGGTAGAAAACCTAGATGAATCTGACCAATTCATTTTGGGCAGAGACTTCATCAGGAATTTCGACGTAACGATTGATCTAAATAACGCAATGTTCAGGATACGGAACCCGGATAGGAGGTACGCAATCAAACCGGTAAATTTAATAATGGCAAATGAAACCAAAGCACCGGTATTCTTGAGTAGTAGGGTGAGGCTAAAGGCGAATAGAGCGGCAATCGTAGGCCTGAGGATGAAAAATTACAATGAACTAAGTGACAACAAGCAAGTGTGTATAGTTCCGAATCCTAATAGTCAAAGTGCTGCTGTTTTAGGAAGATCATTTTCGATAACGAAGAGCGGCATCTGCGTCAGTGTCTTGTTGAATACCCTTGATATACCGATCACGATACAGAGAGGGAGGAAACTGGGATATGCTTTACCGGTTAAAACCCGATATGAAACAACGGATAACTAAAAACAAAATGAAGTTGTTGATTGTCCCAATCATAGGGACAAAATTTGTATCTTGAGACGATTGCAGAAAATAAAAGATTCTTCAGGTCTTGTTAAATCACTTAAGTCAGAGACAGACGATGGGCTGTCGAGCTGTTTGAACTTTCCAGAGCGGCCCACACTACATGAAATGCAAACTGATAAACCGGTTCAGCCGGAGATTGAACATTTGAGGGGCAAACTGAAAGATGAACAGCTCGAAGCCATCAAGGACGTACTAGAGCGGAACGAAGAAGTTTTTTCGAGGCATAAAGCGGATATCGGGTGTTGTAATTTTGTTGAGCATGAAATAGAACTTGAGGAGAACGCGGTACCGCACAGGGAGGGGGCGAGGCGCATGACCCCACACAAATCGGAGGCGTGTAGAAAAGAAATCGAGACGTTACTAGAGTATGACATGATAGAACCATCCAAGTCACCGTGGGCGTGTGGAGTAGTGATGGCCAAAAAGAAAGGCGACCAGTTGAGGTTTTGTTGTGACTTTCGATACCTGAACTCCGTCACGGTGAAGGACGCCTATCCCATACCTAGGATTGATGAGAGCCTCTCGAAGTTAGGTGATGCAAAATTTTTTACGACTCTTGATTTAGGCTCGGCCTTTTGGCAGGTACCACTAAGGAAGCAGGACAGGGACAAGACAGGGTTCGCCTGCGAGTTGGGTCTGTTTCAATGGAAACGGATGCCGTTTGGACACTTTGCAACGCCACAGCCACGTTTCAGCGGTTGATGGCACACGCGCTGATAGGCGTGACGAAGAAGTATGGCAATCTGGTAATGTGCTACGTGGATGACGTGGTAATAGCGACGCCCACATTGGAAGACCACATTGAGAGACTTGACGAAGTGTTCGCATGCATGAAAAGGTCGGGGCTAAAGTGTAAACCATCAAAGTGCGAGATACTCAAGGACTCAATAAAATACTTGGGCAGGATGGTAGACAAGCACGGCATCAGACCTGATCCGGACGCCGTGGAAGCAGTCCTAACCTGGAAATCACCGAAGACAGAACACCAGTTGATGAGCTTCCTGGGTTTCGCTAACTATTATAGAGAGTTCATCAAAGGCTATGCGGACAAGGTATACCCGATGCAACAATTAATGAGACACAAGGGCAAGAAGTTCACGTGGAACAACGCAGCAGAAGAGTCATTCCAGAGAATAAAGAAAGAGCTATGTGAGGCACCAGTACTGGGTATGCCGACTGAGAAAGGGATGTACGTGCTGGACACGGATGCGTCGGTAGTCGCGATTTCTGGAATTCTCCATCAAGAACAAGAATGGAATGGGAAGACAGTCTTGAGACCAATAGCGTACGGGAGCAAAGTCCTGAGTGACACGGAAATGAAGTACGGAGCACCGAAAGCAGAGATGTTCGCGGTGGTTACCTTTGTCGAGAAATACAGGGCATACATGGGCAGTGAGCCATTCAAGTTGCGAGTCGACAATCGAGCACTGAGCTGGCTGAAGACGTACTCAATGGACCAAAGTTACATTGGGAGGTGGATAGTTCGCCTGGACGGATACAACATGATAATTGAGCATAGAACACGAGATAAACATCAGAATGCCGACAGCTTGAGTAAGAAGACGGAGTTCTATGAGAGACAAGAGCAAAGAGAGGCAGACAGACCTGAAATCAAAGATGGCTTCTCCTTCATGGACAAGGAAACGTACGACAGTCTTACACTCACGAGATGGCTGGACAAATCAGGCGAACCGATTGAAGATCATCCTGAATTACCTAAAGAACCTACAGAAAAGACCATCTTGAAGAAGAGCAGAAGGATTCCGATAGAAATAATACTAAAGTCAAAGATCGTGAGGGAGACGCTCAAGGCAAAAGGCTATGATCTTAACCAGGTAGAAGCAGGAACTGCGCAGATAGATGATGACTTAATGAGGTTGCTCGAGAAACTATCAGATGAGAAGCCCGTGATCCAATAGAAGGGTCAAGAGGAACCGGAAGTCACTATACTTCGGAGAAAAGAAACAGTGAACAATACTGACTCCTCAAGAGGAAGCGTCACTGACAGCAAAGATGTCGTGCGGTCACTAGTTGACAAAATCCCCGAAAACATTCTGGAGCAGACAAAGGTAAGGAAAAAGAAAGTGACGTTCAAAGAAGATACTGAACACCTGGGACTAGGTCAAGAGTCCGGGGAGTGTTCCATGTTCATGGAAGAAGAAACCGGAGAAGGAAAATTGTCCGGGGAGCGTGAAGAATGGGATGAAGACTCGGATGAGAGCAGCGAAAAACAAGACAGTCTGTGCATGATATTGGCGGAAGAGAAGACAAGGCACCACGACAGGGAGTTACAGACGGATCCATCTTCAGGAACGTACAATCTGGACGTACAGGAGATACGAGGTGGTGAAGAACTTGAGAAAATTGCGGTTTCAAGGAAGCCATTCAGGGAATTATCATGCAACTCAAACGTCAGAACGAATCTGGTGCCAGAAGATGATATGAAAATTGTGAAAAAGATGATATGCGTGAAGCTGAGTGATGACATCCACAACCCTGGTGAGATGAATGGACAGATCATGGCGCTAAAGGAGCATGTCAAGGCAAGATATAGGCTGTCAGACCTAATAAGAGCCCAAAAGAATGACAAAATGACAAGTAACCTCTCCAAATGGATCCAGTCGGGGGTCAAGGAGAAGGGGGAACTTGAGGAAGACAGCTACAAGATCTTGAGCCAGTTCTACAAAGAAAAGAAAGACTTACTTTATCACACAGCTGAGGGGGTGGTAGCGTGCAAGAGGAGAGATGAGGAAAAGATATTACACAAACACAACCTCATCATACTACCACAATTGTACCAGACGGAGGTGCTTTTCAGATCACACGACCAGATGGGCCACCAGGGTTTAGACAAAGTACAACAAAGGATACTTCGGCCGAGGAGACATGTGATCATCTGATAACGCATTGGATATCGCGGTATGGTTGTCCAATGACTTTCCAGTCGGACAACGGCAAAGCTTTTGTGGGGGACTTGACAAAAGAATTGATGAGGAGATCGCACATTGCTCAAGCACACTCGACAAACTACCATCCACAGACCAACGGGTTGGTAGAGAGACAGAACAGGACACTGGTCAACATGTTAAGGGTGTACTGCTCAAGATACATGGCGGACTGGGATAAATACCTGCCACAGGTATTAGGGGCCTACAACAGTACACAGCACTCAACGACGGGCATCAGTCCCTTCATGATGTTGACGGGCAGGGGGAGAGCAATGCCTCTGATATTCTTTTACCCGGAATACGAGGGGAAAAGGACGTCGCCTCAGGCATACGTGAAAGAAGCGATCAAAAGACAACAGGAGCTAAACGAGCTATGCAGGAGTAACACGGCGCAAGCGGAAATGAGGCAACTCAGAAAATATGACGAAAAAATATTA
This sequence comes from Symsagittifera roscoffensis, assembly GCF_963678635.1. Lineage (NCBI taxonomy): Eukaryota > Metazoa > Xenacoelomorpha > Acoela > Convolutidae > Symsagittifera > Symsagittifera roscoffensis. The sequence continues at coordinate 57,068,135 of NC_087063.1, read as the reverse complement.
CAAGCAAAGCCATATGAGGTGGGCCAATACGTGTGGGTCTTTCAAAATGTCATACCGCCCAAGGGAACGAAGAAACTACTCAAGAAGTGGAGGGGACCATTCATGATAACGGAAGTTCATCAACAAGGACGGTTTTACCGCTTGAGTACTGGGCGAGCAGCACATTATGAAAATCTGAAGCCTCACGTTCCGTCCCCGGAGGACTGGTGCATACCGAAGGACATGGAGGGTCTCGAGTACCTGGTGGTAGAGCCAGCGTGTGAAGTGAATGAAAAACGCACCAGAGAGAAAAATGATGGTAATGAGAACTTGAGTTTGCACGACAATGAAAAGATAGAGGTGGAGTCTGAAGCAGGATCGTTGGTAGAAGAAGACTGGAACGACCCGGAGCAAGATGAGGTGCCGAAGTGGATGGAGCCAGATCGACCAATACCACCGGGAACCAGGACTGGCAATCGTAAACGGACCGGCTTGAGGTACAACAGATACGGGGATGACTTCTTGATCGATAAGATACAGCCAGACAAATTGGGCGAGGAACTACTGAGTACAGGCGAACTGGAAGCCGAAGAGGAATGGCAGGTCATTGACGATGGTGGACACTATCCGCAGGAAGACTACTCGACACCAGAATTGGAGACGGATCTCGAACAGAGTGAGATAGAGAGGAGGGAGAACACGAACTTGAGGATACTAGAGTGGATGCGCGATGTCAAAGACGAGAGCCACGAAGGACAAAGCATTCAACAAGTCGACGTGTCATCGGCAAATTATATGAAGACAAATGACCCTCTTTTCGGATGGACGGCAACAGACAGGCCACTGGACATTCCTCCGGACAATTCAGACCCGACAACATCGACGGGGACGTCGATAAATATTTTTGTCCGGGGAGTGGGGGTAGGACTTACCCACACCGAAAATTTGATGATAAAGAAGCTCAAGGAAGTGAGAGAAACAAGCGAATTGGAACTGGAAGAAGAAGAGCCAGAGCCTACCATAGGTCGGAATTTCAAAACGAAGTTTGAAATACCCAATGAGTACTCGGAAAACATCATGATAACGGATAGCGACTTCATCCTGTCAAACAGGACTAGCGCGATCTGCGTCACGGCGGACATGAGTTTCAAATCAAGATTGGAAGCTGACTTCAAAAGAGAGTACCAGAATGTGGAGTTTCTGTTCAGACAGAGACCAGGACTGGGAGGGATGGCAGCGCTTCCACCATCAGTAGCACAAGTCCCGGGCAAATATCTGTGCTTCCTAGTGACGAGGGTCAATGACATGAACACAATTGATCCCGAACACGTGATGTTGGCAATAACAAGACTACGAGACTTCATGATTGAAAGAGGAATAACGGAGGTCACAATGCCGGTGTATGACCCAAACAGGGGCAAACTGAGCTCAAGGGAATTGTACGCTATCCTACACGTAGTCTTCGCGGAAACTGAGATAATGGTGTATCTTCACAAGAAATACTACTTGAGCATCGCCTGAGTTGGGCACACGGGGGTCTCGAGTTGGGCGCGAGGGAGGAGTCTTGAGTTAGGTACTGGGGTGCGGCACAGGTAAAGGGATCTTAAGAGGCGATTGGCATGACAATTGATTTTAGAAGGATTAACGGTGCTAAAACATAAAATGAATCTGCATGCTTTTAAGGAAATTCCAATTGAATTGTTTTTAGTGGAATGAAAATGATAAGATTTTAACCATACTGGTAAAAGGGGGGTTTCTAGGTTAGGAACATGACATATTAAGTCTTAATATGGTTTTTGTTTTCAGATCAAGTTTGATAAACAAAGTTGAAAATCCAACTATACTCAAGCGAGAGACAGAAAGGGAAATCTTGATTGAACTTGCGATAATCGACACCTGCAGCAAGTATTTGAAAGGAGACATTTCTAGAGAATTCTTAAGTTGGTCAATTCTTGAGTCGGTAAGGCAATTCTTGAGTCGGTAAGGTAATTCTTGAGCTGGTTAATACTCGAACACATCCCGAAGTCACAGAAAATGGCAGACAGGTTCTGGAAATCCATGCCCGCGGCCCTGAAGAAGCCCACTCTCGATGAGCTGTACAGACGCCTGAGGGACCTGGATTATACCCAGATAGACGAGAGAATGGCGGTAATGCTGAATGCCATCCTCCAGTTGGAAGAACAGGGTGAGTGCAGGGAGTCTGCGACGGAGGCTGTCTTGATGGTCGGCTACACCACCGAGGGAATATCAAATCAGGAACAGGCCAGATGGTTGTCTTGGAATGTGGATGGAGGAGTAAGGGGCTTTGACTTGGCAAGGAATCCTGGCCTGAGTAACAATACCGAATATGGCGCAGGAGAATTCCCACTACCAACTAGGCCATCAGCAATATCGACAGGCCAGAGCTCGAGTAAGGTGCCATCGATGACGCGAGCGCAACAGACGATTGAGGCATATACGGATCTTGGTGTTCTAAAGAAAGAGCTCGAGAAGACGCAGAGGGAAAGGAACAAGGCGAACCTCGCTCTGGATCAGGCTAAGCTGGATCGGGAAAAGGCTCAGCTGGAAAGGGACCAGGCGGTCAACGAACGAGATCAGACTCTGAGGTTGCTTGAGATGCTGCGGGCTGAACATCAGCAGGAACTAAGGGTGCGGGAGAATGCCGCGAATTGTGAGCAACTGAAGTCAGAGATGGAGAGAATAGAACAACGAAAACGTGAACTTGATGCACAGAAGGGAGCCAGGCCAAAGGAGCGAGTGGTTACCAGCTCGAGGCCAGAGTCACGCATGGAAGTGGTTGAAGCCCCCAGGGCAAGAGGACGGTTCAACCTTGACCGCGAGGCTCGAGAACACATGAGTGAAGGGTTGGAAGTCTGGATACCGAATGAAGCAACGTCCTCCTTGCGTAGCTTAGAAACGCAACCCATACGCCCGCTGATGGATGTGGTACTGCCGGGATATACCCCAACCTCGACATCGAGCGGCAGTCAGGTGAGCGGCAGCTCATCGCGTCTGAAGGAGCTGAGCGAGAGATTGCGGCAGAGAAGTCGTGAAAGTTCGGCAAGGGCGGAGCTTCCTCCAACGTGGAGGGAACAGCCGGTCAGGAGCGTCATGATCTCGAGTTATAAGAAGAACACCGAAAAGAGGTACCACAGGCACAATCGGCTGGATTGGAATGCGGAACAGAAGGCCAGGAGGGATTGCTTTCATGATGCAGCCTGGGTGGAATATCTTGCGCCACCCCGTGTGCCAGAAGGTGCGGTCCACCTGATTATAGGGGACAGCCTAGTGCGGGTGTTGACCCGGATCCAATCGCACTGGCAGACAGGAATCTTGAGTTTTGCTGGAGCTGCCACGCCACAGATATTGGCAACGCTTGAGATGCTAGGAATGACAAAAGTATACACGGTGACCCTGATGATCGGAACGAATGATGTATCAAGGGGAGAAGCGAGGAAAGTAACTAGGCTGCACGACAAGATGAGCTGCCTTCTTGAGGAACTGAGGATCCAGATGGATCCCATCCTGTTGACAGTATGTACTGTCCCTTATAACATGAAGTTCGATCAGCACGCCTTGGAGATGAACGAGAAGGTGCGGAACCTAAACGGGGTGATCCGAGAAATCCACCGGAAGAATGTGCTCCCCATCAGATTGTTGGACGTGGCGGAGCGCATGGAGCAAGCGGGATTCCCTGAAGACACCTCCTCAGATGGAATCCACTTCGACAGACCGAGGGGAGCAGAGTGGCTGAATGACGTCTTTCAAGGACAGATAAATGCGCTAGAGGCGGATCTGCTAGAGACGGCCCAATTCACATTGGGGCCACCTCCGAACCCACCATTCCTTGCCTCGAGGGCCTTTTCTAGTCGTTTGGGACCGAGGGTCGACACTAGAGACAGCTCAAGAAGCAACCAGGCCAGATTGCCGAGTGCCACGCCAATGGAGTCTGAGGAGGTGACGTAATCAACGCCTCCTGGTTCGGCAATATCCTCAGTGGTAGTGGCAGAGAGCAAGCGGGTGGAGAGGCCTATGGAGACCGCTCGCTTGAGATATCTTGAGAAGGTGAAAGGGCTGGACCTAGAAGGTTTGGAATGCAGGCGAGAATTGGCGGAGACTCTTGGTATTGAACGAGTGTCGCACGAAGACTTGAGCAGACACCATTGCGTGGACTGGTTGAAGGCTCATGAGACGCACTTCTCGAGAGAAAAACTGATGAAGACCGCTGACCTGACCGGAATTCCCACGAAAGCGATCATGGGACCCAACAACTATAGACCTCTCAAGCTGCTTGGGAGTCCTGGACTCATAGCAGAACCCCCCAAACACCGAACGAGCATCGCCAGGATCAGATTGGCGACCCCGGCACAATTGAGGGTGGTGGATAAGCTGCTGAATCCGGGGGAAATGGAATTGCCAGATGCCGCGTACGAAGGCTCGAAATTGGCGGAAGATCCCAGGTACGGGAAGCCTTGTGGGAGCACCCAGCTGGCCAAAACTTTGGCAGTTTACGATAGAGCAGATCCAGCTGCTGCAAGGGTAGTCATTGTGGCGGGATCAGACTTCGAAGGAACGTCTCCTAAGCTGTTTTGGCCGGAGACTCTGATATACTCTTTGCCAGGAGCCGAACTAAACCAGATGTTAACTCTAGTGGTAGCAATAAAGTCGGAGATGCCCTGTGAGCCTGAGCTGCTATTGTTTGCAGGAATGAATGATCATCTGCACGCGGCGGGACTTCTTGAGCAGCTGAAGGGCAATGAACCAACACCGAGGAAGATATGGGAAGCCATTCAGACGTTGTTTGCGGCGATGAATGAGGTGCAAGAGAATGTTGTCTCGAGATTCGGCTCCAAGACGAAGGTGGTGTTCACTACATCCCCTGGATACGCGAACATGCCACCCGCCCTACAATTCGTGTACGCGGTCTTGATCCTGATAGCAGAGGGAAACGAATGGCGAATTCTAATGGCGGCCCCCAATCGGGAATTGGAGCCATCGAACCTGAGGCTCCGCAAGTCAGAGTTGGCAGCGGCATGGGCGGACATATCTCATGCACTGAGGGGCTTTTATGGATTAGCCGACATCCTGATCGTATTGGACGAGGTCCTCTTGCTAGAGATATTGAATTTTGCCAGGCAACTCAAGTTCAGCCCAGTCATCGGGGACGATCACCCGGCGATAAACCAATTGACGGCCAGCTTGTGGTTTCGGAGCATGGAGGTGACGATCACAGGTTCCACCGGCAAGTCTAGAGGCCCGAGCAACGAGAGAAAAAATGTGGCCGAAACGGAGAAACAATTAGAGTCGATGGCATATCGTCTGACGCAAGAGAATGGCTGGTGGCCGTTTTTGACACCAAGGCTGGAGAACGCCACGAATAAGACGAGGGAGGAAGCACCACCCCTCGAGAAACAGGTCTGGAGTTTTCTGGAAAAACAACTGGAGCTGGCCGAAGGAAGAGAGATGACGGTGGCTAGATTTGTCTCGGCAGCCAATGAAGTGACGATTGGAGGGTTCTGGAGAGAGCACGCAGGGGGTGAGCTGAGGACTAGAAGGGATCATGCGATTCTGAAGTTCTTGAGTCCTTGCTGGGGGAAAGAATTCATGGCAGAGATGTTCGGCACCAAAGCTACTATCTTTGGAGCCTTCGTGCAGGAGATACTGGGCATGCCCATCAGCCTGCTCTTGGCTTTATATCTGGTCTACCCCAGATACTTGTTCAACATGGGCCCAGCGTACATGTTTAGTCGAGGAGTGGAGACACTTCGGGTTGATGGGTATCTGGCACTAGTGCTCTTAACCCATGGGGAACTGGTGTCATTTCATCGATTGATGAAATATGGGGAGCCCCTGTCAATGGGGAAGGTACACTCGAGTATCGACACCTATTCCTACAAGTGTGCCGCGGGGTTGAAGACGCTGTTAGTGCAATACCTCATGATTCAGAATCGGCACATGACGGGTGAAGAGAAGAACCCAAAATCGAGAGAAGAGTGGAAGAAGATGAATGGAGGTATGCCTCTGTTGACGGACCTGTGCCTGGCAATGAGGTCGGACCCGATGGGGATAATCCGGGGTCTAGAGGAGGTGGTAACCTGCATTTACGGTCCAGCAGTGACGTACGCATTTCCTGATCCCCTGGTGACAACGTATCGTTACTCTGTAACGCACTTGAGTCTTATCAGCGTACTGGATGGAACGGCGCTCAATTGGTGTCAGTAGGAGGTTCTCAGGGCACAAATGAGCAATACGGTACTCTTTGGAAAAGTGAAAGATGCCGAGTTGATAGTGTACAACTTCAGGGGACAGCTGCAATGTAGAATGGGAGGCAAACGCGAGGGCCCCATCGAGACATATCCCAAGTTCTGGAACTTGAACCCACTGGCAGCAGACGGACGGGAAATCTTGAGGATTCCTGCTTGGAAGGACAGCTTTGCACTGGTTAAGAGGGAGCTGGAGGCCATAATGGAGAAAGAAATCCTGCCAGCCACCATGCCTGAATTTCCGATAGTCAGGAGGATGACCTTAGGGATGAACAGTCCCTTAGTAGTTCCATCCATAATTGCGAGGATGACAACGGAGGAAATGCAGAAGGACTTCACTGATGGCTGGGACCCCCTGTTCGTCGGCTATACGGCGGCGGTTTATTTCCACACTAGCGAGGCGAAGATAAATTCGTGGACGACGCAAGCAAAAAGGATGAGAGGCTCGCAGCCCCCCGGATATGAGGTGCGAAAGGTCTTGAGAGCTCTTGATCAGGAGGGACTTGAGAACATGCTACCAATATGGGATGATGGCAGGATGATCATGATGGAGGGGCATGTTGCATTGGTGGACGATATGAAATTCGCGACACGGAAGTATAGGGCAACCTATGGCTTAGAACAGGTGGAGATGAGACAGGAGGGAAAAGAACTGGATGCAGCAGGTCAACTGTATGTGGCCCTGACGGAGTACAACAGATTGGACCCGGCGACACCATCACCACTGTCAGTAGATACACCTGAAGACAAGAGGAGTGGACCCGTGGAAGACCGGTTCAAAAGAATTCTCGAGAGAAGAAAAGCTGAGTCAGAAGAAGAGAGTATGGATGAAACTCTCAGCGAAGCCGGCAAGGACATGGAAGTGGGGAATACGCCTGAACCAAGACCATCAGGTGAGGAGCTCACCACTCAAGAGCTGTTGAAAGACTTGAGTGAGGAGAATTGGGCAGATACTTCCACTCCACCTCTGACCCCGTCTCCCCGGAAGAATCTGGAATTGCCATTGACGAGCGAGACCTCCAATATGGGGATGATACTCTTGAGTTCGGAGGAAAGGGAGAAGAATACATGCGAAGGAAATAATGACATGTTCCTGGGGACTCTGGAGGACGACGCTTGGCAAAAGTTCTTGAAGGAATTCAATCAAGAAGTGGGCAGCGAGACGACGCTGGACAAATTCAAGGATGAACTGTGGGACACAGTCGTGAAGTTTGGAGAACCGCTTCTGATGGGGACGGGCCTGGATGAGAAGGCGAGAAAGGAGCTGCTGAACAAGCTGATAGAGCTGAGGAATTCACGATCAAAGACTAGAGAAGAAAAATGTGAAGACAGCTCTACTCTGAAACAAAAAACTGTAGATAAAATAGTTGATGATATAAAAGGGGATAAGGTTGGGACTAGTAATATGATTAAAAGTACTAATATCCTTAAGGCTCGAGCAGGGGGGAGGCAAGAGTTGGAAGCGTTGGAAGTAGACAGAGAGGTCGAATCAGTGATGATAACCACAACACCCTCAAGCAGAGATGTGAAGACTCGCAAGAGGAAGAGAGAAGTAGAGGGATTGAGTAGTCCTTCAGTGGATGCTGTCTCGGCAGGAAACTTGAGAGAGACGGCGCCCATGGTTTTGGCGCGATGCAAGACAGCGGCATACAAGAGCAACACGGAGCTCAGAAGACCACTCGAAGTAGAGAGGGAAATAGAGGCTTCCATCAGTTCGACATCGGAGGAAGACTTCAAGCCCCAGAAGATAAACGTGAAAAGAGGTTCAACGGACGGACAGAGAGGGGAAGTGGATGTCGGCAAGGAATGGGTCTCGAAGGGACACCAGGCCACGGGGAATCAAGTGACGAGTGATCCACTGGAGAGGAGCAAGACGAGGAACACCTCCCGGCCATGGTGGGTGGCCCTCGAGACATTGAAGGAAATGGAAGACTGCTTGAAGAAGTTGGACAGTGGAGTAGCCCGCAAACGACGCAATTGGGCCACCCAGCAAAAGGCCGAGTTTAACAAGATAGAATTGGCGAACCAGCTGAAGAGGTCCTGGCAGAACTTATTGAAGGATCATTTTGAAGAGGCATTGAGGACCCCCTCATCAGCACCGCCATTGTTGGCGAATCCCTTCGTTAGAACCGCAGGACAATTGATGTTCACCTGGAGTCTGGTGGGAATAGAGTTGGAGACACTGAACTCGTATGACAGGTTGAAATTAGGAAGCAAGAAGCTAGAAGTGTATCAAGCACTGATGCAGCACGTTGCTAGGGATAATTCAGGCTTGAGCCTGGCTAGGAAGAAGGACGCCACATGTTTCTTGAGATGGATAATGTCAATGATGTCTGATAGCACCATCTTGGCATGCTACCAAAGAGCAAGCGGAAGTAGAACCGTGGAGAAGAGAGTCTCAACAATCATCTTAAACGTATATCAGAGTACTGGAATAGAAAAGGAAGATGGTTCCAGACTATCCCTAGAGAACCACAGAAAGCTGGACGAGGTACGGAGGTTTTACAATAAGAAGTTCGAAGAAGAACATGATGTTCACCGTAACCTGGCCTCGCCAGAGCAGTACTCGAGACTCAGTGAGAAGGGGGAATACCAATACGTGTCAGGAGTGATGGGGATAGCCTACAACCCCTTCTTAGACTCAGAAACTGGAGGCGCTCACAAGAACCACGAGGTAGCGGAGCTGCTGAAGTTTTGGACAGAAAAAATAGTGGAAATAGACGCGGTGGAGAAAGAGAGGCCGAGCCTGGGCCTGATTCTTGAGAAAACACCGGAGGTGGTGAGCATACCGCGCTCGAACAAGAGAGTTGAAGTGAACATGGGTGATGGCAATGGCTTGTTGATCACGAACTTGGGAGTGGTATGGAAGTTACTAAGACCCTCCTGGTGCCCACATCCCCACGCGAGTCTGATCGAGGAGACCACCGAGCGGGTGAGGTTAGCACCAACGGAAGATGAAGATTTGGCAAAGTTGAGTGTGGTGCACAAACTGATCTTACCTCAGATGAAGGAGTCAGGCGAAAAGACGAACAATCTCGAGTCAGCAAAGAAGATAGAGCCGGGTAGCTGTCTGGATTCTACGTGTGGGAGTGGAGAGCACACCTGCGACGGACGATCATGTGTCAGGATACTGTCCTTTCAAAAAGAAGATCTGGTTACTTGGTTTGAAGACATCACGGAAAGGGAGAAAAGTGAAGTACAAATAGTGGCGGAGTGTTACGCGAGAACTACGGTGAACATTGCGACAGCTCTCGGATTCTTCTCAAGAATGTGTAGTCTGCAGTCACTGGAGAGGCTAGAGTCTGAACACCATTTAGTGACTGCGTTGAGCGTGGAATCATGGCCTGGGGTGTTGCAGGTGACTCAAAAACATATCCGGAGCTGGAAGGTTGGTCTCGAGGCGGAAATGGGGTTTCCCATGAGCGAAGCTTACGGCCTGCCATTGAACGCAAAATCCCTGATAGGGTCAATGATGGCAAATTTGTGCGGAAGCCACTACCCACTGCACATGGCGATGGTGGAAGCATCCAGCCAGAGAGTATTGGTGGACAAGGCCTTCTCAGTGCCCAAGTGCGTGAGGTTGGCTCGGGTATCGCATCACTCGCACAAGTTGTTGAGGAAAATCAGAGAGACAGTACCGAAAGAGTTGAGAGATGACTTGAGTGAAATCTGGGGAGAAGAGCTCTTGAAATTGGAAAGTGAGAACACAAGCGGTCACGAGAGACAAAACGTGATCGGGAAACCTGTGGGGGGTGCTCCAAACATGGGAGAGAACGACACGATGCATGAGAAAATGATGGATCTTGAGCCTCTCTTGGAAGCCTCGGGGGAGCGTAACCTCAGGAGCATTGAAATCACCCATGGAGAATGCCCATGCCACTGTTTGGCACAAACGGTGTGGTATCCAGATCACAAGAACCTCTGCCTGGTGTGGGATATGGAAGAAATTCGGTCGATCGGATTACCGGATCACCGGCAGAAGGCGACGCTCTTAGTAGTGAGTACGATGCTGGCTCTGAGATGGATAGAAGAGAATAACGAAGTATCGGGAAGCGAAGACGCCAACGGCTGAGTCAATATATGCGATAGACTACAGCAGGAGACTCGAGTTGTTTGAGACTGCATGCAAAGTATTCGCCATACCAATGGAAGTCAGACACGTATAGAGCCGCTTGAGGTACTTTCCATGGTTTCGAGCGACACTGACGTCTTGGTTATACATGACAACGAAAGATCACATGAGAAAGCATCAAAAGGAGTATCGACAGTTCCAGGCCGAGATTGGGCCGGAAGCTTTCAAGAGACCCCTGTTAACCCATCGAAATGCAATCACGACAGGATGGAAAAGAGTGGGTAAAATGTGTAGAGACAATACCAAAGCGAGGGAATCGAAACTAGAGGAGGACTTGGCGAAGAACGTGAGCCTGAGCCTGCACAACTCCTTTTGTTTGAACCGGGAATCTAGGGTGAAGGCACTACCCAACCAGGCAAAGAGGTTGCAGGAGCAAAGGGAATGGATGCGATCCTATGAACAGCTGAAGGCTTGGGAGGAGATCGTGATTAGCTCCGATGATGAAGAAGAACTGTTGAGACAGTTTGCCGTATCCAGTACTTCAGGGGACGGCACCTCCAAGGCGAAGAGTGCGAAATGAGCGGATGGTTCAAAGAGATCTTGAGTCTTGAGAGGGAAGGGGGGCTTGAGTGTGAATCCGGATGAAATCTGGGTTCACGAAAAAGAAATTTTAACGAATCAGATATTGTTATTAATATGCTATATTTACTATATAAATCAAAATGCTGCATGACAATTTCCTGATTGAATGGGACAAAAGAAATTTTAAATAATTGGCTTTAAAAGCGAGAATTCAAGGGTGCAGGTGTGTGCAGATTTTGATTGCTGTTTAGCGATAGTGTGAAAATTTTACATGGCCGTGATTTTTGGGGTGTAGATAAGCTTAAGTCTGCTGCAAACTTCTGTAAATGACCACTGGCACTGTACTTTGAGCAACACTCGGTTTTCTGGGACTCACTGGCAGACGACGGCACGCGATGAGGACATCGATCTTGTGTCCGGGGAGTATGTGCCAGTCGGTCATATTTGGAAGTTTGACCTTGAGAAAAACAAGAACGCTTAATTTTGGAGTGAAATTTGATTTTTCAAATTTTCGATAGGAGCCTGTCATGCACGATTTTCTCGCGATAACTGAAAACCGAAAAAGAGAAATCAGAACGATCGAGTAACAATCGCGGGAAAGTTGCCAGATAAAGCAGTAGGAAATTGCCATTCGCAATTTCCGTCACAATAAAACTAGAGTAGAGCTGTCCTATCTGAAACAGAAGGAAGCGTATTCCCGAGAACTGGACTATTATTGCTCGACTGGATTATTATTCAAACTGAACTAGAGTGAACCTTCGATGGAAGGTGGACAGCTTGAGTGTCCCAATGGTTCACGAGGAACCATACTCTAGAGTTCAAACTTGTCCCTGTTGTTGAAACTGATAAACATTAAACTCATTTAGTTACATTATTTAATTCTCGAGTTGATTACCGACTTAATTACTCCCAGTTCTTGAGCGTGCTACGATGTGAGTACTCAATTTAAATTTCTAGAGTGTGTTTTATGATTGTTATGTTGAGGTAAGGCGAGTTTTAGGTTGATCCATCTGAAATGGATCAAAGTTCCACTGTCTGATAAAAAGTAACTTAACGGATTGTTCTGACCCGGTTTTTAACGGCGTTCATGTATTTTGGGTATCTAGAGACCTAAGTATGGGGACGTTCTTATTTCTAGAGTGGGGGGATATTTTGGTAGTAGCCTTCAAGCTGTAACGGGTTGTAGTCTCATGTCACAAGCGAACCGAATTGGCTCCGACTGATTTGAGGTAGAAAAACACAAGAGATAGTGTCCCTGACTCTTGAGCCAATGGTTATAGGGCCTATTTTTCTTAAACCTCATGTGTGACTACAGTAGACGAATGTTACATTAGTTACTCTAATGTGTCCCCCCTTTTTACACTTCACAACCACCAACCTCTAACCTAACCAGCCCCCCTTCTAACCTCCCCCCTCTTTAGCCCCCCTCTTAAGCCGAAAATTCCCTTAAGCGCCGGGTTCTAAACCTCTCGAGAGAAAACCGTAGACTCGTTTCCAGGCCTGCTTGAGTAAAAACTTCCTCAAAACAATGGGGTTCGGCTTATCCATTTTTACACTTATTTCCTATAATATAATGTGGATTTTAACGATACCCGTTTGTCCAAGTTGAGAACGCTCCCGTCCTCTCATGTTGCTCTGCTCGTGCTGGTTGTTTCCTTGACTCGTCCTGCGGCTGATCAATGGCACCACTTTCCCACTTGGCTGGTCACCTGTTCCAGTCAAGTCTCCTAATGGTCCAGCTAAATCCCTGTGAACCACTTTCCCACTTGACTAGTCACCTGTTCCAGTCAAGTCTCCTAATGGTCCAGCTAAATCCTTGTGAACCACTTTCCCACTCGACTGGTCACCTGTTCCAGTCAAGTCTCCTAATGGTCCAGCTAAGTTGCAAGCTATCTGAAAACCCATCACAATGCTCCATTCTCGGGCACCTTTTCAGATTGCTAAAATGATCGAAACGATCGGTCTTATAAAAAACAGTATGTGTATACTATTTAATTAATATAAAGGTTTGATCCAACTAATTTGGTGTCAAAGTCACTGTAATTTTTTGTTTTATAGTTTTTTTTTCTGTTCTTCGGTCTTATAACGATCGGTCTTATAAAAAACAGTATGTGTATACTATTTGATTAATATAAAGGTTTGATCCAACTAATTTGGTGTCAAAGTCACTGTAATTTTTTGTTTTATAGTTTTTTTTCTGTTCTTTTTCGGTTTTTGTTTGGCTTTTTGTCTTTTGGTGGTTTTTTCGTCCCCCTAGTTACCCCACCCCCTTACTCGGTTAGCTAAGCCTCGTTCGGTGAGCGTACCAGGAAATTTTCTCGAGTTTTCTTAAAAAGCTATCACTCGTTTACTCGTTCCGCTGAACCGTACCACCGGTGCTCTAGAATGGGCATGTAGCCCGGAGCTGAGTCAAGTGGGTTCGACTCCGTAGTCATGATGTCGTAAAAACACCCAGGAGCGCCATAAAAACACTATGTAACAGTCGCCTACTTCGGTCACATATGAGGCTTAAGAAGAATAGGCCCTATAACCATTGGCTCAAGAGTCAGGGACACTATCTCTCGTGTTTTTCTACCTCAAAACGGTCGGAGCCAATTCAGTTTGCTTGCGACATGAGACTAAAAACCCGTTACAGCTTAAAGGCCACTACCAAAATACCCCCCCCCCACTCTAGAAAATAAGAACGTCCCCATACCTGGGTCTCAAAATACCCAAAGTACACGAACGCCGTTAAAAACAGGGTCGGAACAATCCGCACAGTTGCTTTTTATTAGACAGTGTAACTTTGATCCATTTCAGATGGATCAACCTAAAACTCGCTTTATCTCAACATAACAATCATAAAACACACTCAAGAAAACTAAATTGAGAACTCACATGTCGGCACACTCGGGAATTAGAGGTAACTAAATTAATGAGCAACTCGAGAATTAAGTATGATAACTTGAGAAGTTTAATACTAACTAGTTTCAATAAGGAAAACAAGTTTTGACTCTAGTGATGAAGTTTTGGTCTGAACCATTGGGACACCCCAGCTGTTCAACTTTCCACTGAGGGTTCACTCTAGTTCAGCTCGAATAATCGTGATCTTCTTTCGCAATCGTTTCTTTTCCTATTTCAGGATAAGACGGCTCTACTCGCGTTTTGTTTTGTATCTGGAAATTGCGAATAGCAATTTCCCGCTGCTTTTTTAGGTACTTTCCCGCGATTGTAAATCGCATGTTCTGATCTTATTTTTCTGATATTTTCGGTTGTCGCGAGAAAGATGAGCATGACAGGTTCCATTCGCAATTTTGAAAAATTAAATTTCCTCCCAAAATTGCGTGTTTCGTGTTTCTCAAGGTCAAACTTCCAAATATGACCGACTGGCACAGAATGTTACAAAAATGTGCCATTCTGCCAGACTGGCACAGCGCAACCTTCCGACGCAACGTAAAAATACAAGTAGAGGCCTTAATGGTTGAAAATTACTGCAAAGGAGGATCGGAATAAACGAGAATTTGAAATTTTCAAAATTTCGATTGACGAACGAATATTTCTCAGAAACACAAAATACGACCAATTTGACTAGAAAAAGTGATAGAATCAGAACAACAGCGAAAATAGTGAGAAACAGTCGGTTGATAACGATATAAAAACGAAGCCTCTTATCGTGACGATCACGCACGATAAGACACTTAGCGGAAGGAGTGAGCGAGAAGGGAGGCTTCAGTGGGGAAGTAGTGGAGAGCAGTACCCTCCCGTGCCACGAATTGGGAGTAATATTGACGTTACTACAGTGAAAACATGGAAGCGGAGGCTCGGCCCCCCAGAAACAGTATATGGTGAAGGACTATAAAGAACGGACTTTTCAGCTACTCTGATGCCATAAAACTTTGAATTAACACCGGTATTGTTGATATTTTAGAATATGAGTAGCTAGAAAGAGGAAAGGTTCAATCCATCTCCAATGGATTTAAAATAGAACTGTCATCAAAAACATTTTAAAATAGGGTATTCGAGCCGTATTTTAAATAGCAATCACGTAGTCTGAGGATCCGAGACCCAGCTACGTGGTTGTGTTCGCATGTAAACGAAAACTGATCAAAAGTCGCTTGACTGATGGCCTAAAAATAGTAACTTTTTACTTTGCCCGAGACAGACCAGAAAGTCAACTGGCAAGGTCGAGACGGTGAAAAACGAGTAGAATTAAGGTAACTGACCCCTGACAAAAGAAATGGGTACTTTTTCTTCGCTCTGTCACTGTGTTGTGTTTGGGCGAATGTTACACGTAGCCGAGTTTTTGCTTATTCGAGGATTTTTTATTCTTTTTCTTATTTCACTCGATAGAGCTGCATTTTGTCCGTGTTCTCGCAAGTGTTTGCAAAGCGCAGCTTCGCCTCTTTGTCCTATATTATATTGGCTAAGTAACCTAGTTTTGTGTCGTTTGATAAGCAAAATATTTTGTCTTTGAGGGTGAGGCGGACTGAAATTTTTTTGTCGAGTCTTTCATTTTTTTGGCCTAAACAGATTCTGTTCAATTAGATTTAGTTTTGTGGCAGTTTTTTGCTGTATTCAACTTTTTTGACTTCTTATGTTTATTTTTGAAAACTAGACTTAACCATTTTGATACATTTACTGAAAATTTGAATAGGTAGCAGTCGCCTACTTCGGTCACATATGAGGCATAAGAAAAATAGGCCCTATAACCATTGGCTCAAGAGTCAGGGACACTATCTCTTGTGTTTTTCTACCTCAAAAACGGTCGGAGCCAATTCGGTTCACTTGCGACATGAGACTAGAACCCGTTACAGCTTAAAGGCCACTACCAAATTACCCCCCCCCACTCTAGAAAATAAGAACGTCCCCGTACTTAGGTCTCAAAATACCCAAAATACGCGAACGCCATTAAAAACAGGGTCGGAACAATCCGTTAAGTTACTTTTTATTGGACAGTGGAACTTTGATCCATTTCAGATGGATCAACCTAAAACTCGCCTTACCTCAACATACTTATCATGAAATGCACTCGGGAAAATTAACTTTGGTACTTACATAGCAGCACACTTGAGAAACAGAGTAATTAAGCTAATTAATAACTCTAGCATGAATATCATTGATCATAACTCGAGAAGTTTTCTAACAATGAGTTCCAATCAAAGGGAATGAGTTTTAATTCAAGAAAATAGTTTTGGATCTGAACCATTGGGAGACTTCAGTTGTCTACCTTTCCATTGAAGGTTCACTCTGGTTCAGTTGAGTCTTGATTTGCTCTTGTGATTGTTCTGTCTCCTATATCAGATAAGACAGCTCTACTCTCGTTTTCTACGACGGAAATTGCTAATAGCAATTTCCCACTGTGTTTATTCGACAACTTTCCCGCAATTGTAATTCGGTTCTTCTTTGATGTTTTTTATTTTTGATGTTTTCAGTTGTCGCGAGAAAACTGAGCATGACCGGCTCTATTCGAATTTTTGACTCCCCGAAAATTAAACTCCCCGGACTCAAGATCGATGTCCTTATTGCGTGCTGCAGTCTGTCAGTGAATCCTCAGAGACCCGAGTGTTGCTCAAAGTACAGTGCCAGTGGTCATTTACAGAAGTTTGCAGCAGACTTAAGTTTATCTACACCGCAAAATTCACAAACATGTAAAGTTTTCACACTATCGCTAAACAGCAATCAAAATCTGCACACACCTGCACCTTTGAATTTTCGCTTTTTAAGCTAAAATTTTAAAATTTCTTTTGTCCTATTCAATCAGGAAATTGTCATGCATCATTTTGATTTATATAAGAGATATAACATATTAATAACAATATCTCGTTCGTTAAAATTTCTTTTTCGTGAACTTAGATTTCATCCAAGTTCACCCTCTAGCCCCTTTCCTTCCCTCTCAAGACTCAAGACTCTAGAATTCCCCATTGAGCCGCCGGCTCATCTCGCGCTCTTCGCCTTCGAGGTACCAGACCCAGACGTATTTGACACCATAATCTGCTTCAACAGTGCCTCTTCGTCATCGGAGCTAATCACGATCTCTTCCCAGGCTTTCAGCTGTTCATAGGACCGCATCCATTCCCTTTAATCCAGCAATCTCTTTGCTTGGTTGGGCAAACTCTTCACCCTCGACTCTCGGTTCAAACAGAAGGAACTGTGTAGACTCAGGCTCACGTTCTTCGCCAAGTCTTCCTCTAGTATCGACTCTCTCGCCTTGGTATTGTTTCTTGACACTCTACCGACTCTTTTCCAACCCGTCGTGATCGCCTTTCGATGGGTCAGCAGAGGTCTCTTGAAAGCCTCCGGTCCTATCTCGGCCTGGAACTGTCGATATTCCTTTTGATATTTCCTCATGTGATCTTTCGTTGTCATGTATAACCAAGACGTCAGTGTCGCTCGAAACCATGGAAAGTAACTCAAGCGGCTCCATACGTGTCTGACTTCCATTGGTATGGCGAATACCTTGCATGCAGTCTCAAACAACTCAAGTCTGCTGCTATAATCTATCGCGTATATCGACTCCGCCGTTGGCGTCTTCGACTCCCGATACTTGGTTACAATTTCTTCAATCCATCGTAGAGCCAGCATCGTGCTCACCACCAAGATGGTCACGAACTAAGTCTTTCCACATCCCAGATCAGGCAGAGGTTCGCGTGATCCGGGTACCACACTGTTTGTGCCTGACAGTGGCATGGACACTCCCCATGTGTGAGGTCAATACCCCTAAGGTTGCGCTCTCCCGAGGCTTCTAGGAGAGGCTCAAGTTCCATCATTTCTCGTGTATCGCGTCGTTCTCTTCCATGTTTGGAGCACCCCCCATAGGTTTCCCGACCACGTTTTGTCTCTCATGGTCACTTGTGTTTTCACTTTCCAAACCCAAAAGTTCTTCCCCCCAAGTTTCACTCAAGTCATCCCTCTGTTCTCTCAGCACTGTCCCTCGGATTTTCCTCAACAACCTGTGTGAGTGATGAGACATCCGAGCCAGTCTTACACACTTGGGCCAGTCTTACACGCCACGGCAAACCCTGCTTCAGCAGCAGGACCGTCTACGAGCGCCATGCCTGCGGAGGGAGTCGAACCAGGCAGCCTGCTGCTTTGGAACCGATCAGACCCGAGTCATTGGGGACAGTACAAGACAGAAATGTCCACGAAATTGAACATGAATACCCTGACGTGTCGGGAGGACGCGATGAGAATGATTGGCGGAGGAAGTCCCACGGTGTCGCGACTATATCGGATATCAGGCGTGGATTGGCTGCTGGCAGAGCAGGAGCAGTTCAGCTCTACGACTATGCTCCGACATGCAGACTTGAACGGGTTGCCTCAGGACAATACCTTTGGACCTTTGAACACGCGGTCCCTTACGGACGTCCGACAGAGAGACCGGGAATTGACGCCACCTGCTCGAAGAGGCAAGTTTCAGGTAGAGAACAAGCCCAACAACAAGCATCATAAGATGTACAGGCAGTTCGCTAAACCACCTGGTCAGACGCCTGGTGAGTATTCAAGGGACTAACCCCGAACGACCACGGTAGATGGAGATGACCAGAGATATGGGAAACTGAAGGCCCCAATAGGCGACGGCCTGTTCGCAGCTTACGATCCCTTAGAGATGAAAGCTGCAAAGTATCTGATCGTAGCCAGTTCCGATTATCTCTATACGCCCCGTTCTCTCTTATGGCCCGACGTGATTTTCTTCACGGCACCTAAATTGGATTGGGTAAAGGCAATCGGCATGATGATAAGTGTACGAAGGGTGGTTAGTATGGAGCCGCAGGTGATAGTGGTAGCAGGCTCAAATGATCATCTGCAAAGCAGGGGCTTATTGTCACGTCTGACGGATGGATCGATCCCGAGCAACGAGGTCATAGGGGAGGCGATAATGACATTGCTCTCGGCGATGGCTGAGGTAGAAGCAGCAGCAAAACAACGTTTCACCCATAATGTGGTGAAGGTGGTCTTTGTGTTGTCACCAGGGTACGCTGCATTGCCAGAACCCCTTCAGTTTGTATACACAATGGTCACGACGATAGCAGAGGGGAGGTTCAACGTGATAATTCCGGCCCCGAACAGAGTAGTAGACCCAGACAATTACTACCCGTCCCGATCTGAGCTTCCCGCCGTTTGGGCTGATATTTCCAATGCCATACAGGGGCTCAGAGATTGTAGCACAACTCGGTTGGTGCTAGATGAGGTTCTGGGGTTGGAGCTGTCCAACTTTGCCAGATTGCTGAAGTTAAGACCAGCGGTGGATGACGATCATCTGTTAGTACAACAGGTGGCTGATGATCTCTGGTTCAGACAGATGGATCATGCCGAGAATGAGCAGGGCAAGATAGTCAGGAAGAACATGACATCAGCGGAAGAAGATCTCATGGCAATGGCTTTGCGCACGAAGCCGCATAATAACGTATGGTTGTACTTGTCACCAAGGCTGTGCACCTTGGGTGAGGACGCGTTCGAGCATGCGCCGGCAGTGATAAAAGAGATACACATATATCTGAAAAAATTGTTTGATGCCCGGGAGTTAGCTGGGAGCATGATGTTGAAGCTGATGCAGGACGTAAATACGATGTCACTGGACAAGTTCCAAGCTGACGTGCTAGCCACGAGGGCACAGTACGAACGATCGGATGCTATCTTGGGTGGAATGGGAGTGGGATGGACGCCATCCTTCCTGTCGACGTGCTATCCTAGGGCATCCCGGAACTTGATCGCGAGTTTTGTGAGAGACATCAGGAAGTTATCGATTGGCCTGGTGTTAGCCTTATACGTGAAATTTCGTGAAGGGGCCGGCGAATCTTTTCACCCAAGCGTTGGCAGATTTGAGATTGGATGGACTCCTGACCCTGGTTGCCATGACCTACGGTCGACTGGGTGATTTGCTTGTGCTGTTACGTTACCCTGAACAACTACAGGGACCCAGTCGTGAGTTCAATGCACAGTTGGAAACCGCCTCGCTCAAGAAGATGAAAGACTGGAGGACTCTCCTGCTCCAATATCTCTTACAGCAGAACAGAAGCGTCACGGGAGAAGATAAGGTGGCGACGGATGCGAGTGAGTGCAAGCAATATTGTGGCATGCCCTTGCTGACAGATTTGGCAGTCATGATGCGGATCGATCCGTTGGCTCTGATTCACGGACTGCGGGAATTCGTCACGGTGGTGTATGGACCGTTGATGTCTTTCGTGTTCCCGGACGTGCAAGTCAAGGCATACAGGAATTCGGTGTTGTATGTCAACCTGGTCTCAGTCGTGGATTGTTCCGTGCTGAACTGGGTAGGGCAGAGGGAGTTGAGAGAGCTGGCCAGTGACGATAGACTGTTCGGAAGAATAGCGGAGCCAGGTTGGGTGTTGATGGATTTCAACAACCACTTCAAGTGCCGAATGGGCCGTGAGGAACTTTCTCACATCCAGTTTAACCCGAAGCTTTGGAACTTAAGACCAGTAGTGAAGGATACAGGAGCGGCTATGGGAGTGCCACTCTTACCAGAGGCCTATGCACACGCTAAAGAGAACCAGCAAGCGTGGCTTTCCGGGTCCAGGCCGCTGCCGGACCAATGCCCTCGATATCCACCGATAAGGAGGATGTTGTTGGGAGTCACATCTCCCATCATTGCCCCTCGCATCGGAGCAGCTCGTGACGCAGAGAATAGAATGTTGAAGTGGAGTGAAGGGATGGAGCCGCGCTTCATCGGCTGGAAAGTTGCAGCAGCGCACACGTTTGACTTCTCATTTCCTGATGCTTGGAGCAGGAAAAAGATCAAGGCGCTACCCTCTAGGAGACCAGAGGTCTCGGCTGAAATGTGGAACGAAGTGTATTCTCCCACAGATGATTTGTCAAGATTAAAGTGGTCAGGAGAAGTGAAAGTAGTAATGATGGAAGTGGCAAAGGAGAGCAGAGGAGGCTCATATATAACAATAGAGGACCTGGCACCACATGGCGAGGAGTCTGTAGAATTCCTGGTGAATGATGAGTTGTTTTATCATGCAGGAGACATGACCGTACCGGCTCGGCCGGACTCGGGCATAGACTCACGACAAGGACCTTCAGGACCCAGGCCGAAACCTGATGCAGGTGATGATGAATTGATGGATCAGGACGATGACGACGACGACATCGAGGGAAAGGCGGGAAAACCGGGTGAGACGGATGTGGGAGCGTTAGAGAGAGACTTGCTAGAATACCGGTTTAGTGAAGACGACGATGGGGAAGTCGATGGGAGTCTATTGCTAATGACGCCATCGTCTTTCATGTCCCCTACAAAGGAGGCGTCGGCCGACTTATCCCCGATAGACCCAATAAGCCAGGCGAGAGAATGCCGAAGCAGGGATCCGCAGAAATTGCTCCATGAGTCACCAAGGAGGAGAAAAATCGAAGAATCAATGAGGGTATCCTTCCTGAGCACGCTGCCGGAAGAGGAAAGGGAGAGATATCAAAGTGAGTTAGAAGGCAAGACAGGGACAACCTGGAGCCGAGTGAATTTCATGGAAAGATCATGGGACGTGATAAGGCGATATGGGACGCAGTCCATAATGAAGGTGGGATTTAACCAACCCATCATGCGTGAGGTCTTGGAGAAAATAGTGAACTCCATGGAGTCGGATGTTCTGACCGAGTCAGTAACAGAAGACAGTGCCGATGATCAGCAGGTTGCAAAGAAATTACCTGTCAGACGAGCCAGGAAGGGGCTGAAGCGACTAAAAGGGAAAACAGGAAGTCGAGCCATGAACCCGAGAGTGGTGAAGTCGAGAGCCAGCGCAGTGGTGACCTCTCTAACGAGCGCAGGTCGTTCAAGCGAGAGCGGGCAAGGAGATAGTGCAACACTGACAGGGGGAGAAAAAGAGAATCTGATACCCCCTATGCTCTTGGCAGGTCTGACCACGACTGCCGTAAGATCAAAGAAAACAGCAAGAAACCTGGCAGACACTAAATTAGATATGGAGATCATCAGTCAATGTGGATCTGGAGGACTTGAAGATTATAGGCCCTCGCGGACCAACATAGCCAAGTTGAAGCTGGAAGGACAGTCGAGTACAGTCGAGTCACTGTGCCGGAATCGGTCCACATCTGAGATCCAGCAGGAGGTTATGTGGAGATGTTGAAAGCGAGAAACTCAGCGAGAGGGCACCTGATGGCTTGGAGCGAGAAGCGAGCCATGCAGGAATATCTGAAAGAGCTCACGGAGAATTCAAACTTAAATCGAAAAGAATACGGCACGGTAATGTCCTCTGAAGCGAACGAAATTGGATTGGAAAAGCTACTAGAAATCTCCTGGAGGGCGGCCCTCCAGAGATACTTCGACGAGTCGATGCATGCACCTGCTACGGTGGCAGCATACCTGGCTCATCCTTGCATGAGAACTGATCTGCAAGTACGGTTGGCTTGGTGCTTGATGGGCATCAAGAGGGCGGAGTATGAAGCCAGTAATGATTCGAAATCACGGGAACAGGAGCTGGAGTTGATGGAACCTCTGCGAGCGTTGATTTCTAAAGACGATTCTGCGATAGCATGGGCTAAGCGTAAGGATGCCCTTTGCTTTGTCAGGTTCGTGGTGGATCGTATTCCCACTCCTGTTTTGGGAGAATGTATAAGGATCATTCGGCAAAAGGGAGTTGATTGCGAAAGGAACTTCTTTAGGGCACTCCTGG
This sequence comes from Symsagittifera roscoffensis, assembly GCF_963678635.1. NCBI lineage: Eukaryota > Metazoa > Xenacoelomorpha > Acoela > Convolutidae > Symsagittifera > Symsagittifera roscoffensis. The sequence goes on along the minus strand of NC_087063.1, from coordinate 57,045,615 downwards.
AACTATATCAGGACATGCCGTTGACTGTACCAAATAGGAGTCGAATGACATGGAGAGCTATCGCAAGTTGGAAGAAGTGAGAAGATGTTCCAACAAAGAATTGAAAGTGAGCCGGGAGTTGATTGAAGCAGTCAAAGGACAAAAAGAGTTTGCAACACTAGGGAAACTGAAGTCGTTCCAATATGTGTCTGGCATACCGGGGATGGCGTATAATCCCTTCGTGAATGAAGAAGCCAGGGAAGCGTACTTCGACTATGAGCAAGTCATAGTACTCAATTTCTGGGTTGAACGTATTAAAGAAACTGGGATGCTGATGGTGGAACAACCCAAGCTGGGAATTATTTTGGAAGAACGAGTGGTCGAACCCTCGGTTCCCGAGCTAAAGGGGCAATGGGTTTTGATTGTGGTTCTTGGGACGGTCCCTTGAAAACCAGTCTAGTGACGATGTGGGAACTCATGAAGCCTTCTTGGTGTCCTCATCCTAACGCCGGCTTAATCTGGGACATGACGGCGGAAAGAGAATCTGATACCCCCTATGCTCTTGGCAGGTCTGACCACGACTGCCGTAAGATCAAAGAAAACAGCAAGAAACCTGGCAGACACTAAATTAGAGATGGAGATCATCAGTCAATGTGGATCTGGAGGACTTGAAGATTATAGGCCCTCGCGGACCAACATAGCCAAGTTGAAGCTGGAAGGACAGTCGAGTACAGTCGAGTCACTGTGCCGGAATCGGTCCACATGGGAGATCCAGCAGGAGGTTATGTGGAGATGTTGAAAGCGAGAAACTCAGCGAGAGGGCACCTGATGGCTTGGAGCGAAAAGCGAGCCATGCAGGAATATCTGAAAGAGCTCACGGAGAATTCAAACTTAAATCGAAAAGAATACGGCACGGTAATGTCCTCTGAAGCGAACGAAATTGGATTGGAAAAGCTACTAGAAATCTCCTGGAGGGCGGCCCTCCAGAGATACTTCGACGAGTCGATGCATGCACCTGCTACGGTGGCAGCATACCTGGCTCATCCTTGCATGAGAACTGATCTGCAAGTACGGTTGGCTTGGTGCTTGATGGGCATCAAGAGGGCGGAGTATGAAGCCAGTAATGATTCGAAATCACGGGAACAGGAGCTGGAGTTGATGGAACCTCTGCGAGCGTTGATTTCTAAAGACGATTCTGCGATAGCATGGGCTAAACGTAAGGATGCCCTTTGCTTTGTCAGATTCGTGGTGGATCGTATCCCCACTCCTGTTTTGGGAGAATGTATAAGGATCATTCGGCAAAAGGGAGTTGATTGCGAAAGGAACTTCTTTAGGGCACTCCTGGAACTATATCAGGACATGCCGTTGACTGTACCAAATAGGAGTCGAATGACATGGAGAGCTATCGCAAGTTGGAAGAAGTGAGAAGATGTTCCAACAAAGAATTGAAAGTGAGCCGGGAGTTGATTGAAGCAGTCAAATGACAAAAAGAGTTTGCAACACTAGGGAAACTGAAGTCGTTCCAATATGTGTCTGGCATACCGGGGATGGCGTATAATCCCTTCGTGAATGAAGAAGCCAGGGAAGCGTACTTCGACTATGAGCAAGTCATAGTACTCAATTTCTGGGTTGAACGTATTAAAGAAACTGGGATGCTGATGGTGGAACAACCCAAGCTGGGAATTATTTTGGAAGAACGAGTGGTCGAACCCTCGGTTCCCGAGCTAAAGGGGCAATGGGTTTTGATTGTGGTTCTTGGGACGGTCCCTTGAAAACCAGTCTAGTGACGATGTGGGAACTCATGAAGCCTTCTTGGTGTCCTCATCCTAACGCCGGCTTAATCTGGGACATGACGGCGGATATCACGTTAGACCTAGATGATGACGCGAGTTTGCATGATCTGGCCATGATACATCATCTGCTGGCCATGAGGTTGACGAAGCGGAAGAGCAACCCATCCACGTAGCTGTCCGAGGAAGGTCCAAGGAGCAATTGGTTGAAGCAAGGCACATGCTTGGCTCAACATAGTGGGATGGAAGGACATGTTTGTAACCTGGGACACTGCCTGGTTACGCTGAGCGAGCAGCATCGGCAACTGGCACGATTGTACGGAAGATTGAGCATGTCGGATAAGAGTGGCATGGAGTTGGTCGCGGACTGTCATGGGGTGACGGATGTAAACTTGATCACAGCCTTGGGATTTTGTAGCATGACGAGTTCGATTGAATCGCTTGAGCGCCTGGAGCGTGCCCATGAGCTAGTGACGTCCCTCAGCGTGGAAGTATTCCCTGGAGCATTGCAAACGGAGCAGAAGATCGGAGGCTGGAGAGAAGCTCTGGAGAACGAGATGAATCTGAAAGATAGTGAGGCCTATCATAAACCGACTGGTTCAAAATATCTGGTGGGTTCAAGCTCCGCACCATATTGCAGTAGTAGATATCCTACACACATGGTGGTGATGGATGCAAGGACACAGCAGGTGTTGATTGACCAACTTTTCTCTGTGCCAAAGTGCGTAAGGTTGGCCAGAATGTCGGAGAGGTCATATGATTTATTGGTGAAGATCTTTCGGGCAGTCCCGAAGAGATCTGAAGGCGAGTTGCAAGACGTAGTGGGTGAAGAGTTTCTGAGATTAAACGAAGGCAATGTGAGTGAGTTTCAGAAGCAGAAAGCGAGTGGAACGTTACCCACCGAATTCCCCACCATAGGAGAGAAAGACGACTTACACAGAATTCTGATGGAGGTGGAACCGTTGCTGGGAGCCTCAGGGTATCGGACCCGAAGGAACATAGTGAGAACCCATGGGGAGTATCCTTGCCACTGCTTGGCGCAGACGTTGTGGTACCCCAAACGCGGGAATCTGATGCTAGTATGGGACGTGGAGGAGTTATATTCTACGGGGCTGCCCGATCAGAATCAGCAGGTGTCAATCGTGGTGGTTAGTGCCATGCTGGCGGTGAGATGGCTGGAGGCTAACGCGGACACAAGTGAACAGGAGACGGCCGTGCCGACTCCTGAGCAGCTGAGCAACGTGAACATGAGTCGTGAATTGGATCTTTTCAGAACCACCTGCAAGGTTCTGAGAATACCTAAAGCCATTGAAAGAATATGCTCAAGGCAAAGATTGATGCCTTGGTTTCGTGCAGTGATGACATCATGGATGTATGAACGCGCGAAGCGTCATATGTCGAGGAACACGGAAGCCTATCAATCTTTCCAGCTAGATATAGGACCAGGAGCCTATAAGAGAGCATTCCTGACGCACAGAAACGCGGTCACCACGGCGGTGAAGCGAGTAGCTGGAGCGCCTTGTGTAACTAAAGATGAGAAGAAAGAGGTCTTAAGAGCTGACCTAGAACGAAACGTGAGCCTGTGTCTTCACAACAGCTTTTGCAGGAACCGGGAGCAAAAGGTTAATGTTGACTTGCTACCTTGTTGCAAACCGAGGCTGTTGGAACAGGAGAGTTGGGGCACGGTCCGCAACTCCATGGACATGCTGGAGAAAGTATTGGAAGACAGCGAAGCTGAAGATCAAGATGGAGAAGTGATGGAATGAAGATGAACAAAGAAGAGAAGAGACGGAGAAAAAACTTGATTGTCTTTGTGTGCTAAAACTTGAACTAATCAACCAAGTTTTGATTATTGAACTTGTTAAACTTTTTGTTTTGATTTAGTTTGGTCGAACCAAACTTTGAAAATTGTTACAATTTTTAAATTGTTGAAAAAGAAATTTTAGTTATGACTATTTATGTATGTATATATAGAACATAGGTGAGTATCTTTACCTATTTAAACACGATTGAAGTTTTTAACCTGTGTAAGACACAATTTAACTGTGTGGCGACATGGTAAGTTTGAGTAAACTCGCTCGAGAAGGGTGGGTAACTCAATAATTTTCCTAGCCACAGAGTTTCTTAGTTTTAATATTGAAAGGACCGCATAAATAACTGATTATACTTGGTGAGTGACGTTAAGTTAATTTTAACGGGTGCGTGGCCGTGCCACGTCCCACTTTTTAATCACAAAGAGCGAAAAGAAATTTTATGGCAAGACGACGTAAGTAGTCAGAAAAGAAATTTTATCTAGGACACTCCTCATGGTGCAAATTTTGTGAAAATGTTAAAAGGCAGTGAGATGTAGTACGATGCCATTTGTGAACACGTAGTGAGTTGAGGTGGGGTAGATAAATTTCATTTTCTTATGCGATTTGTAAGATTGATTACAGAGAACTGGATAACTACTTGACGATAAACCGGTGTTATGCGATCAATAGGGACATTGATGGGGACTGTCCGGGGAGTATGTGCCATTCTGCCAGTGTGCCAGTCGGTCATATTCGGAAGTTTGACCTTGAGAGAAGCAAAAAACACTTGATTTTGGAGTGAAATTTAGTTTTTCAAAATTTCGAATGGAACCTGTCATGCACGATTTTCTCGCGATAACTGAAAATCAGAAAAGAGAAGTCAGAACGTTCGAGTGAAAAACGCGGGAAAGCTGCTAGAAAAATCAGTGGGAAATTGCTATTCGCAATTTCAGTAGCAATAATAATCGAGAGTAGAGCTGTCCCATCTAAAACAGAGACGAGCGCATTCCCACGAACTGGATTGTTGTGATTGGAGTACTATTATTAACTGGACCAGAGTGAACCTTCGGTGGAAAGGTGGACAGCTAGAGTGACCCAATGGTTCACGAGAACTTACAGTCTAGAGTAAAAACTTGTTCTTGTTATTGAAACTGACTAACATTAAACTCATTTTAGTTACTTTATTGATTCTTGAGTTGCTCACCGACTTATTTACTTCCTGGTTCTTGAGCGTGCTACAATGTGAGTACTAATTTAAATTTCTAGAGTGTGTTTTATGATCGTTATGTTGAGGTAAGGCGAGTTTTAGGTTGATCCATCTGAAATGGATCAAAGTTCCACTGTCTAATAAAAAGTAACTTAACGGATTGTTCCAACCCGGTTTTTAACGGCGTTCATGTATTTTGGGTATCTAGAGACCTACGTATGGGGACGTTTCTAATTCTAGAGTGGGGGGATATTTTAGTAGTAGCCTTTAAGCTGTAACGGGTCGTAGTCTCATGTCACAAACGAACCGAACTGGCTCCGACCGTTCTTGAGGTAGAAAAACACAAGAGATAGTGTCCATGACCCTTGAGCCAGTGGTTATAGGGCCTATTTTTCTTAAGCCTCATGTGTGACTGCAGTAGACGAATGTTACATAGTGTTTTTATGGCGCTCCTGGGTGTTTACGACATCAAGACTACGGAGTCGAACCCACTTGAGACAGCTTCGGGCTGAATGCCCATTCTAGAGTACCGGTGGTACGGTTCGACAGGGACGTGCAAACCTTCCGGTTGTACCGTGATAGCTTTTTAAGAAAACTCGGGAAAATTTCCTGGTACGCTCTCCGAACGAGGCTTAGCTAACCGAGTAAAGGGGGCAACTAGGGGGACAAAAACACGAGCAAAAAGACAAAAAGCGAAACAAAAACCAGAAAAGAATAGAAAAAGGAACAAAAACCATAAAACGAAAAAAGACAGTGACTTTGACACCAGATTAGTTGGATCAAACCTTTATATTAATTAAATAGTATACCTATACTGTTTTACAAGTTCGATCGTTTCGATCAACCTAGCAATTTAAACCAGTAAACTGAATAAAGTGCCCGAGTGTGGGGCGTCGTCAAGGGTTTTCAGATAGCTTGGAACTTAGCTGGACCAATAGGAGACTTGACTGGAAGAGGTGACCAGCCGAGTGGGAAAGTGGTTCAGGGACACTTGAGCTGAACCAATAGGAGACTTGACTGGAAGAGGTGACCAGCCGAGTGGGAAAGTGGTTCAGGGACACTTGAGCTGAACCAATAGGAGACCGGACTGGAACAGGTGACCAGTCGAGTGGGAAAGCAGCCAAGAAGGATTTGGCAATTCTCGAGTTCTCAAGTTGGGCAGAACGGGTATCGTTAAAATCCACATTACATTATAGGAGATAAGTGTAAAATAGGATAAGCGACATCCCCGGTTTTGAGGAACGTTTTTACTTGAGCAGGCCTGGAGACAGGTCTACGGTTTTCTCTTGAGAGGTTTAGCACCCGGCGCTTAAGGTAATTTTAGGCTTAAGAAGGGGGGCTAAAAAGGGGGAAGGTTAGAAGGGGGGCTGGTTAAGTTAGAGGTTGGCGGTTGTAAATTGTAAAAAGGGGGAAATTAGAGTAACTAATTAGTCGACATCGTTGACTTAGTTACATTAGACATTAACACGCGTTGGTAATATTAGGTGGATATCGAAATTTGAACTCGAGTTAAGGAAGGTACCCTGGTCGGATTGGTAGGGGGGAAGGGACATAGACAGTTTTTGTAATACCCCATAAGATCGCTAGCAGGGGGGAAGGAAACGCGTGACAATTAGGTACCAGACATTTTTTTAGATAGAAGGTAGACATTTGTCACCTTTGAATTTTAGGTGGGCTCATCTTTCTGTTTTTATTACTTTTTCTTGCTTAGATTTTTGTTGCATTTTGGTGAGGATTTGTGTTAAAATTTTGTACGAACAGGTGATCACAAGATACCTGCGCACAGGTTTTGGTCTCAAGTTACTTGGAACATTGAAATAGAGGTAGCCAAAAAGAGAAATAAGAAAAAGGGGGGTCAGCATTTGGCTTTTAAGAGAGGATTTTGGGAAAATTTTCCTAGAGCTTGAGTGGTGGTACAAGGTACAGTGAATCAAGAAGTCCGCATAACGAAGAGGAAAGAAGTCCCACCACCCAGACACTTGTCAACAGTCTTGGGACAGTGCCAAAGAAGTCTTAGGACAGAGCAGTCTGGGGACAGTCTTGGGACAGTACAGTCTTGGGACAGTGGTCTTGGGACAGGGTCTTGGGACAGGGTCTTGGGAAAAGGGTCTTGGGACAGGGTCTTGGGACAGGGTCTTGGGACAGGGTCTTGGGACAAGGTCTTGGGACAAGGGTCTTGGGACAGGGTCTTGGGACAGGGTCTTGGGACAAGGTCTTGGGACAAGGTCTTGGGACAAGGTCTTGGGACAGGGTCTTGGGACAAGGTCATGGGACAAGGGTCTTGGGACAGGGTCTTGGGACAGGGTCTTGGGACAGGGTCTTGGGACAGGGTCTTGGGACAAGGGTCTTGGGACAGGGTCTTGGGACAGGGTCTTGGGACAGGGGTCTTGGGACAGTAGTCTTGGGACAGTAGTCTTGGGACACTAGTCTTGGGACACTAGTCTTGGGACAGGGGTCTTAGGACAGTAGTCTTGGGACAGTAGTCTTGGGACACTAGTTTTGGGACACTAGTCTTGGGACAGTAGTCTTGGGACACTAGTCTTGGGACAGTAGTCTTGGGACACTAGCCTTGGAACAGTAGTCTTGGGAAACTAGCCTTGGGACAGTAGTCTTGGACAAGAGTCTTGGGACACTGCCGGAAAGTACTGGGACGGTACCGAACAAGTCTTGGGACAGGAGAAAGAAGCCTGGGACGGCACAAAGAAGAGTAGGGACGGCAATTGGAAGTCTTGGGACAGTTTAAAAATTGAAGTAAAATTACAAGAAGTGTTTTAAGACAGAATTAAGATAGAACAAGACTAATTGGAACCAGGTACGGTTGAGACCACAAATAAGGAAAGTTTCTTGAAAAGTTAATAAAGAGAACTGAAACAAGGTTTTCACTACGTTTTATATTTTTATTAAAAAAGTTTTTTTTTTTTCCTCTCGAAAGATTTTATTCTTAGAATAGGATTGTGTATATAGTAAAATTGTAAATAAGAGCAATTGTAAATAGAAATAATGAGGCGGAGCAGGGTACCGGTAGCTGAAAAAAGACCTACCGAAGCAAAGTATAATTCGTCGCTACGCAAAACAACATCAATGGGTCCGAAGATAACAAAGAAGAGCTTTTCAGTTAATATGGTCAGCACAAGGAGTACAACGGAGAGAGCAAGAGAGGGCATGGAAGGGGAACGAGTAGAACCCACCATCGAGATTGATCTAGAGACACCTGATCAAAGTGTTGATGAAACAAGGAAAATAGAGACGGAGTCAACTCCAATGCCCAATGCAGAAGAACCAAACTCGAAACCCATAGAATTCTCACCAATAGACAACGTGGAAGATGCAATAGGCAACACCGAAGAAACGGTGAAAGAAGACTCTCAAGTAAAAAAGACATCTTTTACAGAAAGGTTGGCGATGATGGTCGGAATAAAAACGAAAGAGAACGTGACTGAAGAACCAAAAGCTGAAAGAGCACGAACATTTGGAACAGTGAGCACGAAGACGACAGAAGCCAATCCGAGAGAGGAACAAACTAGAGCAGAAGCGACGGCCGAAGAAAAACCGACGGCTGACCATGAAGAGGCTACTCTTGAGCTAGGTGACTTGATGGCGAAACTGAATCAGATCGACAAAAAGCTGAAGCACAGCGAAGAGGACAGAGAAGTGATAAGAAAAGAATTAAGATACAACAAAAACGAGTATCTGGATAGTTATTTTAACCTGACCAAGGCAACAGAAGAGAGACTCAAGGAGATGTCAGATAATGTAGAAAACACCAATGAAGAAGGAGATAAGAACATCAAAAAAGATTTGCAACAGTTAAAAAACCGATATGATGATGTCAACAGCCAATTAGGTAGCCTGGAAAAGAGAATGGACACAATGAGCAAAAATCAGGCCGAGAGTTCGTGTGCAATACAGGCGAGATTGGATGCAATATTGAGTAATTCTACCTCACAAGAAAGACCGGCAGCGGATCGCACGCAAGGCACCAGAGTTGACTTTGTGGAACCACAAAGGAACAAACGGCAATCGACACCGTTGCCCTTAACCCGGGATACGGTGAGCATAGCACCAACAGCTGCTAAAACAATCATGAAGAATGGAATGTCAAGTACAACGACTGGTCCGGGGGACTCAACAGCTAACAGCAACGCAGGTCCGGATGCTATGACATGGGCAAACACTTGGGAGATGATAAACAGGACTCTAGAGGCCTTCGCCACGAGGAACACTAACTCGAGCGATAGGAGAGATGGGAAATCAAGAAAAACATTCAAGAAGCCAAAAGAATTCAAAGACGACTCAGATGGATGCATTGACACGTGGGTGGAAGTGATGAGATTACATCTAGAGCAAGACAACTTGAACGATGAAAGACAAGCATGCACAGCCATACTCAGCAATTTAGAAGGCACAGCATTAAAATGCGTGGTTGCGAAGAAAGAAGAAGAACGCGATACCGCGGACAAGATCTTCGAGATATTGCTGAATCGATTCGGGTCAGGCATGAAGGGTCACCAAGCGATGATGCGATTTGAAAAGAGAAGGCAGAGGGACGACGAGTCAATAGATCGGTTCCTAGATGATCTCGAGAGCTTGAGAAGAAGGAGTGACCCAGAGGAGTCGACAAACAGAAGAAACTTTAGCATTGCCTCGAAGTTCATTGATGGGGTAAAAAGTGACGACTTAAGGACAATGTTAGCAACATACTACACATTGTCGAAAGACAGCGCACCAACCCCAGAAGAAATGAGACAGAAATCAAGGGAATACATGCTGATGAAACCCAAGAAATACTCGTTTTCAGAAAACAGGAACACGCAAGGGGGAAGTCAACCGCAGAGGTCGTCATGGTACAAACCTAGAGATGACATGGACAAGCGCAGATCATGCGCGAACTGCGGGTCGGCGGATCACCACGTGGCTGACTGCACAACATACAAACAAGGCATGAAGAGTCTAGGATATGCACCAGATGAGGAGGACATGAGCCAGATGGAGGAACACGAGTACTATAGTGGCTTAATCATCAAGATAGGCGCAAGATGCTTCTTCTGTAACCAGGAGGGGCACTTCCGAATGGATTGTCCCTTGTTCTGGGAAGCGGACAAGGACCAGAGTCACCCTAAACATAAGTTGGCATTAGCGGCGGTGCAGAATCAGCGGAACAGGCAAAACGAATTTGAATCGAGGAACTTAGGAGCACCAAGCACGGAATTGCCGACGAAGACAGTGAAAGCTGTATCACATGTTAATGATGCCATAGAATCCGCGGCAGGGAACTCTCTAGAGATAAATTATGAGAAAGCGGCGACGGAAGCAATTGCCAAAGTGAAACAGGATCTGGCTGCGAAAGAAATAGATCAACGACTAAAGCTGGAGATAGAAAGACAGAATTTTAACGAAGCATTAACCGGATCGAAACAAATACCAGAGGCTATACCAGGCTCAACAAAGACCGGGAATTGCAATACTGTGAAAATGGTGACAGGTAAACCTTTTGGCATATCGAAAATCGGGGCAAGGATAATGTCGATAATCACAGTGGGCGGCCACGAGGTAACCAGAAACTTGAGCGAGCCGAGCGACCAGACGATAATGCACATTGACGTGTATGCAGACTATTTGAGTGGTATAAGCCCACAAACGACTTCTAGAGCACTGAGAGCACTACTCATGAGAGGGGGCAGCAAGTCGGTACGTGTTGATAGCAGATATACTGAAGCTTACGGTCCACACGAGGTGATGCTAATTATAGATGGGATTAACATCTATACCAAGACGATGATAACATGTGACGAAGACCTAATTGGACAAATCTACGTAGGGAAAGAAGAATTGAAAGTGAGATCGATTGGACACTGCGCCATGCTTGAGGAAGATGCAATGCACATCGGGACGGAGGCGGATGTGACAGGGCACGTGCTGGATATAAGTGGCAAAAAGACTCAGTTGCGTGGGTTGCTTGACATGGGAGCAGTCTTGAGCGTTATACCAATCGAAACTTGGGAGAAGATGGGCTTTGACAAAGGTGACTTGATAGACTCGAGAATACGGCTGTCCGCTGCAAACAAAGGGGCCCTACGGGTGCTGGGCAGGACGCCGATAATAGCCCTCAATTTGGGGGAACGTAACCTGTGGATGAGCTTCATCGTGGTAGAAAACCTAGATGAATCTGACCAATTCGTTTTGGGCAGAGACTTCATCAGGAATTTCGACGTAACGATTGATCTAAATAACGCAATGTTCAGGATACGGAACCCGGATAGGAGGTACGCAGTCAAACCGGTAAATTTAATAATGGCAAATGAAAACAAAGCACCGGTATTCTTGAGTAGGAGGGTGAGGCTAAAAGCTAATGAAGCGGCAATCGTAAGTTTGAGGATGAAAAATTACAATGAACTAAGTGACAACAAGCAAGTGTGCATAGTTCCGAATCCTAATAGTCAAAGTGCTGCTGTTTTAGGAAGATCATTTTCGATAACGAAGAGCGGCATCTGCGTCAGTGTCTTGTTGAATACCCTTGATATACCGATCACGATACAGAGAGGGAGGAAACTGGGATATGCTTTACCGGTTAAAACTCGATATGAAACAATTGAGAACTCAAAACAAAATGAAGTTGTTGATAGTCCCAATCACAGGGACAAAATTTGTATCTTGAGACGATTGCAGAAAATAAAAGATTCCTCAGGTCTTATTAAATCACTTAAGTCAGAAACGGATGATAGTCTTTCGAGCTGTTCGAACTTTCCAGAGCGACCCACACTAGATGAAATGCAAAATGAAAAACCGGTTCTGCCGGAGATTGAACATTTGAGGGGCAAACTGAAAGATGAACAGCTCGAAGCCATCAAGGACGTACTAGAGCGGAACGAGGAAGTTTTTTCGAGGCATAAGGCGGATATCGGGTGTTGCAATTTCGTTGAGCATGAAAAAGAACTTGAGGAAAACGCGGTACCACAAAGGGAGGGGGCGAGGCGCATGACCCCACACAAATCGGACGCGTGTAGAAAAGAGATCGAGACGTTACTAGAGTATGACATGATAGAACCATCCAAGTCACCGTGGGCGTGTGGAGTAGTGATGGCCAAAAAGAAAGGCGACCAGTTGAGGTTTTGTTGTGACTTTCGATACCTGAACTCCGTCACGGTGAAGGATGCCTATCCCATACCTAGGATTGATGAGAGCCTCTCGAAGTTAGGTGATGCAAAATTCTTTACGACTCTTGATTTAGGCTCGGCCTTTTGGCAAGTACCACTAAGGAAGCAGGACAGGGACAAGACAGGGTTTGCCTGCGAGTTGGGTCTGTTTCAATGGAAACGGATGCCGTTTGGACTTTGCAATGCCACAGCCACGTTTCAGCGGTTGATGGCACACGCGCTGATAGGCGTAACGAAGAAGTATGGCAACCTGGTAATGTGCTACGTGGATGACGTGGTAATAGCGACGCCAACACTGGAAGACCACATTGAGAGACTAGACGAAGTGTTTGCATGCATGAAGAGGTCGGGGCTAAAGTGTAAACCATCAAAGTGCGAGATACTCAAGGACTCAATAAAATACTTGGGCAGGATGGTAGACAAGCACGGCATCAGACCTGATACGGACGCCGTGGAAGCAGTCCTGACCTGGTAATCACCGAAGACAGAGCACCAGTTGATGAGCTTCCTAGGTTTCGCTAACTATTATAGAGAGTTCATCAAAGGCTATGCAGACAAGGTATACCCGATGCAACAATTAATGAGACACAAGGGCAAGAAGTTCAGTGGACTGGGTATGCCGACTGAGAAAGGGATGTACGTGCTGGACACGGATGCGTCGGTAGTCGCGATTTCTGGGATTCTCCACCAAGAACAAGAATGGAATGGGAAGACAGTCTTGAGACCAATAGCGTACGGGAGCAAAGTCCTGAGTGACACGGAAATGAAGTACGGAGCACCGAAAGCTGAGATGTTCGCGGTGGTTACCTTTGTCGAGAAATACAGGGCATACCTGGGCAGTGAACCATTCAAGTTGCGAGTCGACAACAGAGCACTGAGCTGGCTGAAAACGTACTCAATGGACCAAAGTTACATTGGGAGGTGGATAGTTCGCCTGGACGGATACAACATGATAATTGAGCATAGAACGCGAGATAAACATCAGAATGCCGACAGCTTGAGTAAGAAGACGGAGTTCTATGAGAGACAAGAGCAAAGAGAAGCAGACAGACCTGAAATCAAAGATGGCTTCTCATTCATGGACAAGGAAACGTACGACAGTCTTCCACTCACGAGATGGCTGGACAAGTCAGGCAAACCGATAGAAGATCATCCTGAATTGCCTAAAGAGCCTCCAGAGAAGACCATCTTGAGGAAGAGCAAGAGGATTGCGATTGAGATTATACTCCAGTCGAAGATCGTGAAGGAGACGCTCAAGGCAAAAGGCTATGATCTTAACCAGGTGGAAGCAGGAACTGCACAGATAGATGATGACTTAATGAGGTTGCTCGAGAAACTATCAGATGATAAGCCCGTGATCCAGGAGAAGGGTCAAAAGAAACCGGAATTCACTATACTTCGGAGAAAAGAGACAGTGAACGATACTGACTCATCAAGAGGAAGCGTCACTGACAGCAAAGATGTCGTGCGGTCACTAGTTGACAAAATCCCCGAAGACATTCTGGAGCAGACCAAGGTTAGGAAAAAGAAAGTGACGTTCAAGGAAGATACTGAACACCTGGGACTAGGTCAAGAGTCCGGGGAGTGTTCCAGGTTCTCGGAAGAAGGAACCGGAGAAGGAAAATTGTCCGGGGAGCGTGAAGGGTGGGATGAAGACTCGGATGAGAGCAGCGAAAACCAAGACAGTCTGTGCATGATACTGGCGGAAGAGAAGACAAGGCACCACGACAGGGAGTTACAGACGGATCCATCTTCAGGAACATACAACATGGACATACAGGAGATGCGAGGTGGTGAGGAACTTGAGAAAATGGCGGTCGCAAGGAAACCATTCAGGGAACTATCATGCAACTCAAACATCAGAACGAATCTGGTGCCAGAAGATGATATGAAAATCGTGAAAAGGATGATATGCGTGAAACTGAGTGATGACATCCACAACCCTGGGGAGATGAATGGACAAATCATGGCGCTAAAGGAGCATGTCAAGGCGAGATATAGGCTGTCAGACCTAATAAGAGCCCAGAAGAATGACAAAATGACAAGTAACCTCTCCAAATGGATCCAGTCGGGGGTCAAGGAGAAGGGGGAACTTGAGGAAGACAGCTACAAGATCTTGAGCCAGTTCTACAAAGAAACGAAAGACTTGCTGAGGGGGTGGTAGCTGAGGGGGTGGTAGCGTGCAAGAGGAGAGATGAAGAAAAGATATTACACAAACACAATCTCATCGTACTACCACAGTTGTACCAGACGGAGGTGCTTTTCAGATCGCACGACCAGATGGGCCACCAGGGGATAGACAAAGTACAACAAAGGATACTTCACAGGTTTGATTGGCCAGGAATGAGAAAAGCTTGCGAGAGATGGGTGAATGCCTGCCTGGCATGTCTCCAGGTAAAAGACCCAAGGAAGATGAAGTTTCCACTCAAGTCCGTTGAGAGCTCGGAGTTCAATGAAGTGGTGCAGATAGACCATCAAAAAATCTGCATGACAGAGTCGGGATACAACCAGATACTGGTTATAATAGATCACTTCACAAAGTTGGCGGAAGCGGTTCCGTGCCAGACAGCCTCGGCCGAAGAGACATGTGATCATCTGATAACGCATTGGATATCGCGGTATGGTTGTCCAATGACTTTCCAGTCGGACAACGGCAAAGCTTTTGTGGGGGACTTGACAAAAGAATTGATGAAGAGATCGCACATTGCTCAAGCACACTCGACGACCTATCATCCGCAGACCAATGGGTTGGTAGAGAGACAAAACAGGACACTGGTGAACATGTTAAGGGTGTACTGCTCAAGATACATGACGGACTGGGACAAATACCTGCCACAGGTAGTAGGAGCCTACAACAGTACACAGCACTCAACTACGGGCATCAGTCCTTTCATGATGTTGACGGGCAGGGAGAGAGCAATGCCTCTGCCATTCTTTTACCCGGAATACGAAGGGAAAAGGACGTCGCCTCAGGCATACGTGAAAGAAGCGATCAAAAGACAACAGGAGTTGAACGAGCTATGCAGGAGGAACACGGCGCAAGCGCAAATGAGGCAACGCAGGAAATACGACGAAAAAATATTAAGAGCAAAGCCATATGAAGTGGGCCAATACGTGTGGGTCTTCCAAAATGTAATACCGCCCAAGGGAACAAAGAAACTACTCAAGAAGTGGAGGGGACCATTCATGATAACGGAGGTTCATCAACAAGGACGGTTCTATCGCTTGAGTACTGGGCGAGCGGCACATTATGAAAATCTGAAGCCTCACGTCCCGTCCCCAGAGGATTGGTGCATACCGAAGGACATGGAGGGTCTTGAGTACCTGGTGGTAGAGCCAGCGTGTGAAGTGAATGAGAAAGGCACTACAGAGAAAAATGATGGTAATGAGAACTTGAGTTTGGACGACAATGAAAAGATAGGAGTGGAGTCTGATGCAGGATCATTTGTAGAAGAAGACTGGAACGACCCGGAGCAAGACGAGGTGCCGAAATGGATGGAACCGGATTGAACAACACCACCGGAAACCAGGACTGGCAATCGTAAACGCACAGGCATGAGGTACAACAGGTACGGGGATGACTTCTTGACCGATAAGATACATCCAGACAAATTGGGCGAGGAATTACTGAAGGCAGGCGAACTGGAAGCCGGAGAGGAATGGCAGGTCATTCATGATGGTGGTCATTATCCGCAGGATGATTACTCGACGCCAGAAGTAGAAACGGATCTCGAACAGAGTGAGATAGAGAGGAGGGAGAACACGAACTTGAGGATTCTAGAGTGGATGCGTGATGTCAAAGACGAGAGCCGCGAAGGACAAAGCATTCAGCAAGTCGATGTATCAGCAGCAAATTACATGAAGACAGAAGACCCTCTTTTCGGATGGACGGCAACGGACAGGCCACTACGCGTTCCTCAGGACAATTCAAACCCGACAACATCGACGGGGACGTCGATAAATATTTTTGTCCGGGGAGTGGGGGTAGGACTTACGCACACCGAAAATTTGATGATAAAGAAGCTCAAGGAAGTGAGAGAAACGAGTGAATTGGAACTGGAGGAAGAAGAGCCAGAGCCTACTATAGGTCGGAATTTCAAAACGAAATTCGAAATACCCAATGAATACTCGGAGAACATCATGATAACGGATAGCGACTTCATCCTGTCAAACAGGACCAGCGCGATCTGCATCACGGCGGACATGAGTTTCAAATCAAGATTGGAAGCTGACTTCAAAAGAGAGTACCAGAATGTAGAGTTTCTGTTCAGACAGAGACCAGGACTGGGAGGGATGGCAGGGCTTCCACCGTCAGTGGCACAAGTCCCGGGCAAATATCTGTGCTTCCTAGTGACGAGGGTCAATGACAGGAACACAATTGATCCCGAACACGTGATATTGGCACTAACAAGATTACGAGACTTCATGATTGAAAGAAGGATAACAGAGGTCTCAATGCCGGTGTATGACCCAAACAGGGGCAAACTGAGCCCGAGGGAATTGTACGCTATCCTACATGTGGTCTTTGCAGAAACTGAGATAATGGTGTATCTCCATAAGAAGTATTACTTGAGCATCGCCTGAGTCGGGTACATGGGGGTATCGAGTCGGGTGTGGGGGAGGAGTCTTGAGTCAGGTACTGGGGTGCGGCGCAGGTAAAGGGATCTTAAGATATGATTGGCATGACAATTAAATTTTAAAACGAGTTAACGGTGCTAGAACATAAAATGAATCTGCATGCTTTTAAGGGAATCCCAATTGAATTGTTTTAAGTGATATGAGAATGATAAGATTTTAACCATACTGGTAAAAGGGGGGTCTCTAGGTTAGGAACATGACATGTCAAGTTTCAATATGCTTTCTGTTTTCAGATCAAGTTTGAAAAACAAAGTTGAAAATCCAACTATACTCAAGCGAGAAACAGAGAGAGAAACCTTGATTGAACTCGCGATAATCGGCACTTACGGCAAGTATTTGCAAGGGAACATTTCGAGAGAATTCTTGAGTTGGGTAATACTTGAGTCGGTAAGGTAATTCTTGAGCTGGTAAGGTAATTCTTGAGCTGGTTAACACATACCTGTATACATCCCGAAGTCACGAGGAATGGCAGACCGATTATGGAAATCCGTGCCCGCGGCCCTGAAGAAGCCCACTCTTGATGAGCTGTACAGACGCCTGAGGGACCTGGATTATACCCAGATAGACGAGAGAATGGCGGTAATGCTGAATGCCATCCTCCAGTTGGAAGAACAGGGTGAGTGCAGGGAGTCTGCGACGGAGGCTGTCTTGATGGTCGGCTACACCACCGAGGGAATATCAAATCAGGAACAGACCAGATGGTTGTCTTGGAATGTGGATGGAGGAGTAAGGGGCTTTGACTTGGCAAGGAATCCTGGCCTGAATAACAATACCGAATATGGCGCAGGGGAATTCCCACTACCGACTAGGCCAACAGTAAGATCCACAAGCCAGAGCTCGAGTAGGGTGCCATCGATGTCACGAACGCAACAGACGACCGAGGCATATCCGGATCTAGGTGTTCTAAAGAAAGAGCTCGAGAAGACGCAGAAGGAAAGGAATAAGGCGAACCTCGATCGGGATCAGGCAAAGCTGGATCGGGAGAAGGTTCAGCTGGAAAGGGACCAGGCGGTCAACGAGCGAGACCAGGCTCTGAGGTTGCTTGAGATGCAAAAAGCTGAACATCAACAGGAGTTAAGGGTGCGGGAGAACGCCGCAAATCGTGATCAACTGAGGTCGGAATTGGACAGAATAGAACAACGACAACGCGAGCTTGATGCACAGAAGGGAGCCAGGCCGAAGGAGCGAGTGGTCACCAGCTCGAGGCCAGAGTCACGTATGGAGTTGGATGAAGCCCCCAGAGCAAGAGCACGGTTCAACCTTGACCGCGAGGCCCGAGAACACATGAGTGAAGGGTTGGAAGTTTGGATACCGAATGACGCAACGTCTTCCTTGCGTAGCCTAGAGACGCAACCCATACGCCCACTGATGGATGTGGAGCTGCCGGGATATACCCCAACCTCGACCTCGAGTGACAGTCAGGTGAGCGGCGGCTCATCGCGTCTGAGAGAACTGGGCGAGAGATTGCGACAAAAGAGTCGTGAGAGTTCGGCAAGACCGGAGCTTCCCCCGACGTGGAGGGAACAGCCGGTTAGGAGTGTCGTGATCTCGAGTTATAAGAAGAATACAGAGGGGAGGTACCACAGGCACAATCGGCTGGACTGGAGTGCGGAGCAGAAAGCTAGGAGAGACTGCTTTCATGATGCGGCCTGGGTGCAGTACTTGGCGGCACCCCGGGTACCAGAAGGTGCGGTTCACCTAATCGTAGGGGACAGCCTGGTGCGGGTGTTGACCCGGATCCGATCGCACTGGCAGACGGGAATCTTGAGTTTCGCTGGAGCTGCCACGCCACAGATGCTGGCAACGCTTGACATGCTGGGGATGACCAAAGTATACACGGGACCCTGATGGTCGGGACCAACGATGTATCAAGGGGTGAAGCGAGGAAAATAACAAGGCTGCATGATAAGGTGAGCTGCCTTCTTGAGGAACTGAGGATTCAGATGGACCCCATCCTGTTGACGATATGTACTGTCCCCTACAACATGATGTTTGATCAGCACGCCTTGGAGATGAACGAGAAGGTGCGGAACCTAAACAAGGTGATAAGAGACATCCACCGGAAGAGTGTGCTCCCTGTCAGACTGTTGGACGTGGCAGAGCGCATGGAGAAAGAGGGATTCCCTGAAGACACCTCCAGTGATGGAATCCATTTTGATAGACCGAGGGGAGCAGAGTGGCTGAACGACGTCTTCCAAGAACACATAAACGCGCTGGAGGCGGATCTGCTAGAGACAGCCCAATTCACATTAGGACCACCTCCGAACCCACCATTCCTTGCCTCAAGGGCCTTGTCTGGTCGCTTGGGACCGAGAGTTGACACTAGAGACAGTTCAAGGAGCAGCCAGACCAGATTGCAGAGTGCCACGCCAATGGAGTCTGAGGAGGTGACGTCATCAACACCTCCAGGCTCGGCGATATCCTCAGTGGTAGTGGCAGAGAGCAAACGGGAAAAGAAGTCTATGGAGACCGCTCGCTTGAGATATCCTGAGAAGGTGAAAGAACTGGATCTAGAGAGTTTGGAATGCAGGCGAGAATTGGCGGAAACCCTGGGGATCGAACGAGTGTCACACGAGGATTTGAATAGGCATCATTGCGTGGACTGGTTGAAAGCTCATGAGGCGCACTTCTCGAGAGCGAAGTTGATGGAGACCACAGACCTGACTGGAATTCCCACAAAAGCGATCATGGGAACCATTAACTACAGACCTCTCAAGCTGCTGGGGAGTCCTGGACTTATAGCAG
This sequence comes from Symsagittifera roscoffensis, assembly GCF_963678635.1. Taxonomy (NCBI): domain Eukaryota; kingdom Metazoa; phylum Xenacoelomorpha; order Acoela; family Convolutidae; genus Symsagittifera; species Symsagittifera roscoffensis. Next base: position 57,026,309 of record NC_087063.1, on the reverse strand, counting down.
AACCTCCCAAGCACCGAACTAGCATCGCCAGGATCAGGTTGGCAACCCCGGCACAGCTAAAGGTGGTAGACAAGCTACTCAATCCGGGAGGAACGGGATTGCCAGATGCCGCTTACGAAGGCTCGAAATTGGCGGAAGATCCCAGGTACGGGAAGCCCTGTGGGAGTACACAGCTGGCCAAAACCCTAGCAGTTTATGATAGAGCAGATCCAGCTGCTGCGAGAGTAGTCATTGTGGCGGGATCAGACTTCGAAGGAACGTCTCCCAAGTTGTTCTGGCCGGAGACTTTGATATACTCTTTGCCAGGAGCTGAATTGAATCAGATGTTAACTCTGGTGGTGGCAATAAAGTCGGAGATGCCCTGTGAACCTGAGCTGCTGTTGTTTGCAGGAATGAATGATCACCTGCACGCGATGGGACTTCTTGAGCAACTAAAGGGCGATGAAATTCCGACATCGAGGAAGATATGGGAAGCCATTCAAGCGTTGTTTGCGGCGATGAATGAAGTGCAAGAGAAAGTTGTCTCGAGATTCGGGTCCAAGACGAAGGTGGTGTTTACCACATCCCCTGGATACGCGAATATGCCACCCGCCCTACAGTTCGTGTACGCGGTCTTGATCCTGATAGCAGAAGGGAATGAATGGCGGATTCTAATGGCAGCTCCCAATCGGGAGTTGGAGCCATCGAACCTGAGGCTTCGCAAGTCAGAATTGGCGGCGGCATGGGCGGACATATCTCATGCACTGAGGGGCTTTTATGGACTAGCCGACATCCTGATCGTATTAGACGAGGTGCTCTTGCTAGAGATATCGAACTTTGCCAGGCAACTCAAGTTCAGCCCAGTCATCGGGGAAGATCACCCGGCGATAAGCAAATTAACGGCCAGCTTGTGGTTTCGGAGTATGGATGTGAAGATCACAAACTCCACCAGCAGGTCTAGAGGTCCCAGTAACGAGAGAAGAAATGTGGCCGAGACGGAAAAGCAATTAGAATCGATGAAATATCGTTTGACTCAAGAGAATGGCTGGTGGCCATTTTTGACACCAAGGCTGGAGAACGCCACGAATAAGACAAGGGAGGAAGCACCACCCCTCGTGAAACAAGTCTGGAGTTTTCTGGAGAAACAACTGGAGCTGGCCGAAACAAGAGACATGACGGTGGCTAGATTTGTCTCGGCCGCCAATGAGGTGACGATTGGAGGGTTCTGGAGAGAGCACGCCAAAGGCGAATTAAAGACTAGGAGGGATTACGAGATTCTCAAGTTCTTGAGTCCTTGCTGGGAGAAGGAATTCTTGGCAGGAATATTCGGTACCACGGCGACTATCTTTGGAGCCTTCGTGCAGGAGATACTGGGCATGCCCATCAGCCTGCTCTTGGCCCTGTATTTGGTCTACCCCAGATACTTGTTCAACATGGGCCCAGCATACATGTTTAGTCGGGGAGTGGAGACACTTCGAGTTGATGGGTACCTGGCACTAGTACTCTTGACTCATGGGGAATTGGTGTCGTTTCATCGATTAATGGAATATGGAGAGCCTCTGTCTATGGGGAGAGTCCACACGAGCATTGAAACCAGCTCCTACAAGTGTGCCGCAGGGTTGAAGACGTTGCTAGTACAATACCTCATGATGCAAAATCGGCACATGACGGGTGAAGATGAGAATCCAACTTCGAGAGAAGAATGGAAGAAGACGAACAGAGGGATGCCTCTGCTGACGGACCTATGCCTGGCAATGAGGTCGGACCCAATGGGGATAATCCGGGGCCTAGAGGAGGTGGTGACCTGCATTTATGGTCCAGCAGTGACGTACGCGTTCCCAGACCCCCTGGTGACAACGTATCGTCACTCTGTAACGCACTTGAGTCTTATCAGTATACTGGATGGGACGGCGTTAAATTGGTGTCAGCAGGAGGTGCTCAGAGGGCGAATGAGCAACACGGTACTCTTTGGAAAGGTGAAAGATGCCGAGCTAATAGTGTACAACTTCAGGGGGCAAATGCAATGTAGAATGGGAGGCAAGCGAGACGGTCCCATCGAAATGTATCCCAAATTCTGGAACTTGAACCCATTGACGGCGGACGGACGAGAAATCTTGAGAATTCCTGCCTGGAAGGAGTGCTTCGCACTGGTGAAGAGGGAGCTGGAGACCATAATGGAGAAAGAAATCCTCCCAGCCACCATGCCTGAGTTCCCAATAGTCAGGAGGATGACCTTAGGAATGAATAGTCCCTTGGTAGTTCCCTCCATAATGGCGAAGATGACGACGGAGGAAATGCAGAAGGATTTCACTGATGGCTGGGACCCCCTGTTCATTGGCTACACGGCGGCGGTCTACTTCCATACCAGCGAGATGAAGGTAAATTCGTGGACGACGCAAGCGAAAAAGAGTAGAGGTTCGCAGCCCCCAGGGTATGAGGTGTGGAAGGTCTTGAGAACTCTAGAGAAGGAGGGACTTGAGAACATGTTACCCATATGGGATGATGGCAGGATGATCGTGATGGAGGGGCACGTCGCATTGGTGGACGACATGAAATTTGCCACGAGAAAATATAAGGCACCCTATGGCTTGGAACAGGTGGAAATAAGACAGGAGGGAACAGAACTAGATGCAGCAGGTCAACTGCATGTAGCACTGACGGAATACAAAAAGCTGGATCCTACGACACCATCACCACTGTCCGTGGACACGCCTGGAGACAAGAGGAGTGGACCCGTCGAGGACCGATTTAAGAAAATTCTCGAGAGAAGGAGACATGAGTCAGAAGAAGAGAGTATGGATGAAACTCTCGGTGAAGCCGGTGAAGACATGGAAGTGGGGAATACGCCTGAACCAGGGCCATCAGGGGAGGAGCTCACCACTCAAGAGCTGTTGAAAGACTTGAGCGAGGAGAATTGGTCAGATACTGCCACACCACCACTGATTCCGTCCCCCCGGAAGAATCTGGAATTGCCATTGACAAGTGAGACCTTCAATATGGGGATGATACTCTTGAGCTCGGAGGAAAGGGAAAAAAACACTTTCGAAGGGAACAGGGACATATTCCTGGGATCACTGAAGGACGATGCTCGGCAGGAGTTCTTGGAAGAATTCAATCAAGAAGTGGGCAGCGAGACGACGCTGGACAAATTCAAGGAGGAACTGTGGGACACAGTCGTAAGATTTGGAGAACCGCTTCTGATAGGAACGGGCCTGGATGAGAAGGCGAGAAAAGAGCTACTGAGCAAGCTGGTAGAGCTGAGGAATTCACGATCGAAGACTAGAGAAGAAAAATGTGAGGACAGCTCTACTCGGAGACAAAAAACTGTAGATAAAATGGTTGATGATATAAAAAGGGATAAGGTTGGGACTAGTAATATGATTAAAAGTACTAATATCCTTAAGGCTCGAGCAGGGGGGAGGCAAGAGTTGGAAGGAGTGGATGGAGAGGTCGAATCAGTGATGGTAGCCACAACACCCTCAAGTAGAGATGTGAAGACTCGCAAGAGGAAGAGAGAAGTGGAAGGATTGGGTAGTCCTTCAGTGGATGCTGTTTCGGAAGGAAACTTGAGAGAGACGGCGCCCATGGTTTTGGCTCGATGCAAGACGGCGGCATACAAGAGCAGCTCGGAGCTCAGAAGACCACTTGAAGTAGAGAGGGAAATAGAGGTTTCCACCAGTTCGACATCGGAGGAAGACTTCAAGCCTCAGAAGATAAACGTGAAGAGAGGTTCAACGAACGGACAGACATGGGAAGTAGATGTCGGCAAAGAATGGATCTCGAAGGCACACCAGGCCACGGGCAAGCGAGTGACAAGTGATCCATTGGAAAGGAACAAGACGAGGAACACCTCCCGGACGTGGTGGGTGGCCCTTGAAACATTGAAAGAAATGGAGGACTGCTGGAAGAAGTTGGACAGTGGAGTAGCTCGCAAGCGACGCAATTGGGCCACCCAGCAAAAGGCCGAGGTTAATAGAATAGAAATGGCAAATCATCTGAAGAGGTCCTGGCAGAGTTTGTTGAAGGATCATTTTGAAGAAGCAATGAGGACACCCTCATCAGCACCACCATTAATGGCGAATCCCTTCGTTAGAACTGCAGGACAATTAATGTTCACCTGGAGTCTGGTGGGGATAGAGTTGGAAACACTGACCTCGTATGACAGGCTGAAGTTGGGAAGCAAGAAGCTAGATGTGTATCAGGCACTGATGCAACACGTAGCCAGGGACAACTCAGGCTTGAGCCTGGCCAGAAGAAAGGATGCCACGTGTTTCTTGAGATGGATAATGTCGATGATGTCTGATAGCACCATCCTGGCATGCCAACAGAGAGCAAGCGTAAGCAAAACCATGGAAAAAAGAGTCTCAACGGTCATCTTGAACGTGTATCAGAGCACAGGAATAGAAAAGGAAGAGGGTTCCAGACTATCCCTAGAGAACCATAGGAAGCTAGACGAGGTACGGAGGTTTTATAATAAGAAGTTCGAAGAAGAACATGATGTTCACCGTAACCTGGCCTCGTCAGAGCAATACTCGAGAATCAGCGAGAAGGGGGAATACCAATATGTGTCTGGAGTGATGGGAATGGCCTACAACCCCTTCTTAGACTCGGAAGCTGGAGGCGCCCACAGGAACCATGAGGTAGCGGAGCTACTGAAGTTTTGGACAGAAAGAATAATGGAAATAGACGCGGTGGAAAAAGAGGGGCCGAGCCTGGGCCTGATTCTTGAGAAAACACCAGAGGTGGTGAGCATACCGCGTTCAAACAAGAGAGTTGAAGTGAACATGGGCGATGGAAATGGCTTGTTAACCACGAACTTGGGAGTGGTATGGAAGCTATTAAGACCCTCCTGGTGTCCACATCCCCACGCGAGTCTGATCGAGGAAACCACCGAGCGAGTGAGGTTAGCACCAACGGAAGATGAAGATCTGGCAAGGTTGAGTGTGCTGCATAAGCTAATTTCACCTCAGATGCAAGAGCCAAGCGAAAAGACTAGTAATCCCGGGTCAGCAAAGAAATTGGAGCCGGGTAGCTGTCTGGATTCGACGTGTGGAAGCGGAGAGCACACCTGCGATGGACGGTCATGCGTTAGAATACTGTCATTTCAAAAAGAAGACCTGGTCACTTGGTTCGAAGACATAACAGAAAGGGAGAAAAGTGAAGTGCAAATAGTAGCGGAGTGTTACGCGAGAACCACGGTGAATATAGCGACAGCTCTCGGATTCTTCTCGAGAATGTGTAGTCTGCAGTCACTGGAAAGACTAGAATCTGAACATCATTTAGTGTTGGCGTTGAGCGTAGAATCATGGCCCGGGGTGTTGCAGGTGACTCAAAATCACATCCGGAGCTGGAAGGTTGGTCTCGAGGCGGAAATGGGATTTCCCATGAGCGAAGCTTATGGCTTGCCATTGAACGCGAAATCGCTGATAGGGTCAATGATGGCCAACTTGTGCGGAAGTCACTACCCACTGCACATGGTGATGGTGGAAGCATCCAGCCAGACAGTACTGGTGGACAAGGCCTTCTCAGTGCCCAAGTGCGTGAGGTTGGCTCGGATATCGCATCACTCGCACAAGTTGTTGAGAAAAATCAGAGGGACAGTACCAAAAGAATTGAGAGATGACTTGAGTGAAATCTGGGGAGAAGAACTTTTGAAGTTGGAGAGAGAGAACACAAGCGATCACGAGAGACCAAACGTGATCGGAAAACCTGTGGGAAGTGCTCCAAACCTGGAAGATAACGACACGATACATGAGAAAATGATGGAGCTTGAGCCTCTCTTGGAAGCCTCGGGGGAGCGTAACCTCAGGAGCATTGAAATCACCCATGGAGAATGCCCATGCCACTGTTTAGCGCAAACGGTGTGGTATCCAGATCACAAGAACCTTTGCCTGGTGTGGGATATGGAAGAAATCCGGTCGATCGGACTACCGGATCACCGACAGAAGGTGACGATCTTGGTAGTGAGTACGATCTTGGCTCTGAGATGGATAGAAGAGAATATAACAAAGTATCGGGAAGTGGGGACGCCAACGGCAGAGTCAATATACGCGATAGACTACAGTAGGAGACTCGAGTTGTTTGAGACTGCGTGCAAGGTATTCGCCATACCAACGGAAGTCAGACATGTCTGGAGCCGTTTGAGGTACTTCCCATGGTTTCGGGCGACGCTGACGTCCTGGTTGTACATGACAACGAAAGATCACATGAGAAAACATCGAAAGGAGTATCGACAGTTCCAGGCCGAGATTGGGCCGGAAGCTTTCAAGAGACCCCTGTTAACCCATCGTAATGCAATCACGACAGGATGGAAGAGAGTGGGTAAAATGTCTAGAGACAATACCAAGGCGAGGGAATCGATACTAGAGGAGGACCTGGCGAAGAACGTGAGCTTGAGCCTGCACAACTCCTTTTGTTTGAACCGGGAATCTAGGGTGAAGGCACTACCCAACCAAGCAAAGAGGTTGCAAGAGCAAAGAGAATGGATGCGATCCTACGAGCAGCTGAAGGCTTGGGAGGAGATTGTGATTAGCTCCGATGATGAAGAGGAACTGTTAAGACAGCTTGCCGTATCTAGTACTTCAGGGTGCAGTACCTCCAAGGCGAAGAGTGCGAGATGAGCAGGTGGCTCGAATGGATCTTGAGTCTTGAGAGGGAAAGGGGGGCTTGAGCGTGGATCCGGGTGAAACTTGGATTCACGAAAAAGAAGTTTTAACAAAGCAAATATTGTTATTAATATACTATATTTATTATATAAATCAAAATGCTGCATGACAATTTCCTGATTGAATAGGACAAAAGAAATTTTAAATGATTGGCTTGGAAAGCAAGAATTCAAGGGTGCAGGCGTGTGCAGATTTTGATTGCTGTTTAGCGATAGTGTGAAAATTTTACATGGCTGTGAATTTTGGGGTGTAGATAAGCTTAAGTTTGCTGCAAACTTCTGTAAATGACCACTGGCACTGTATCTTGAGTAACACTCGGTTTTCCGGGACTCACTGGCAGAAGACAGCACGCGATGAAGACATCGATCTCGAGTCCGGGGAGTATGTGCCAGTCGGTCATATTCGGAAGTTTGACCTTGAGAGAAGCAAAAAACACTTGATTTTGGAGTGAAATTTAGTTTTTCAAAATTTCGAATGGAACCTGTCATGCACAATTTTCTCGCGATAACTGAAAATCAGAAAAGAGAAGTCAGAACGTTCGAGTGAAAAACGCGGGAAAGCTGCTAGAAAAATCAGTGGGAAATTGCTATTCGCAATTTCAGTAGCAATAATAATCGAGAGTAGAGCTGTCCCATCTAAAACAGAGACGAGCGCATTCCCACGAACTGGATTGTTGTGATTGGAGTACTATTATTAACTGGACCAGAGTGAACCTTCGGTGGAAAGGTGGACAGCTAGAGTGTCCCAATGGTTCACGAGAACTTACAGTCTAGAGTAAAAACTTGTTCTTGTTATTGAAACTGACTAACATTAAACTCATTTTAGTTACTTAATTGATTCTCGAGTTGCTCACCGACTTATTTACTTCCTGGTTCTTGAGCGTGCTACAATGTGAGTACTAATTTAAATTTCTAGAGTGTGTTTTATGATCGTTATGTTGAGGTAAGGCGAGTTTTAGGTTGATCCATCTGAAATGGATCAAAGTTCCACTGTCTAATAAAAAGTAACTTAACGGATTGTTCCAACCCGGTTTTTAACGGCGTTCATGTATTTTGGGTATCTAGAGACCTAAGTATGGGGACGTTTCTAATTCTAGAGTGGGGGGATATTTTAGTAGTAGCCTTTAAGCTGTAACGGGTCGTAGTCTCATGTCACAAACGAACCGAACTGGCTCCGACCGTTCTTGAGGTAGAAAAACACAAGAGATAGTGTCCCTGACCCTTGAGCCAGTGGTTATAGGGCCTATTTTTCTTAAGCCTCATGTGTGACTGCAGTAGACGAATGTTACACAGATGGCACAGCGCAACCCTCTGACGAAACACGAATCAGAGAGAAAAGGCCTTAACAGCAAAAAAGTGCTTGAAAGGAGGGTCGAAGTTTTCTGAAATTTTCTATTTTTAAAATTTCGATTTTCAAGTTGATATTTCTCAGAAATACGAAAAACGGCCATTTTGACCAGAAGAACTAGGAAAATCAGAACAACGACAAATATTGTGAAAAACAGTCGTGCAAGAGACGGAGAATACGAAGCCTCTTATCGTGGCAACAAAGCACGATAAGAACCTTATCAGCGGATATTAGTGGAGAAGGAAGCTTCGGTGGGGAAGGAATATTCCACGGAACCCTCCCGGGACGCAAATTAGAAGAGATAAGAGCGTTATCGCAGGAATATTACGGGAGCGGAGGCTTGGTCCCCATGAGACTGTTTTATGTGAAGGGACTGTAAAAAAATGACTGTATAGCTACTTGGATGTCGTGAAACTTTAAATTAACACCGGTGTAACTTGATATTTTAGAATATCAGTAGCTAGAAAGAGGAAAGGGTCAATCCATCTCCAATGGATTTAATATAGAACTGTCACACAAAAACATATTAAAATAGGTTGTTCGAGCCGTGTTTTTAATGACAATCACGTAGTCTGAGGATCCGAGACTCAGCTATGTGGTTGTGTTCGCATGTAAACGAAAGCTGATCAAAAGTCGTTTGACTGATGGCCTAAAAATAGTAACTTTTTACTTAGCCCTAAACAGACCAGAAAATCAACTGGCAAGTTCGAGACGGTGAAAAACGAGTAGGATTAAGGTAACTGACGCCTGCCAGTCGTTAATAGGTACTTTTTCTACGCTCCGTCGCTGTGTAGTATTTGGGCGAATGTTACAGTCAGAAACGGCCATTTTGGCGGAAGAGCTAAAAAGAAACAACAACATTAGTTGCGATTGCGAGAACAACAGAAATTGTGATTAAGAAACGACGACGAATCGCGGAGTTAACAGAGAACGTTCCGAGTTGCAACTATTGTGTCGCTACAATAGTTGCAAGGCCGTTGCGAACAACGGTGAAGGGTGGAAGACGGCCTTCCGGGTTACGGAGAAATCAAGTTTAACGTGCCCGTGCTTGATTCAGTGGATTCAAGAATCCGGAAGGGTTTCGGGACTGAAACTTTTATCATTTTATATAAACTTTTAGCTTCCTGTCATGTCCTGAATTGAATTTAATTAACATCCGAATTCATTCTACTAAGATGAGAAGCTAGGAGTTGGGGGAAAGGGTTGATCCATCTTCGATGGAGATGATGATTTTTATCTATTGAACAAAAACAATAATAATTCAATAAGTAGTAGTAGCCTTGTTTTTAGGAGTGACCTCGTGGTCTGGGGATACTGAGACCCAGCCATGAGCTCACTAGTTCTGCATGTAATTAAGTTAATTTGAGTGTTTTGACCGAAGCCGAAAGCAGTAACGTTTTTTGTCGACCCGATGTTAGAAAAGACCACCGAAAGTACTGGCTTGGTAGAGACGGTGAAAAGCATATAAAGCTCTGTTTAGACGTTAGCCAGTCGTCTTAGGACTTAGTTTTATTTTCCGTCGATATGTATCTTCCGGGCGAATGTTACACGTATAACTGTTTTTGCACCTAAATAAAATCTTATCGCCCTATTTTGAGCCTGCTCACTTGATTCGCTCGAATGTAGACAAAATCAAATCTGTTTTTCTCGACAGAATTTTTTTGAAAATTTTACAATGTGGCTCGAATTCCGACTAAAAGAATATACGACATCACTCTACCCCCATTTTGATGATTATATCTGGAGTACCTGATATTGCGTTCAAAAAGGGAAAAAGCGATAGTAAAATTTTCTGAACAAATAAAGACATTCTGCAATGGCATAGGGTTTGGATGATGTTAAACGCTCTTTGTGAAAATCTGTTTAAAAAAATGGAAATTTTTCGGAAACTGAGACTTCGACTATTAATTTTCCCTGAGCCAGATATATTTTTGAAAGTTCCTCAAAATCTGATTTACGGTTCTCTACTACGGTTGTATGAGGTACGATTGACACTCGATTCCTTACTCGAATTCTTTGAAGTAGATGATTGTTCGTGAATCGCACTTTGTGACGTGGTCGGAACAATGATTTTTTTTGTAAACAACGAAGATTTAATTAAAATATGATATGCCATTTTATTAGTCACTTTTAATCAATGTATATCAAATGAATATTTTCTATTCAGTATCTAATTGGTACATGTGCCATCTATGGTAATACATCACGGGTTTTTAACCTTCTCTTTCCTTGTATGTTCAAATTCAGGCCAAAATGAATTTGACATACCGAAGCATCATATTTTTTCTCATGCGAGAAAAGAGTTCTCTGAAAATAATCAATCACCGTCTGTCTGGATAATGCGATTTCTGTTTACCTGATTTTTCATTCCGGTTGTGCAGAATGAACTTATTGATTATGATGATGTTATTTATAATGAGATGTTATTTTTTCATAATACTTTTATCCAGGCAGAATGTATATTATTTGCGTTGTAAGTGAAGACTATTGATTTGTTTTGAAATTCCGTTGATTATTTTTGCGCCTGGATTTTTAATGCGTCGTGCTGGACATAGAGAAGCCCTCCCTAATTTGAAAGATTCAATTTTTTTTTGCTCCCAATCGTTCCTTACCAAGCAGTTGTTCCTATCCTATGCTGCTGTACCTTGTTTTGTTTGCCCTGAACAGACTGCATCTACTTTTGATGCAAACGCTCACATGTATTAACAAATGTTTGCTGATGAACTGAAATTTTCTTCTACTCATTTGAAGGTTTCTGTCTTATTTGTTGTTCAGATTAGTGTTGACTTTTACGCTTTTATCAATTCCACTGTGCCATGTATCTTATATATTATGTTTCTGTAATATTTTTCTTTGATTGCAGTTTTGTCTTGTTTGCCGGCCCTTAGGCTTAGCCAATATAGTTTGGCATGATTGCAAGCCACAAGCGAAATCAAATGAACATAGATAGCTAGCATTTTGGCAGAAAAAAGACGCATTTACTCAATAGCGGGGTCGCGTCTGAGAGTAAATTTGGCAATGTTTTTGAACTGACAAAATCGAGCTGCAAAAATGCCGCTCAATGCTTCTTTGAACATTCCTTATATCAACATCAGTGAAGTCTGGGCTAATTTGGTTCGATTTTTAATCTCGTTTTGTTTTTCAAAAATATTTCCGATTGCAAAAAATATCATCTAATCAAACTAAGGAAGGCGTGTAGGCTCTGAGTTTTTGAGATATCCCTTTGGTTGAAAGTAGTGCTTTAGTTGTTGATACTATTTTGATTGAAAAATTCAGCGAAAGATTAAACGTTTGTTGATGAGCTTTTATGGGAGGCACTAAAGTGGCGCTTCTTTATTTGAAGTTGTAGCTGGTAATTGATTCCATAAAATAGGACTTTCCCTTTCCGACCCAAAAAATCTACCTGCGTGACTTCATAAACAATTTTAACCCAATGATGCGATTGGCCGATTCGATGTTTAGCCAAAGTTTATTTTTCGTGAATTTTAAATTAAGAAAAACAAAAAAGAGAAGTTTTCGTTTTTTTTTTTCATTATTTATTCATGATTGTCATTAAAAACTACTTTTTAATAGAACATCAAGCCTTTTATTTTCTGCACCTCAACTGTCATCAGGTTGTATTGTCAGTTTCAATTCGGAATAGAAAAAGACCTCAGTGGTTCGGGTAATCCTCGCCGTTAGGCAAAAGCAACACAATGACCGTTTCAAACATTCTTCTGATGGGAGTTTTAAGTATAATGGAGGTGGGGCGTAGCATATGAGAGGCCGCTGCTGCACGATGGCCACGCGGCAAACAATGTATGATGGTGTATCAACAAGCCTAAGTATAAACCAGGTACCGTTTAAAACAGCCGAAAATACTGGTCAGTTCCGTAATGCTTTTCAATCTTCAATTCAAATTAATGAAAATTAGTTCGGCTGGTTTATCAAGTCTCACTTTCAGTTCATTTATACTTCGGAGTTGTTGCTTGCACAATGGGTCGGCACGCAAAATTGAAATGAATGAGTTTAGCGAGTGCCATCAGCAGCAGCATAGTAGCAATGGCAGTGAGTCTTTAATCTAGTTAATTGAGACTGCGCTATTTGTGTGACAGAAGGATGCCAAAACTTTAGCAGTGTCTCGCGGGACTTGTTGAGAAAGGCGCATTGTTCCACTTTATAGCATCTCAATTCTTTCTTAATTTCCTCTAATTCTGCGCCCTTTGTTTCCCAACATTCAAATTCACTGAAGACCCTCTCACCTCGCCCGCTCTCAACTGTTTGCTCACATTTTTCTCATTTTCTCCGCCGCCGCACCGCTTTCCCTCCTCTCCTTAATTTGCAAACCAGACTTAACAGAACCAGAGATCTTTCAGTTTCCGGCTAGTGGCATTAATTTTTTTTACTCTGGTGCTCATAACTTGAAGAGAAACCAATCAAGGTCTATATCGTACTTCCTGTTATACATTTTTTTCTGCATTATAAGCACAAAGTGTAAGAATTGAAGTTGCTTCGAGTTTTTTTAGACACTTATTGTCATGAGTTTCTCTCTCTTCGGTAAATTTTGAGAAATTTGGCCAGTAATTCAGTTTTTGACTCTGGGAATTATTTACGATTAAAAAACTTTCGACCCGCATTTTCTATCATTTTCAAGTTTCAAATTTCAGTGCTGAAATCTACGAAAAAAGTGTGTTGAGTGTTCGATTCTTTTTCTATCGATCTGGGGTAAAAAGACATGGCGTTCAATTACAGAATAACGATAAAATGTTATCAAAGAGGAACACCTTTAATACGGCGAAATAGTCAATTTATGTTCTCCTCCATCCCACCGTAACTCAGCCCCTCATTTAACAGTTTTTAAATCAGTTTTCTAGGAAGTTTTTCAAAATATGGCAAACAGTGAAACACGGGCATGTTGAATTCGGGCATGTTTTTCGTTCTATCAAAAGGACTCGAAAATTGATTTTCATCACAACAAAAAGGCAGAAGTTTGATGTTAGCCTTACGGATAGAATTAAGTCAGATCAGGTTTTCCATATCCATCCTTTTTCGTTTGAAAGCTGGTTAATATCCGGTCTTCATTTTTGAGAATGACAAAGTTTGATAGTTGCACTTAGCTAGATTTTTTTGTCGAAGTATTGATTCCGAGATTTTTTGGTAAAATAACAAGTGAATTATCACTTCTCGATTTGAGTTTAGATGTATCGAATTGTTTTCATTCTAATTTTCTATAATCCTTATTTCGAAATGAATTCGTTCTCTTAAAAGCAATTTAAGGTTTTTTTTTAATCATGGTTATATTGGAATGAGTATTGTTAGAAATAGTCAAATCACTGGTTTTGTGCGAAGCCTTAGGCTCCTTGAATTGGTTTCTCTTTAACTGCCCTATTCTTTCTCAAGTTAGCCCAGACTGCATTTAATCAAAAAGCGATACCCCTGATATTTATCAATTGTTAGCCCAATTATATTTTGGACCTCTCCATTTGACTTTTATTTAGTAGCTTCCTGACTTCGCACGTGATTTTAGGTCGGTTTTTTTCACCCGCAGATTGAGGCGCCCGGCCCCTTCCGTTAACAAACAATCGACAATAAACCCACCACCCGACTACTGACCACATATGATCTGACTGTTCAATTCTACCTTCTCTCGCCCTCTCGTTCGCCATTCTCTCTCTCTCTCTCTCTCTTTCTTACTGCTTCTTCATTCCATCAATCCGGGCTAATGGTCTCTCTTCCCCCAATTTCCACCATCCCTACTAGTGCCACTGTCACTGAAATGTCATCTTCAAGTGCTCCAGTTTAGCCCAGAATTGCACGTGTGGCCCATCTTACCTGCTGCTGTCAATCCTGATGTGCCCTCGCTTAATCAAATTCTTCCTTCCCTTTTCCAGCCGCCTTTCTTTGATTGAACATCGTATAATTTTATATTAATTTTTTTGATGCATTAATTATCAGATATTGGGTTTTTATATCTTCAACGGGCACGTTTTTTGTAATTACTTCTTGTTGTCCAATTTGAGATAAAAATTATGAATTAACTAATTTCCTCAAAAATTCCATTATTTGTTTACCCTTGACTTTAGATGGTATGATGATTTGTGAAAGGATGATTTTGTTAATGGTTTTATTTTGTTCGCTTTCGATCTCTTTTGGAGGTAAGCTGAGATGAAGTTTTTAAACAACGCAAATTGTTTTTAACCTTATTTAAATGACTGTATTCTAATTAAGTTAAATTTCGATGTCGTTTTTGGTGCTTTATTTGTTGCCTAAAAGTGATTTTATGTTTCTGTTTTCATGGTTTTATACGAAGGAAGGTTGGCCCCTTGAATTAAGATTTGTAAAAAAAGAAAAGAAGTCATTATTTATTTTCGAATCTCTTTAACTCTTCAACAATCTCCGAACACCCCCCCGTAAGGTACCTACTATGGAATAACTTCCCCTATAGAGAACTAATTCAATGGTGAGGCATATGCTCATTTGTACCTAGTAGCGAATTCTCCTTTCGCAATAGGGGGATGAATAGACTATAGTTAAATAGTTTCTGATTTCTGAAAGGCAAGAATTGGCATGTTTTTTTTTCGGTTTTGCTGAAATTTTAATTTGAGTTTAATACCGAAAGTTTTCGATTGAGTGAGACTAAACTAAAGTAGGTTTCAAAAAATTTTGTAATTTGACATGGACTATGTAATGGAGATGACGAAGAAAAAAGAAGACCCGTACCCGCTCAGAATAGGAAGAATGAGCAGACTGCTCAAAGGCGGCCTTAAGTTTTTTGTTCGATTTTTAAGTTATCAAAACTGGAGCTTCTGATTCTTAAATTTAAGATTAAATGTCGAAGTTAGAATTTGGTCTGGTCAAATTTAAAGTCAATTGCGGGTCTGGTCATTGGAAATTTTTGTCTGGCCACTGAAAGTTTTTGCGATTCTGTTAATAACAGACATATTGCGAGAACAATTGTCTTGCAATAGTGAAAAAGACTCTTTTCCCCGTAAACAACTTTTTCTATATTTTTTTCTGATTTAAACAATTTTGTCTTTCAATGACAGTCGCTCTGTTACTCGTACGGAAACTTACTAGCTCGGATTTTAATTTTTATTATCATTAAAAGTAATTCAAGTGGGGTGTGGTGTAAAAGTTTCAAGCGTTAAAACTTAATCGTTCAAATATTTTTGTTACAACAATTTATTATGGCAATATTTTGTTTTCGGATCAGTGGGCGTCTGCTCAGATATTTTTGGCGTAGTGAATGCTCGATTAATGATTCCAGAAGCTAAAAAAACTCAGGTAGTTCTGTTTCTCAAATTTTTTCTGAAATTGAATTTCTTTTCAGAAATTTAAGAAATGTTTTTTTTTTTCGACAGTAATGTTTTTTCAACAACTGGATAGCTGAAGTTTTTAATGAAATATTTTTTTGCTCACGTGTTTTCATCTCAGTTTTGCCGGCTTACTTACCGCTTCGCTGTTTTTTTTTCGCTGCTTTTTTACCCCTGGCAATTGCTTATTTAGGTATTTTTCTCAAATGGGTTCATTTAGGGCAAATTTAGGTATATAAATGAAATTTTTGATACATCTTTTCATTTTGAAAGTGCTATTTTGGTGAGGCTTTTGAATCAGGAAGCTGCATTGGAACCAGATTATGATTTGATCTGCAATTAGGTAACAAAGTTGATGATTTGTAATTCATCAATTGAAGTTAAAAAGTATTTGTTTCTTTTTTAGAAATTTTGCTACTTAGTTTGCTTAGCGAATTTTTGGCGAAATGCAATTAGCGAATTTTTGGCGAATTAGTTTGTTCAGCGAAATGCATAATCTCTACAAAGTTTGGTTTTACCCTTTCCAATTTATTGCATGAAAAACTAGTCTAGTTGCTTTTGTTTAATTACATTCCTAATTATTACAAGCAAAATTTGCTTTTTTTGCAAGTTGAAGCTCACGAATAATTTGCGGTTTTTTTGTTTGCGAAGCTGCATCTTCGCCTGTGCTCAAAATCTTTTGTTTTAGCGGCTTCTGAGTTTTTGTTGGCTAGCTTGCCATGCTATGTTAACGTTGTATCGCAAGTGGCGCAAAGCTATACTTCGCCTGTGTTTTAATTTCAGTTGTAACCCGATCAACAGCCTTTTTTTAGTTAATCGTTGCTGAAACTTTGTCGATTTTTCATGGAAATTGCTGTTACTGAAATTAAACGTTATTGACAGAAATCAATCTTTTTAAATATTTCCCCTATTTTGAGTTACTGAAGTTCATTTTTTGTTGCTTTTTTTAAAATTGTTTTAATCAAATCAGAAAAAAATCAATATTTTTTAAATTTTTGGCTAACTGAATTGGTAACGAGCAAAATGCGAATCGAAAAAATGCAAAAAGAAAACATTTGTGAAAATTTGGAAAAGCACAAGTAATATGGAATTGCGTGTCACAACTATTACATACATAAGAGAAAAGTGTTAACAACGTCCGATGATACAGGGAAAACTGCAAAAAAGCCCAAAATTTTTGATTTGTTTCGACAACTGATTGGGGAGAAATTTTAGGCTTAGGTGTATTTTCTGTTCAAAATCAGTTTAAGCTTCTTAAAAGTAAACGAAATTCAGTGTGGTATTATAATAAAGCACACTTAGTCGAAATTTGAGCAGGAAATAAAAACTTAAATGGAAGTTTGCAAAAGCTGAATTGAAAATCTTTTTCGCGGAGTCTTCAGGTGCAACAAAATCAGGTGCAACAGAAGCTTCAAATGGGGTCGAGTAAACGGTTTTTTTTATATTTCTTGTAATTGCGGTTTTATGTGATAATCTGTGGTTGCAAACTCCTGCACAGTAGCTGTATATTGATGTCAACATATTTTTTCTGAGATATTCTGCTATTTTTCATTATAATCAAAGTTTTTTGGATGTAAATGTCGCCGGAACATTTTCCGCTTCGTACCCTTCTCAGCTTCGTGTATTTTGCTCCTGCTAATCTTGTTGTAAACAAGTGTTTTTTTTTCAAATCTTCTGGGTTTTTGCATGAGTTTCAATGTGTTGAAAATAGCTCATAAATTCACCACTCGGTTTTGTTTTTCATTGAGTTTGCTGATTTTGAAATCAAGGGTGCGTTCTTTTCCTTTTCCCCTCTGTTTCACTCTGTGGTTGAATATGATTGTATCATAATTCATAGATATCCGTTTTCTGCAAGATTGCAGGTCATTGGTGTGCTTGCTTGCACTTGAGACATTAATTTACGCGTTCATTTTTCACCAGCCTAAGTCGCTTATTTTTTTTTTGAAATTATGTCCACATCATCCGGCTCTAAATTACAATCGAATCGATGCTGATGGTTTTAATACAGATTGTTTATTTTTTTGTCATCGGAAAAATAAATATGTATTGGGCTCAAAGTTTAAAAACTGCTTCGTCTTTGATAATTTTTCACGCAATTATTGGGGTTTGAAATGTTCCAATTTTACGATGCATGAATATACGATACGTTCCATGCATGAATGTCGAATGAATGTTAACGAAACGAGTGGACGGTTGCTGTGCAAGTAGCGCAGAAAGTCCTCAGCACAACGTTTTTTATGCATAGTATGACAAGAAGATAGAGAAAAGCTTAGAATTTTAGTAATTCAATTGCTATCGTCTACAGTTTTTTTCAATATTCAATATACAAAACCAAAAAATTCAAAAATTTGGAAGCGCTAAAAGAAGTTTCGAAAACTTGTTTTTCCGGATCAAAAGTTTTATTCACAGCTTTAATGAACACTTCTCATCTTCTTGTGCTCGTTTAAATTGTTCAAAATTAGACTAAAAAGCGTTAATTTATCTCAACTCCGAGTAAACTTTTTCTCAATTCAGAGTAAGCTAAATCGTTTTGATATTGTTCGAATCTCGAATTAAATGTATTTATAGTTACATACAGTCACGGGACATAGAAGTTGCAACTTTTTGGTTTCAACGAGCACATGAACGAACAATTTTTTAGTTTTTTTTCGTTTTCTCTGCAACTGTTTAATATATAAGATTGAAATTTTAATTAATGCTAGATAAAACTATTCGGAAGGGCTTAGCTGGACCGAATATGAGAAGTCTTCTTTGAAGGCGTAAATAAGCCAGTATATCAAAACTAGTTTTCGAGGTGTTCTTGCTCTGGAAACATCCTCGCAAACAGTATTAAGAATTTCAACTATTAGTGGGCTCAAATTAGTTCTCGGGAAAGCTGTTGAGCTTGACTTAAGTTGTATACTGCTGAAAATTGATCATTGAGAGAAATGAAAGAGCTATTTGGTCGGCGTCAAAAATGCCATAACTGTTTTGACGACACTTTCATTAAAAGTTGGGAGCTTAAGTCCTCAAAATAGGACAAAATCTACACGCAACAAAACTGCTAATGACAGTCCTGTGCATGAGCTGGAGCAGTATTTTTTTTCGAAATGTTTGCTGGAAGCATCTCGATCAGAAGCGCAAAATTTTTCATAAAAATTCGGACGTTTTGTTACGCCGGGCCCAATAGCTCTTCTTAACTTTCCTAACTATCAATTTTTGGCGGCAAAAAGTAAGTCAAGCTCAAGAGCTTCTTAAAGAAGTATTTTGAACCCAATAATTCAAACTCTTTATATTGTTTGCGAGGATGTTTTCTCAGCAAGAACAACTCTAAAGCTAGTTTTGGTATGCTGACTAATTTGCGCCTCCAAAACAAAATGTCTCATTTTTGGCCCGGCTAAGCTCTTCGAAATAGTTTTATCTGGCATATGTCAAAATATCAATCTTATATTTCAAGTAGTCGCAAAGAAAACATCAAAAACGTGAAGAAAAGTTTCGTTCATTTGCTTGTTGAAATAAAAAAAATTGCAACTTCTATGTCCCGTGACAGTATCACGCAACCTATTCTGATGATTATTTGTAGTACATGATTTTGGGTGCAAAATGACTTAGTTTTTCCTCACTCTCAGTGGTCGAAACAATCAGTTAATCCAACGCCAAGGATAGTCTCTAGGGATGGTCTACAAAATGCAGACGAACGCGAAAAGAACATGCTATTCAAATGCAATGTGAAAGCCTTTACCTTGGCGATAAAAGATCAAAAAATAAGAAACAGTAACAATTAGTATTTTGAACCCAATAATTCAAACTCTTTATATTGTTTGCGAGGATGTTTTCTCAGCAAGAACAACTCTAAAGCTAGTTTTGGTATGCTGACTAATTTGCGCCTCCAAAACAAAATGTCTCATTTTTGGCCCGGCTAAGCTCTTCGAAATAGTTTTATCTGGCATATGTCAAAATATCAATCTTATATTTCAAGTAGTCGCAAAGAAAACATCAAAAACGTGAAGAAAAGTTTCGTTCATTTGCTTGTTGAAATAAAAAAAAATGCAACTTCTATGTCCCGTGACAGTATCACGCAACCTATTCTGATGATTATTTGTAGTACATGATTTTGGATGCAAAATGACTTAGTTTTTCCTCACTTTCAGTGGTCGAAACAATCAGTTAATCCAACGCCAAGGATAGTCTCTAGGGATGGTCTACAAAATGCAGACGAACGCGAAAAGAACATGCTATTCAAATGCAATGTGAAAGCCTTTACCTTGGCGATAAAAGATCAAAAAATAAGAAACAGTAACAATTAACACTTCAGAGCAAGTGGATTTTATTTCAATCTGTACTATATTTTTGTTGTTTTAAAACATTGATAACAGATTTCGCACTAGGAAATTTTCTTACTTTATGGATGAATAGAATTTTTTTGTAATGAAACATAGTTGGGATAGAGGTAAAATCTTAGATTTGTCCCTTGCAGATAGTTTGAAGCCCGATCAGATCATATAGCAACTTTCAGTTATCTTTTGCTTTTTCGCTCAGAAGGTTCATTCGACTAAAACCTGTTTCAGCTTATGTCATAGAGGCGTAGTTTTGGTGGCGACTGTGTGTGCTCAGAAGGTTCATTCAACTCAAACTGTTTAAGCTAATGTTTATTGTATATTGGTGTGATCTTATGTAGGCGTAATTAACTTTGGGTTTCATATTCCTTGAAAGTTGAATTTCTATGACAACATTTTCCAGCGCAATGATTGTAAACAAAAGGGATGTCAGATAATTTGCTGCTTTTGATGTAACGCATGTATTGCGAAGATTAGCTTGTCAACTGTGCAAAAATTGGGACATAAGTTTCAATGTTTTTACTTTAAGGGTTCGTTTAGAAAGTTTTTTTTTGCAGTCTTGATACAGTTCGGACGGTATGTTAGTATTCATTAACAGATGCCGTGTTATCATATTAACTTTGAGCTGGAAACTATTCGGGTGTGAAGGAGAGTTTGAGACAATTAGGAAGTCGAGGTTAATTTTTGCTAAATTAACTTACGGGAAGAAACGCTTTCCGATTTAGTTTTGAATTTGACTTTTTTTTTTACAGATTAACAACTTGACTATCAAAAGCACTGAAATATTTGATAGCTTAATTTGTGGTCAATTCAAATTTAGCTTCTTATTCTGAATTTTTGGCGCGAAATGTACGTCAACACCTCGGACGACAAGGGTGAATGTTTCGAATTCAGCCAGCACCATTTGTCTTAGTAAAATGATTTGTTTCAAGATTTTTAAAGCCGTTCTTTCGTTTGTCTGTTGGCGTTTTTTTTCGGCTTGGTTGCCGCATTACGGATTGTTTTCTTGAGGCAATGCTAACAGTAATTGAAAAACTATTGACGTATTATTGTTATGGTGCTTTTATGTGTTTTGCTCTATGATTTTCTGATGCTAACTCTCGAAAAAATATTGAACGTTTTTCGATATGCCATATTAGACGATTATTTTGATTTTTTTATTTGTTCATTCTCCTCTCAATCACAAATTCAATCCATGGAGCTTTGTCTTAATTTTTTTCAAATTACGTTTCAATTTCATTCGTAAAGCAGGTTTTTTCTTTTCCATCTGTTTTTGAATTTAGTAAACTTTCAGGGCGTTTGTTGGGCCTGTTTACATAAGAAATATTTGTAATATAATACGTTCATTTTTTGAGTCGCTTAGCAGCTTGAGTCGCTTATTTTTGTTCAATTATCTGACATGTGCATAGCATCAAGCGTTAAATGACCATCGATGCTAATCGTACAAGCTTGTGTAGCCATCTGAAAAAATTTTGTGTCCTGGGCTGTTTTTTAAAAATGTTTCGCCTATGATCATTTTTCGAAGTCGTGGTGGTTCGAAAATTGCCAATTTCACGACTTGGAGTTGAATGACCTCTTCAAGTTCCAGTGGTTTTTTTAGTGTAAGGTTTTTTCTGAAAATTATCATATGTATACATACATAAATATATTTTTGATATCCGCTGAAGGTTTGAATGTGATTTTCAGTTATCTCAATATGCATTAAATTAGAGTATCGATAAGAGAAGCTTTTGGATAGTATGAAGTATCCCTCGCACACTTTGATTCCAAAACAGCCTGCAAAAACCGTAGAAATAATTAAGAGTAATGAACGTAGCGAGGACTCTTATATATGTCTTACTGATTTTTCTGTTGGTTCTTTTTTTCAGGAAAAAGTCTTAAAATTTGTTCACGCTCAATTTTGATTTTTCGCGGTTTGACTTGTGATTTCTTTTCAAGTTCAGTGCATTTTCATTTTTAAAAGGAAGGCAAACTCCACTATCGTGATCGACTTCAAAACGTGATCGACTTCTAATTTCGAAAATGGAAATTTGTTATCAGATATCCCAGTGAAATAAAAGTTTTGCCTACTGATCCAGTTTTATCAAATTGGGTTAATTTTAACAAAAAAGTGTCCATTCTAAATTGTTCTACAAATTCAAAGAGCTTTAAGGCCATTCATTTTTTTCTTCGAAATTTAAAAGTGGAAGGTTTTTGAAAAAGAAAACAAGTCAGTTTTTGTTTCTGTTTCATTGCGTTCATTACTATTTTCCAATTGTCAGTTGGCTATGTTATTAACTTAGCTAAAAAACAATGAAATCTTTAAGAAGATCAATTAAACAGTCTAAAAACATGAGAAACAAAATAGAAGGCAGTTGTTCTGTCAAGTAGCGCAGAAAATTAAATCCACATTCTTGAAAAAAAAAAGGCTCAAAAAGTATAAACATTTTTTCCAATTTGTGCCGTTTTTTGTGCGTATTTTGTGAAGGAAGACAAAAGCTTATAAGAATAATTTTAAAGTAGAAAAAATCAAATCATGAGTTAAATGGTTTTTAATTAGACTATTGCACAACGTTTTCTGATGATTTTTGGAAACTTATTTTGCGTGTAAAAAGTAAGGTTTTGCGAAGACTCTCCTCACTTGCAGTGGTCGGAACACTAAGGTGATGCAACGCAATGATTAAGGGGATACTCTACAAAATGCAGACGAACATAAAGAAAAAAGACTATTCAATTGCAATTTGAAAAAAGAGAAACAGTAAATTTTAAATTTCGAGAGCAAGTGTATTGCAATTGTTACTCTTTTTTGTTCGCTTTTAACATTGTTCACAGAATGTGCTCAGCAATCCGCAGTCCTTGTTATCTATGCGCAGTGAATTGGCGCTTCACTTTACACCTCAGAATTATATCAAAGTTTTCAATCAACTGTGTTTATTTGAAAATTTATTACGTTAAAATGTCCTTTTGATGTCTGCATCTTTGAAGCATTTCAACTGATTTTTGAACCCGGACCAAGTAACTCTTTTTCTTATTTTGTCTGTATTTTTTTCGGCTGCATAAATAGTAAGTCAAGCTCATGAGCTTCCCAATGAACCAACTTGAGTCCATAAACTCAAATTTATTGTGTTGTTTTCAAAGATGTTTCCGCAGCAAGAACTCCTGAAACGAGTAATGAAATACCCAATTTTTAAACGCCTTCGAAGAAAGATTTCTCATGTTTTAATCCGGCTAGCCCCTCCAAATGGTTTCATCTAGCAGTATCATTAAATTTCAACCCTATATCTTAAATTGTTGCAGAGGAAATGACAGAAAAGTAAAGAAAAAAGTTGTTCATACGCTCGTTGAAATCAAAAAGTTGCATTTTCGGTGACTGTAGCTTGTTTTATAAAATTCCAACTTTGGCTCTTATCCGGCACATTTCGCTTAGAAGTAATGTACATGCCTGGGTCGCCAAAGACCAAGAGATCAAATCCGCCAGAACCTGTTCTTAATGTAAATTTAAAAGTGCACCCTTAAAAGAAAATATTGTAAAGTTTCTGAAGTGAAGTGTACTAAAGCTAATACAAGAACTTTTTACTCTCATTATTGTTTGCTTTTATTCTGCTTTTTGCAATTTATTAATTGTTAATTCTGTATAAAAACAGCTTATAATAGAGTACATCCTCTGATCCTCCTCTGATTTCGATGTGACAAAGGTCGCCTTTTGATGTTTTCTGTTCGCTTGCAGGCCATGCTGGTTAAAAGTAGACCAGTGAGTTGTTGACTACTGATTTCCGCTTTTGGGCTCGTCTGGGATTTGGATCTATCAAATTTTGGGTCTGGCAATTAAGAACTATTAAATGACACATTGTTTGTGACCAAATCAAAAGCCATTCATCCCCTGCTCTGTCAAACCACAGAGGATTTAAAACTCTTCTTCTTTCTTTTTTTTGGTTCTATCCTAACCGAACTTGCTTTGAAAGGTGCTTAACTCTCCTTTTGTTGGTAAATTAACAGCGCGCATGTGTTCCATAGGAGTGGAGTGAACTTTGTTCCCTTTCTCCAGTAAAGTGTTCAGATGTTTTATTCAAAATTGAAAGATTGAATATAATTTTTATTGGTCCTTTAAAATAGAACGGTCTTTTAATCAAATGTTGTAAATTGAAGTCATCCTGTGATTGTAAAAGTGCTATGTTTCATTTTGAAAGTTTTTTAAACGAAACTTAATGACAATCTGTTTTGGATCATCTAGTGAAAGTAATTGAGGGTAGCTTTTATTTTTTTTAGTTTATGTCAAACAAGAAGACAGTTGGATAGAATTTCAATTGAATCGGACAGAAACCAAGTATTTAGTCGACATTCAAATTCATATAATTGAACTACATTCTTCTGAATTCAATCTCGGAAACGCCGCGATTTTAACAGTTTTCAGTCATGAAAACAAAGAGAGCAATCTCGAATTGCTTCTCCAAAAAACAGGAGACGACGATCGAAATAGCCTGGATTATATTGTCAAATATGGAAAACAACAGATACCTATTGCAAAGTTTCGAACGGATATTTATCACGATTTTAAAACCACCGATATCAGAGTGGTACTCTCTAGATTCCACCTAACAGTTCAGTTTGCCGAATCTTCTTCGCGTGTGCAATTGGCAGAAGTAGTACCCTACTTTAATTTCTCGACGCTACAACTCGGTACGAAGGATTCGAAGTCGCTGATAGCTTGCTATGAGGAACTTAAGGTGAACGAAGCACTGCTAATCGAAGAAGAAGCTCTCAACTCAATAGAAAAAAAACATGTTGTTGGATACTCCAATGTCGTGTCGCGATGTCTTCCGTTGAACCCTTGCTTTGTGATAGAATGTCCTCAAGGTTCTACTTGCGTAGAAGCGGACCACTATGCCTTTTGTGTCGAAATTGGAGACTCGGAAACGGATAAAGGGCTTCAAGGGGATTCGGGCCTCGGTGGACCCCGTAAGCCGACGGCTACTCAAATTCTGAAATCGCTCAACGTCGATGAAGGCTGGAAAGTTGCTATTGATGTATCAGAAATAACTTTACCAGAAGAAGTATTGGCAAAAAACGTGTTCTTTAACGTGACTAGATCAGGTTTAACATCGCTGCAGCATGGAACAATTTTGAACAAAAATGAGAAGACTTTAACCATTTTTAACTTCGAACCTGCGCGAGCGGGAAATATATTTTACCAGCACAATGGTGGCGAAAACTCGAATGATAAAATAGTGATGCAAATCTTGACTAGAACTCAATTTAATACTTTCAAACCGGAAAGTTTTGTTTATATTCCGGTGTCAATTAACCCAATCAATGACCAGCCGACTCTTTACATAGACTGGAATCTGAAGTTCTTAGTGGAATCAGGGTCTATGAGGGAACTAACAGAAAAGGAATTGGACATCAAAGATTCAGATGACAGCGCAAAAGATTTAAAACTTTTTGTAATGTCTATAAGCCAAGAGTTTTCAGAAGTCTCTATTGTACGTAAAGTTCAGACATCTGGTAAAGATTTTAGAACTGAATCTGTTTCTTCATTCACGTACCAAAACATGCTTGACCGCGAAGTGTTTGTCAAACATGAAAGCAAAAATGCGGGAAATCAAGCGAAATCTGTGAGAATTGAGCTACAAGTTGCGGACTTGAAATCTTTCGGCAACAAGACTTTTCTGCACGTTGAAATCGTAGACGTGAGATTGCATGTAATAAATGAACGATTTCTGACGATCGTTGCGGACTCGCCTTTGCTTTTAACCGAAGAGGCTTTGAGCATAGCTGTGTACCCTGAAAGCGAATCTCTTTTTGTGAATGCGGATCAAGGTCGCCTGAAATATTTAGAAGATATGATAACTATCGCAGTTACAATTCCAGATCCTAGTCAAATTGATTCGCAAAAATTGGATCATCTGGATAATTGGCAATCTGCGTTCGAATTTTCTCAAGGTGAGCTAAGAGCTGGGAAAGTACGAGTTGTATCACGCATAAGTCCGGACGTGGGTTCAAACCAGAACGGTTTCCTCGACCTCAGAGCGAAGTATAAAAATCAGCTGAAGTTTTTCAGGATGAGCTATATGATAACATTACAATCTTTCGACGTGAACCTGAATAACTATTTTGTCTTCGGCTCGGATACATTTTCGCAGACAATCACGGGAACTGATTTGTCAGCAAAGTTGTTCCAGCCGCATCCGTCTCATACAGTGCCTGCCAATGATATCATTTACACAGTGACGAGGGTTCCGGAATATTCATACATCTATTTAAACCAATCAAATAACTCGATGTTTCAGACTCAAGAAACATCTGTACTTGGTGTGGGGTCAAAGTTCACGCAAAGTCAACTTAATTCTGAGAAAATGTTTTTGAGAAGAAAGTTACAGGCGCTGACGAGTGTAACGGATCAGTTTTTGTTCACTGTAGAAATAAACAGCTTAGTGTCAAACATTTTCTCTTTTTTGGTCCATGTTACGGCTATTCGGAACTCCAACTTTAGATTTCATCAGAACACTTTGAGTGTGGATGAAGGCGAACAGATAGTATTGACTTCTTCGGTATTATCAGTATCGTGCTCTTTTTCCGATAACTTCTTTTTCTACATTACCCAATACCCGACGCATGGACGACTTGAAGTTGTAGGAACCAGAATGAGAAAACTAGTAGCGTTCACCTACTCGGAATTAAAGCGAGGAGTTGTGTCGTATATACAAGACGGATCCGAAAGCCGAACAGACGAAGTGAAACTTCTATTGTCCCCCATTACGATTCCAACATTTACTTCCAAAACTGGTAAGGACTACAAGTTACCGATAAATAATATCAGCATAATTTTAAACATCTCAATAAACCTAATACCTGACAATCGGCCAGTTGTCGTGAACAACAAGGTGATTAATATAACCTACTCGGATATGATTTTAATAACTTCGGATATTCTGAAATGTCATGATCCAGATATTGACCAAACAGATGCGAATATTTCGTACACCATTAAACCTTCGGATCCGAGTTTGAAGTTCCTAAACTGTAAAAGTATTGAACAAGTTCTGAATATTTTCACTCAGCAAGACATCCAAGATTTGAAGATCTGCTTCCGCCAGCAAGCTGACACACCAAGATCTGAATCCATTATAAGAGCAACAAGCTCAGACCCTAGTGTGAAAAATTTAGCGGATGAGATTTTGATTACAATACATATCAAAATTGTAGATCCGTTTCTCGTAGCCAAGACTTCCCAAGAGATATTTCAAATTCAAAGGGCGCAGAAACTGAAGCTAGACGCGAGCATAATACAGATAAATTCTAGTATTTATCTTGACCCTTTTCGGACCATGATTGCTTTTCAAAAAACCATTTACGGAAAAATCATGAGCAATAAAACCGTGGTGATTCAGGAGTTTTCATATTGGGACTTTTTGAAACAACTTATTTCGTATGAGCATACATCAAACATCGGAGATGTGTTTGAAACAATAGCGTTAACCGTTTATGCCCAGAACTTCCAGAGTACCGTCTCATTTCGAATAAGAATAGTCGAAGATATGAAGGCGCCGAGTATTGCAAGTCTTCAGACATTTTACGTCATTAAAGGAAAAGAAACAGTTTTAAGTAGAAACAACTTGAAAGCTGTGAAGCCGTATGAAAATAGCACCCTTGAGTTTTTATTAGTTGAGCTGCCTCGAAATGGAGTCTTTTTCTTCAAAAACAATTTCGGCCCAAACTCTATATTTCGATTTTCGCAAAGCGACATCGATCGTGGCTTAGTCGTCTACAAAGCTCTCAAGAATTCGATGAACGATCGAGTTCGGTTAAATGTTTCAAATTTCGACCGGGTTGTTGGACCTTTCGATCTTGAAATTGTGATTTTGCCTGAAGAGATGAATATAGAAACGATAGATGTGCAGATTGGACAGGGAAAAGTGTTCCGAGTTCGTGACTTCGTGTCAGTAAAAAAGCGAGACTATGATATAATAGAAATGAGTGTGGAGATGATGCAGTATCCTTTCCATGGACAATTGAGACTACAGCAGAATGCCAGTAAGTCTTGATTAATGTTTACCTTCGTTTTTTGCGTATTTTTTTTTCTCGCCCAATTTCGCATCCATGGTTATCTGGCAATTAACATTTTGAGTGTTAATAAACATTTAATGAAGTTATGAACCTTTCGCTTATTATTTCGACTCAGTAGTGCGAAGAAACTTTGGGTTCTGTTTTTTTTCAATTCTAAATCAAGTGTCACAAAGTTTTCTGCAGGGTCGATTTGTATTCCTCATTGAAGACCGTTTTAATGCTGGCGATCAGCAAGATTTATCAAATCAAAACATAAGCCTTTTTCAGGTTCACAACTTGTTGATCGAAATCACTAAAATTTTTTGTGAACAGGCATATTTGGTAAACAGATATGTTTTAGCTTGTCTCTTTTGTAAATTCCTGTTCAATTGGAATTTTTATAATTATTTTGGCTGTAAACCAACTTGGAATTTTTCTTTTCTCTTTTCTTTTTATTCGTCGATCATCGTCTAATCGTGTTTTATTCGTCGATCATCGTCTAATCGTGTAAAGGCTTATTTGCATCATATTGCTTCGTTTGTAGACGTTTCGTGGGTTCTTGGCAGCATGTGCAACTACACTATTTTAAGTTGAAATCTTGCGTAGCTGAAAATCTGTTGACTGAGGTTTTTGTACTCCTGGGATTTTTACCTAGGTTTTGACAGCTTAGCTGCCTGCCTATTCATAAATTTGCTTCAATGCAAATTTACTGCTGATTGTTGTCTTCTTCAACATGAATGTTCTCGAAATTGAAAACAGAGCCAACTATGAAAATTAGGTAGATAGTAACGTTGGCATTATCAAATCGGAGGTTTGACTTTTTTAAAGCTTTTTAATTAGTTTAACACTTGAAACATTTACCACCTTGGTTTTTGTTCAGTCAAAGTTAGTGCCTAAATCCGCAAAAATGGTGTAAAGGTAAGGCGCATGCTTGCGATGGTAAAATTCTGTGGTTCAAATGATGTTTTTGAAACTTTTTAATGTTCTTTCTTCAGCTTTTTTGAAATATAGTTTCTTTTCACTCTTCTTTGATTCAGAAAAAGCAAAATGGCGGTTTCTCCTAAAGTTTGATTTTTTATGATTGCAATAACCTGAAAAAAATCATATTTTTGCTGTACAACAGAGTGAAAATATGTTCCCATTTCCCCCCTCTTCACATCAGTTTCATTCGCCTCGTTTGAGCTTGTCAAGAGAGTTTTTACGAATCATAACTGTTAAAGAATGGCTAGATCGGGGCCTACTTTTGTAAGATTTGATTTTTTTTGAAAACTTTGAAATGTTAATTGCTTTCTGTTTTTTTTTTACAGTTATCGCTTTCTTGTTTTTTACAGTAGTTTTTTGTACGATGTAAATTTGTGATTAATTTTATGGAAAGGGATATGAAGCTCTTCTTTGCCTCTGTGTTTTCAATATTGTTTTCGAATAACTTTTTGACTTAAAGGCTTTTGTCTAGATGTTCTGTCGGGTAGCTTGCCATGTTATGTTCGTAATGTAGCGCAAATGATGCTAAGATCCGCTTCGCCTTTGTGTAAAACTTGTTTTAAGGTCAACGCTTGTATTATAAGATCGGTCAATTTTTTTCCAAAAAAGCTCTCAAGCGTCTTTGTTCAACTTTAATACCTGGATACGGCTCAATGTCTAGTAGTAGGCGATTTTTGGTTGTTTTATCGGCTTAAAGAAATGACATTTCATTGCTGTCCGCTAAGTATGCAAGTTTTATGTATGCATCAAGGTCTATTATTCAAAATCTTCGTGGTCTAATGGACTGTCTAAGTGTTGCCTATGACGCAGCAGGCAACACACTGCCCTTGGCAACAGACTATGAGCAGGCTGTGTTTTCAATCCCCTGCTGTCCCAAGATCTTTTACATGCTTTTTACCTTTCTGGCTTATTTTCGTGTTTAGTGGAATCTTCATAAACATTTTTTGCTTGTGTCTGCGAAGTGCAGCTGGGCCTCTAACTTACGATTTCCTCACCCATCAAACAAGTTTTTAGTAAAAGAATCAATATTGGTTTGCAGCGAAAAAGATACCTGTGGTTGAGAGTTTATATACAATGGTCATGCAAGCGGGCTGTTCTTGTTGATATATTTCATGGCGTTTTGTGAATTCTAATTGTTCTTGTTTTTAAGAGTAATGAACCTAGTGAGTACTCTTATATAGGTCTTGGTGATTTTTTTTTCATGAAAAAGTGTTTAGTTTTGTTCACTCTCAAGTTCACTTCATTTCTTTCGTTAAAGGAAGGCAACCTCCACTATCAAACAGCAAACATGTAAAGGTCGTGAAAAACGAGATCGACTTCTAATTCCGAAAATGGAACTTAATTATTAGATTTCCCAGCGAAATAAAATTTTTACCTTTTGATCCAGTTTTCTCAAATTGGGTTATTTTTGTCTGTTTACCAATCATTAATTGTTCGGAAAATTCTAAAAGGTTTCAGGGCCTATGTTTTACTCTGAAATTCGAAAGTTGACGTTTTGAAAAAAATCAGTTTTTTTTCTGTTTCCTTGCGTTTGTTACTTTTTTTCCAGCTGTCAGTTGGCTATGATTATGATTTACCGGTTTGAAAAAATCAGCGCGAGTTTCCCATTCCGCGATTTTACGTGCGAGAGCAAGTGTCTGTTAATTGGGAACCCGAATTTTCCCCCGGAAACAGTTTCCTTAATAATCTTCAACTTGCTCTTTTATTGAACCCCAAGAACTTCCAGGTTCCTTCCCTTCTGACCTAGAGGTTGCGCCATCGCTACCTAAGTGTTTCCTCTTCGTAAGTTTTGTTCCGTTGCGAATTCAATATAAAATGTCTGGCTTGTTTGTCTAAAATTAAATTTTATGAGGTGATATCTTTAAGTTTGGTAGCTCTTGTTTTTTCAAAAACTTTACTAGACTTAAAACCTAGTTTTTTTCAACATTTTTCGTTTTTTTTTACGTATGTTTTTTTTTTATGTTTCGTTTTTATTGCAACTGTTGTGAAGCTCTGCTTCCCTTAGTTAGTTATGACTCCCGTCGTCTTTATACCGAGGTTTGAATTGGAGTCCCGGTGTATCTTTCAAGGATCAATTACTGTTTCTCTTTACCCTTGCGATGAGCTACTGTGACCGGACTTTTTTCCCTACGAGAAATTTGTTCATAGATTGGACGAAATGGTAAGCAATATCAACTGTACAATGTCAATAGATGAGTTATTAGCGTGGTCTGTGTATTGATTGCATATGTGTTTTGGGTGCACGTTAATAGTTCTTTCAAAGTAATTTTTCGGTGAGAAAAATTTTCGATTGGGCGCTGGATTTAGTCGGTCTTTTTTCTATCGGCTTATTGTCTCAATGTTTTTTAAGAGTCGATGAATGTAGTTCCGACTCTTATATAGATTATAATGATTTTTTTTCCCGGAAAAGTCTGGAAATTTGGGCACTTTTTTTTCGCGGTTTTACTTTTGATTTCTTTTTAGGTTCGGGTAATTTTCTCAATTTGGATTAATTTTTTTATCAAGGAAGGTCAAATAATAGATTGTTCTTGAAACTCAAAGAGTGTAGGGCCATCTGTGCTTTGAATTTCGGAGTTAAGAGTTTTTTAACAAGTTTGTATTTTTCTGTTTCTTTGCGTTTCTTGACTCTTTTCCAACTATCTTTTGCAGGGTTGCATAAGAATCCGATTTAAATTAAAAAAATCAATTGAATCGGATTTTTATATGTAAATCGATTTTTTTTAAATAGAAATCCGATTTTTTTCAAAAACTGCCGAATATCATGGAAAAATCAAAAGAAGTGTTACAAAAATTTATTGAAATGAAGGGTATTATGGAAAGTGTTGATTAATTTTCAGTTTTGGTTTAAAACCTTCATTCAAAATACCAGTTTTACAAAACTGGAGGGTAAAATTTGGCGTGTAATTGGCGGGAAAACACGCCACCATCTGAGAAAATTTGAATCTTCATTTTTAGAAATTGATTTGTCTTTTTCTGCGCAATTTTTTTCGCTTTTTAAAAAGATCTGAAATTGATCAGTATTTATAAATCTTTTTTGTAGCTGACGAATAAATTAGAAAATATTGTTTTTAGATTTTTTAATCATTGAGGGATTTGCAACCGTTTGCTTTTATCATTTCTTTCGTGCAGAGGTAATTTAGTTCAAACGTGGATCGTTTTAATATTTTCAAAAAGTTTCTCAGTATCGAGAAAAACTGGTTCAAAATTTTTGATTTATTTTTCAAATTCGAACGAATAAAGCGAGCCAGGAGGCGCAAATCAGTTTATTTATGCTCGTGTTAAGCTCTTAATTTTAGGCAAGTAAAGTAAGTTTTTTAAGTTTTTAGCGTCATTTTGGGAACCAAAACTTCAAACAAAAAAATCAAAAACTTTCTACAAAAAAATTCGAAAAACAAGATGGTTTTTTTGTTAAAACATAAAGTGACCTTCAAAAAATATATTATATAATAAGCAAAGTTCAGATTATCGAGTGATTGTTTAGTTTTTGTCTCCCTAGTGGTCGCAGGGTGGATTTTTTTACAATTCAAGATATGCCTATAATTCATTTGCTGCAATCGCTGTAGTTTTAAAAACAGTTGCGTATTTGTTTTTATTCGGCTGACGATTATTTGAAACAAAGCTTTTTTTTCCTGTTTTGATTTGGCTGTGTTGAGTTTTTCAAATGAGTCTTCATAACGAATAGAAAAATGGATTGTTGTAAGTCAAAATCGGCGTTAAAATAGTTTTTTGAAAAGTATGAACTGAAGTTTTTGATTTGATCATTCTCGGTATCCTCTACAAGCGTTGTTTGGGGTACCTGGAATCGCATGAAAAAGGTTGAGAAATTGTGGAATATCGGAAAGCGGAATATCTAATTTGAAAGAAAAATAATTGGACTAAAAATTCCAAACGCTAGTTGGAAAAAGATAGATAATTATTATCCAGAAGTGCATTTTTGATAAGGCGAATGAGAATTTTTCTGGGCAGAATTTGCATACTGATAATTTATTTAAACAGCCTGAGTAAGAT
Source organism: Symsagittifera roscoffensis (assembly GCF_963678635.1). Classification (NCBI taxonomy): domain Eukaryota; kingdom Metazoa; phylum Xenacoelomorpha; order Acoela; family Convolutidae; genus Symsagittifera; species Symsagittifera roscoffensis. Next base: position 56,993,699 of record NC_087063.1, on the reverse strand, counting down.
GTTCTTGTTTGACAATACAAACTATAAAATTTTAATCTGAATTTTATTCTTTTCCTTTTTCCAGATTGGCTCTTTTTTGTTGTTTTTAATCCACTTTGTTACCGCAGGTCATATCAGTTCATCGCTGTCACCACGCTTGATTTCACCGCTCTTCCATGTAACACGTGAAACGAAAATTCGTAAAAAGTGGCAATAAGTAATAGGTGGCATTTCGTAACAGGCGACAATTCGTATTTGTACGTTAAGCGACGGTTCACGCGCACTAATTTTTTCGTGCAGAACAAGCGTTCGCTACTTGTGAATGCCTTACTACGAAATCAATAGAATATAAGCTGAAGCTGTGATTGATCAAGTGTTTGCGTTTTGCGGAGTTTTGACTTTTACATTGAAATTGTCAAATATCGATTATGAATTTTTTATTTGATTTGAATTAGTTCGTTCCAAATTTCTTAATAGTTCTTCGGGTGTGTTCAAGGTTTCACACAAAATTAGAATGTTTGAGTGATGAATCGAAGTCTCTTCGGTTTTGAAGGGTTCGAAAATTTTTGAAAGTTTGTTCAGTGACGAGAAAAAACGGTTTGAAGTTTTTGTTTTTTCGTCTAACTTCAAGCTATTTATTTTTGGCTATCATTTCATAGTTTTCTATTTTTCATTGGGCACTTCCTTGATAAGTAAAAAATGGAAAACTTTTTGAGATTTTTTTTCGTTTTCGGAGAATTTTGTAGTCGAATATGACTAATTTTCTTATGGTATAGGTTTTCGTCGTTTTGTTCCATCCATTGCACCATGCACAAAAAGCGACTTATTTGGAAAATGAATGAAATGATTATTTTTAGTTTTTCTTAATTTGGTCGGATCTTTCTGTGTTACTTGCACTGAAACCGTCCACTCTTGTAAAACATGGAATTGGTAAAAGTTACAACGTCTAATAGGAAAGATTCCGATTGGTAAGTTTCCAGTTTGAGTAATCTATCCTTGAGTTTGTGACTTGCTTTCAGGTGCATCATCTCCCGCATTCTTTCCAATGTCATGGACTCAATTTTCAGACGTCGTCTACTTCCACGATGACTCACCAGACAGAACAGACATGCTTGCGTTCAGACTGACAAATGAGTCACTAGGTTTGAAAACAGACTGGATTGCATTGACGATCAGAATCAAACCGCAGGATAGAAACCCGCCTGTGATGCTCACAACAGGAGAATGGAAAATTGTGAATGGTAAGAAAATTAGCTTTAATATTTCAAGTTTTTCATGAGGAAAAAATTGAAGTTTATTTAAGCTGGTCGCCTAATATGAACCAGTCAGCGATTTTTCATACACCTAAAATTTTTATCTTTTGTTTCAAAAATCAGGTAATAAATGAAAGCTTGCAATTCAGTCATATTTAGACTAATGAATAAATATCCAAAACGTTGAATTGTTTATACTCTGCTCTTTCATGCTTATCGGGGACGAAAAGTTTTTTCTGAGTGTCTACGAATGCGTTTTAGAAACAACAATAATATTTTGCTTGTGTGAAATTTATTTAAGAAATGTAGGCGGTGTCTCAATTTATTTATCTGACTGGTCGTTTTTTTGTTCTGAATTGAAATTTCTACAGTGTTTTGGTACAGAAACACTTCGATTTTGTTATACCCTCAGCCGTTGGGTGAGGTATAATTAAGTTGTCAAGTCTATGCTAAACGCTGACTATGAAATGAGAAATAGAAAAGACTACGATGGTAACTTAAATTCATCGGTCTATGTTTAAGTCTGGATGACGCTGACCTCGAAGCATTTGAGAGACAGCGTTTCATAATAACTATTACATATGTTGTTAGGTATAGATAGATACTTATTTAATCCTCAGACTTCTATATGTATTATGTAATCATTTAGGTTTATAATATGTAAACATTACCAACTGGTAGTTTTAGCACCTGAGTGGACATTGTTTATATAGGAATGTTTTACTATGATATCCGTATGGATAACACTTCCCTCCTTTTAAGAAATTGAGTTCTCAATTTAAGCTTGATTTTCATCGTCCTCCTGCGAATTATCTTTGGTTTGTTCTCGCGTCTCCGCCGATTGTTGTTTATCGGTTTTAGGAATGTCAGTTGATCTCTGTTGTGGGGAAGGTTGTTTGTCGTCTTCTTTCTCTCTCTGGAACGTCATTGAATTTCCTCGAATAGGACTAATCGATTGTAAGAAATTCATTGCTTCTTCAAAATCTTTACTGAAAGAGTCTTCAGTGATCTGCGGCTTGTCTAGAATATACCGCGAGCTTGTGGTTCTTTCAATTGTATGGGTCTTAGTCGTATTTCGGGTGTTCTCGGGCGTATCGCTACTCATCTGGACCTCTGTGCACACGATTTCATCTGATGACGCCAACGATGCTGTTTGGTGTGTCGTGTCCTCATTGTATTTTGTGAACTGGTTTTCGTCATTTTTGCCACTCGGATTGGAGGTGCTAAGTTTCGTCGGTGTAATTTCTTCCGTACTTGTGAGTTCGATGGTTGCTACTGTGAGTGGGGCGTCAGTGTTTGTTGAGATGTGTCCAATTGGGATGGCATTTCCGAATTTTCCGGCCAGCGTGCTTTTCCGTGATCTGGTTGATCGCCGTATTTCCGGTGATTTGGTTTCTGGTGTGGCCTTTAAGTCAATACGTTTTGCTGCAGGTTGTTGACTTGGAGATGGGGATTTATGGTCGAGCTCGTTATCCGATGAGAGTGAGATCGATGTATCACAGTCGAATTGGATGGTTGCGGAGTCGACTCTTGCTTTCTTCTTCGGGCTAACTGTTCTATGAGGTACTGCCTTTGCCGGGAGGCGTTGCGTGAGCGATTTGCTTCTGTCCCGGGCATTCCCTTGCTGTGTTGGTGTAAATGTAGCCAATAGTTTCTGTGGACCTAGGGCTCGTCGGTTCAATGTCTGCTGAAGTATCTCCTGTGTTGATTTTGGTGGTGGCTTTCTAGGGCTTTTTGCTGAATTGTTTGATGCTCCTCCTTGTGCCCCTGTGCTAGTCGTCTTTTTCTCTAAAATACGCGGTTTAGCTCTTGGTAGGTGTTTATACGCGACAAAGTCCTTTAGTGCCGCTGGTCTACACTTTCCATAGACCCTTGGATCTGGTATGAATGCAAGACCGTCATGCCTAATTACCCTAGGTTGTTTCCCATCTTCCCGTATCCACGCAGTGTGTGGAGAGTAATTAATTATTGCGCCGTTTTCGATAATTTTGAACTGCGCCCCAAATGTTCCCGGATTTTTTGTTTTTCTTGCAATTGTCCCCGTTTTCCTAGCAATTTGTTCGAGGCGTAGTCCTGTTTTAGGATTAACGGTATGTGCTGGACCTTTAAAACGATCCTTTAGAAATATTAATGGGGCATTTCGTAATTTTTCTTTTTCTTGTGATGTTAATAATCTTATGGGGTTACGAGTCCTTAGTTTATCGAAATCATTAGATTTTTCTTTTAGAAAGGTTTCCTGAAGTGATCTGGCTTCATAAGGCTTATTTGTCAAAGGTAGGTGCGCACCTATTGGGAATTTTTGGAGTAGCCTCCTGTCGAATTCCTCGTCACTGCTGTCTAATGTTACTGCTTCCGTGTGTGTATCTGCATCCGGCTGGTTCTGTGCTCTACGTTTTCCTGAGTGTGTTTGTGTGTGTCGATTACCTTCGGTAGCACTTTTATCCGCGACAGTTTGTGCTGGTGGGGCCGGGTTGAATGTTGGTTCCGGAACGTATTGGTGCTCAGGTTTGTATTTCAGGTCTAGTTCATCCTCGCTGTTTATATCCCGGTTCCACATTGATTCCGCCGACAACGCTGGTTTTGCAAGTACTTTTTCGTCTAAACATGACAATTTAGTATTTTCCCATGAAAGGTTTGACAATTTAGGCGATGTGCTGAGGTTACTTATGGGAGTGTTAGCTTTTCTACCGTAGTGAGATTCAAACGGTGTAACTTTTGTAGAAGAGTTAGGTGTAATACGGAGGGTTTTTATTAATTCAGCTACGTCCGATGCTAACTTATATGGACGATTTGTTTTGTCAATTTTCATTATCGCTAGTCGTGATTTTAATGTTCGTATGAGCCTTTCGACCATGCCTATCGCTCTGTGGTCGTCCACCGGTGCGAAAATCAGTTTTATATTGTGAGATTTACAATATATAAGGAACTTTTTGGCTCTGAAACCTTGTGCTTGGTCACATCTGATAGCACGGGGTACACCTTGGTTGACTATGTGATTTTGCATAAAACGGATGATTGTATCCGCTTTGTTATTGGTAACAACTTTTGCATACGGAAAGCGTGAAAAGCGATCGACACCCACCAATATATAAACCTCCTTATCATTTTCGTCTGGTAAGGGTCCTGCGAAATCCAATTGGATTTCCTCATTTGGTTCTACTACCGCGTCCAATGTTGTGAAGTGTTGTTTACCCGAGATAACCTTAAAGTTCTTACCCTTTTCCCGACAGCTTTTACAGTTTTGCGCCATTGAGACGATGTCTCTGTGAATGAATGGATACCACACATGCTTCGCTGCTTCTAGCATTCCCCCTTGTCCTGGATGTGTGAGGTGTAAAGCATCCATCAGTGTAGGCCTCAGTTGTTTCGGTATGACGACGCGGTCGTCGTAGAGGAGAATGTTGTCCCTGACTGATAGTCGATGCCTGACATTGTAGAAATAAGGGCCGTAGCAGCTTTTGATTGAGTCCCACTTTTGTTGCTTAACCATTGTTAAGAGTGGTGATAAATTCCTATCTCGTTTAGTAGCGGCTGCTAGGAAACTTATGTCCATCACCTTCCGTAAATTTTTCCGGAACATTGGAGTGTCTTCGTCTTCTATGCTGGCGATAGTTTGGCTCTCCGTGTCCTGTTTTGGTGACTGGTTGTTGTCGGTTTGGGTTTGATGGTCTGTGTCAGGGTATTGATCTTTTTCCAGTGTCTGGCAAATGGCATCAGCTTTCTTGGATTCGATTCTGTTGAATGTGAAGCTGTTTGTAGAGGGTATGACTTGATGTGTCACGTCACTGAATGTAAGTTCTGGTGGTGGGGGTTTCGATAGAAGTGCATTAAACGATGCGTAATTTATGGGAGAGAACGTGAGTTGGGTTTGGGCTGCGGTATGTGCTTTCCTTGTTATGCGGCGAAAGGGTGGTAAAGTCATGCCTTGTTGCAATTGTCTACTCATGTTGTTTTGAATTTTTAAGTTTGAGCTGTTTGAAATTGAGTTAATTTGAGATCGACTTGATTTGAACAATTGACTACGCAGAGTGAATGCAGTTTGTGTTTGAATCGAATTTGAACGTGCGAAGTTCTCGTTCCGGTCGAGCTTTTTGGTGCCTGGATAATTAGCCGTTTTGACATTATTCCAAGCGGCGTTAATACTACTGCTATCTTGGAATTCTACGCATTTTACGAGATCATCAATTAGTGCTACTACGAAATTTTCATCCCAGTACGCGGGGGGTTGAGGTTTTCCGACCGGGTGTCGTGAGATGTAGTCAATGAGACCCATTTTACTACCAGCTAGGTGGTGTATGTCAAAATCGAATGGAATGAGTCGATCAATCCATCTGGTTAACCGACTTTGATAGGTTTTATTTCCCCTATTACTTTTTAATGCACCAACTAATGCTTGATGGTCCGTTATTAAAGTAAAACGTCTGCCGTATAAGTAGTACTTGAAGTGCTCAATGGCCCATACTGCGGCTAGAAGTTCGAGTTCGTTTACCGAGTATTTTTGTTCACATGAATTTAGGAAACGTGATGCATACGCAATTGTGGCCCAACCGTCCGGTGTGTTTTGTTCCAGGGCCGCGCCTATACCTTCGCGGCTGGCATCACAGACAATTCGGGTGTCTCGGTCCGTTACAAAATGTCTGTTTTCTGTTATGTTCTTTACTGCATTTAAGACATTTTTGAAAGCTTTCCCGTTTTCTTCATTCCACTGGAAATTAAATTTATTTGCTGTTGATAGCAGTGGTCTAAGGGGATTACATAACTGAGCTAAGTTTGGAATGAATTTGTTTAGGTGATGAACTGAACCCATGAAACTTTTCAATTGTTTGAATGTTTTTGGATGAGGTAGGTTTATGATTGCGTCCGTTTTCTTATGGATAGGTATGGTGCCGTGTTCGTTTATGGTAAATCCCAACCATTCTACTTCCCTACAACCAAATTTACACTTATCGATTGAAATAGCCATGTTTTCCGTATCTAGTTTGGTCAGAACTTTTGTTAATTTTTCAATATGTTTTTCTTTCGTGCCATGGGATATTATTAAAATATCGTCTAGAAACGCGAAAGTGTCCTTCTCGTTGTTGAGTGTCAGATCAATGGCTTTCTGAAATGCTGCGGGCATATCAGTTAGCCCGTAGAAACCGGTTTGGAACTGATATGTTCCCGTTGCTTTTCCTCCAATTATGCTGAAGTTACACTGCGTACGGGTTGGTTCGTCTAGTGGTAGTTGACTGTACGCGTATCGTAGATCTATTGTTGAGAAATACGTCGTTCCTGGCTTGTTTGTACCTTCTTGTGCCGATTGTGCTATATTGTCTAACAGAACGTCAATATTGGGCATCTGGTACTTATTTTTGTGGATCGATTTATTTATTTGTTTTGAGTCCATGGCTAATTTAATTGATCCATCCTTTTTAACAGTAATGACGATAGGGCTTATGAATTGGTTGTCGTTACATTTTTCAAGTCGAGTGATGTGACCTTGATCGATTAATGATCTAACTTCGTGTTCCACCTTTTCTTGTATATGAATGGGAATTCGACGCCCCCGTTGTTGCAAGGCTTTGAAATCCGATAAAAATTGTGTATGGACCATATGGTTTTTTGAACGTCCAATTCGTGTACACAATCCCGGATAAGTATTTCTGACCCACGTCGCAATTTGTGTGTCTGAATTTTCAATACTATTAACTTGACCTACTGACTCACCAGCTGGTTTTCTTTCTTGATGTAGCTGGATGCCAATTTGTGGGAGAAGATTCCGCCCCAAAATGTTCGCCCGCCTGTCGTCCACCACAATGAAGGATGCTGTGTGGATTGTCCAACCTCCTGATTCAATTGGGGCGGTTAGTCTGCCAAGAGATGGGATTTTATAGCCATTGTAGCATACCATTCTGTTAGCTTCGTCATCCTCTCTCATTCTTGTTTTTACTGCTGATTTTACTGTTGTGGCCAGAAGGTTGGCTGTTTTTTCGTTTACGAACGATGTTGGTGATCCTGTGTCGGCAATAAAAACGATGTTGTTTTTCTCCGAGCGGACCCTTATCAGGTGTCCTTTGAGATCTGTGTCCAATAGTTCTTCTGCCCGTCTTGGTTCAAAATTTATCCAGTTTGTCGATGTATCGTCCGGATGGATTAACTCCCACCCTGGTATGACGTCACCCGCTTGTAGGTAATTAACGTATGCTGTCATATCCGTATCTTGAAGGTCTTGTTGTTCTTGGTTTTCTTCCTGGATTGCATTGACCTCACTTGATTTGCAAAGTCTAGCGAAATGGCCCCTTTTAGTGCATTTGTTGCAGATTTTATCACGTGCCGGACATTGGGCTAAGTGATTTCCTGAGAAAGCATTTCCACATTTGAAACAATCTTTCTTTTGTCCAGTTTTCTCAGGATAGTTTCTGGACGTTTGTCCTCCTCTACTGCGTCCACCTCGCTGATGCGCTTTAAATCCTCCCCGCTTGTGAACGAAATTTACCGGTTCAGATTTAATATTTGGCATTCCGGGATGATTATTTGTCGTTCCCTGTTTTCTAATATAAACCTGGTTCTCGAGGCCTCTTTCACGTTTTATTGCGTAGTCCAAAGCTTGTTCGGGAGTTTTTGTTTCGGCCAGAAGGTCTTTTTGAACTTCGTCGTTTGACATGTGTGCTATAAATAGGTCTCTGACGATCTCGGATTCGAGACTAACATCGTTGCATGCCGTGCATTTAAAATTTCCTTTTACCACCAGTTCCGTAAGTCCGCAGTGGAATTCTTCCAGAGATTCTGTTTTTCCCTGTTTGCGTGTGAACGCTTCGTAACGATCGAAAGTTACGTTGCGTTCTTTAACAAATAGTTGCTTAAGGAGTTTCCAAAACTCTCTGGTTGAGGTGTCTTGAATTCTGAGATTTGGATAATATTGGGTAACTCGTCTTTGGCCCTCCGTCCCCAAACACAAGTATATGTAACTTCTGCATTTGATATCGGCTTCCTCCCATGGTATGCCGTCGACTGTGGGGCCAAGATTATCCAAGTGTTGACATTGGTTCTCCCATGTTACACGTTTCTCTTGGTTTCGAAGGTTTCGATCGCGTATTTGTTTGTCTGTTTCTCCGTCTATGGGGAGCTCGTATCCTGGTTCCTGGGGTTTTCGAACAGCTGGGGGGTTATTTAGAAGCTTGTTCAAATTCATTCCATCTTTGGCGATGATACCAAGAAACAGTTGCTGGTTCCATTTGTCCCACTCTATTGGTGGTTCCGCGGACGCTTTTTGCCAAAAGGGTGTAATCCCCAATGGATTTTTGGTGACTGCTGGCTGCGCCATGTTATACCCTCAGCCGTTGGGTGAGGTATAATTAAGTTGTCAAGTCTATGCTAAACGCTGACTATGAAATGAGAAATAGAAAAGACTACGATGGTAACTTAAATTCATCGGTCTATGTTTAAGTCTGGATGACGCTGACCTCGAAGCATTTGAGAGACAGCGTTTCATAATAACTATTACATATGTTGTTAGGTATAGATAGATACTTATTTAATCCTCAGACTTCTATATGTATTATGTAATCATTTAGGTTTATAATATGTAAACATTACCAACTGGTAGTTTTAGCACCTGAGTGGACATTGTTTATATAGGAATGTTTTACTATGATATCCGTATGGATAACAGATTTAATGAAAGAGAGCAAATGCTTCGAAACTCAAGGAAAAGCGCTTATAAATTATTTAAATGTTATTCCAATGGCAGACAAACAGGTAGCGCATTTGGCTCATGGCGGGAGGAAGTATCATAAATTGCACTGAAGAAAGTCTTTTGTTTCCGGTCGAATACTCTTTTACATTTAACGCCAAGCTTACGAGTTCATTTCGCTTTCAACTTTTTATCTGATGCCGAAAAAACTAAAACTGAGCCGAGACGCCAAACTTTGAAATTACCAGTTTGAAAAGTTATATCAGTGGCCAGAAATGGCTTTGATCCTAAATCGGCCAGCAATTTGTAATTGATGTCTAATTCCGGTTACATTTTGAGAATCAGACGCCCAAGGCCGCAGCTTTTTTACCTTGCTACTTTCTGCAATTCGAGAGCCTCGTCTTCTGATATTTTAAATGTCTTCTTGTTAATCTTACTTCATTTCCGATCAAAAAATGAAAATGTTCCGATGTTAATTTTATGTGGCGGTTGTGGTCATTGTTTCTTTATTCGCAGGATAATTGATTTATTGTTTTAAGCTGAAGTTCTTCATCGACAAATGCTGCCCCACAATTTAAATGGAGTATAAATCCTTGTTTTAGATGTTGGCTTTTACTCAATTTTTCCATTTCTCTTAATCTCGATTTAATCTGACCAGATTTGCATGTCACTTCGGATCTCAACATTCTCGCGGCATGTAATCTAATCGCATTACTGCCCCCTCTGTTTTCCCACTTGCTCTCCTTAATTCGCTGCTCAACAAACAACCAACAGCCCCCTACTGATTTTGCTTTTCTGTCCATTAAACCCGCCCAGCAAGCGTGCAAAGTAAAACGAAAGCAATTCAAACAACAAGGATAAGCATAGAATTGAAGAAAGAACAAAATGGACACAAATCTGGGAGGTGTTTAATAAGATGTTTACTCCAGTATTGCAGACCAGATTTTTGGGGATAGTGAGATTTAGACAGCTTAATTGGCAGTGGTACTAGAGGAAGTGTCTTGCAATTTGTGAATTCTTCAAGTGCGACAAGTGGATACAAGGTGTAAACAAATTGTTGACGGGTGGGCATTGTTGCTGTTTACCGATCCGTCAACGTTCAACAGAGATGTTCTCGCAGCTCTTTTAACAGATCGAATACCAACATTTTCCTTCATAAACCGTGGCTATCTTTTTTTTCTCGACTGCCGCGCCGGGTTGTCCTTTACTTCTACTATCTTAATCTTTTTATTTCTGATTTCTCAGCCACTTTATGATTGCCTATGCTGAAATTCCACGATGTCCATCCAATATCCGCTTCCGATATTTTGTTTGTCTATGTTAAACTGCGGGAATTCGATTATTGCTCTTTTTCTTATCTCCGAATAACCGTCTGCTTTAAAAACCTTTGACTCAAAAATTGATTTTTTTTTGATATTTTGACTTCTTCTCATGTGCCTTGCAAGCTAATACGATGTTCATTTTGTGGTCAAGCATACTTAATCAAATATTTATTATTGCTTTTATTTAAATACACCTAAGTAAGTACTCAGCTCTGATTTCGAGGTTTTTGTTCACAGCTATGCACCATGTGCGGAAATCGATTTTTTATTAATCGTGGTTGAGGCTTCCCAGTTTTTCCAGTTATTTGATTCTATAAAGTGGACACACTCCACCTTCTTACAGCTTTGATTCCCTTAACAGGTTTCTCCTTTATAGTATTATTATTTTTATTATTATTATTTTGACTCCTTGAAACTTGCTTGGTTGGTTCTTGGCTTAAAAATACTTGTTTTTGCTATGTTGACTTTCTACATTTTTGGTTAAATTTTGGATGTTTTACTGTGATTTTTCGTCACTTGAAAGTGTTTTTACATCCGCTTCAGACTCCAACGGGAAGTAGAAGTAATAAATTCCAGGAAAGGTAAATGCTGGGGTACCTAGTCAGTCCAAGGTCGATCTAGGCGTAATGCATCGGTGAGTAATTCAAATATTTTACTCCTGCCAATTCTGCAGCCATTTGCATAATTATAACGAAGGTAACGAACACGGCTGGGACGGCAAAGGTCTTGGGTTACAAATCTGACACGCCCTGTTTTTTTAAACGTGATATATTCCGTTCCACAAAAATTTTTAGGCTTATTATTTATCTGCTTGTTTTGTCGGCTTAGTTGCCACATCTTAGAATTGTTTTTTTTGCTGTACGCATGTTACAATGTAGTTGCTTTTAGTGTTTTGATTTTTTCGGCTATTCGTAATTTTACTAATCTTGACTTTGTTTGTTCTTTTTTTTTGTTTTTTTTTCGCTCAAAAATTTTATTCTTACTGAATGATATCGGGTTACATTTTATCGGCTTAGTGACCTATTTGCGAAAAAAATGGATATGCGTGTGTATGTTTTGAGGGCGAGGGAAACTTTTTATTAGTCATAATCTGTTATGAATTTTTTTCGTCTTTTTACGCTTGCGATTAGCAAGCGTTATCAAATCGGAATATAGACTTTTTCCGGGTTAACAACTTGCTTAACAGAATCATTTTTTAATCTTAGTTTATAATGAACTCGAACTTTTATGCGTATCTGGCACTTAGCCTGGAGATGAAGAATACGCCAAAGATCATGGGTTCGAATCTGACCATGATTTTTTTGAACTGAAATATTCCTTTCCAAAAATTGTCGCCCTATAGTTTGTCTTATGTATTTTCGGCCTAATTGCCACATCATAGAATTGATTTTCTGTACGCAATTTTTATTTAATGTAGTTGCTTTCAGTGATCTGAATTACTCCTGGAATTCTTAATTTTATTAGCCTTGACTTTGTTTTTGGGTTTTTATCGCTTCAAAACTATGTTCGGCATGAGTGATTTCGGCCTATATTTTATATGCTTAGTGATCTAATTTGGAGCCATTTTGAGGGAAGCACAAGTTTTATGCTTCTTTCTGGATCGCTTAAAATGGTTAAATTCTCGGAATAAAATTTATACTTCAAAGTTTTTAATGACAACAATTATATATTGGGTTCTACATTAAAATATTCAAGTTCGTAGGCTCAGTTGCGCTTGTGAAGTGTTTTTTGTAGAGTAAGTTAAACTGCTAATCTCGAGAACGGAGATGCAACTATGACGCGTATCAAAAATTTTATTATTCAAGGCTTATTTCTCAGCTTTTTTTGTTTGATTTTTAGAGCTGCTTTTTGTCGGTTTCTCGGTTGTTTACAAAGCGCTGCTTCGCGTCTATGCAATAGGATTTTAAAAAGATAACCATAGTAGTCTTAAAATCAAGTTAAGCCATGAAATCTTAGTTCTAATCAGTAAATCTGAGTTTCTTATTAAATTCCAAAAGACGAGTTGTGGGAAACTAACTTCCCACTGAAATCGTCTGGCTAAAACGTCTCCAAAATTTTTTAACGTTTACGAAAATTTTGACTTTCTCAAAAACTACCCTTCTAAATCTGAGTTTTTGGGTTCAATAGAGAGAGTCATGGGACGCTTCCTTGCAGTGGCAGCTATGTCCAAATGTTTTTACTCTTAAAATTATAGCCCGCAGAGATGTCAAGGTTTCGATTTTTTGAACTTTTCCGAAACGTATTTTTGAATTCGAGGTGGCGGAAATTTTTGAGGTGGCTCAGAAATCTGAGGCGGCGGAACTTTGTTATAATAATTGCACCTAGCTTAACTTTTGGACCAATTACCCGCGTTTTGACTTTAACAGTTCTCTATTTCAGTAATTTTCAAAGTAATAATTTTTCGACCTATTTTTTAGTTGAAAATAAGCCATCAACTTGTGATTGTGCAATTTTTGGTTGTTTCGATTTCTGGTTGTTTCGAAGAAAATATCAATCTACGGCCCTAATCTAATTTGCGCACGGTCCTGATATATCTATCGTGATATGTTTTTTCGACTAAAGTTTCAGCTTATTGGATGTCGGCTTCAATTCTGTCGGCTTATTCACCGATTTTTTTTCTAAATTTCAGTACTTTTGAGATTGATAAGACTCTGACGCAAATTTTTGACTGCCAAAATTCAACCCCACTAGGACCTCTTTGAAAAACTTGAATGTATTCAAACACGAAAAAATGTTTTTTTTTGCTTTTAATTTTTTTAAATCGTTTTTCCACTTCCTTCTTCAATAGTAACATCGTTCGAAGTTCTGATTGCTAATTTTTTTTAGCGTCATCGTGTACTCATCGTATAATTTTTATATCGCAAGTGGTGCGAAGCTCAACTTCGCCTCTGTTTTGAATAATTTTTCAATCTGAAGGACTTTTTAAGAGTAATGAACTTAGTGAAGACTCTTATTTAGGTCTGCTGATTTTTTTGTTTTTTTTTTCAGTAAAAAGTCTCAAAATGTTGATGCACTTAAGAATAATGCACTTTTTGAGTTCAATTGAAATTCTTCTGCTGAAAGTGATGCAAAGTAAATAGCGAATACTTGTTTTTGCTATGTTGACTTTCTACATTTTTGGTTAAGTTTGGATGTTTTACTGTGATTTTTCGTCACTTGAAAGTGTTTTTACATCCGCTTCAGACTCCAACGGGAAGTAGAAGTAATAAATTCCAGGAAAGGTAAATGCTGGGGTACCTAGTCAGTCCAAGGTCGATCTAGGCGTAATGCATCGGTGAGTAATTCAAATATTTTACTCCTGCCAATTCTGCAGCCATTTGCATAATTATAACGAAGGTAACGAACACGGCTGGGACGGCAAAGGTCTTGGGTTACAAATCTGACACGCCCTGTTTTTTTAAACGTGATATATTCCGTTCCACAAAAATTTTTAGGCTTATTATTTATCTGCTTGTTTTGTCGGCTTAGTTGCCACATCTTAGAATTGTTTTTTTTGCTGTACGCATGTTACAATGTAGTTGCTTTTAGTGTTTTGATTTTTTCGGCTGTTCGTAATTTTACTAATCTTGACTTTGTTTGTTCTTTTTTTTGTTTTTTTTCGCTCAAAAATTTTATTCTTACTGAATGATATCGGGTTACATTTTATCGGCTTAGTGACCTATTTGCGAAAAAAATGGATATGTGTGTGTATGTTTTGAGGGCGAGGGAAACTTTTTATTAGTCATAATCTGTTATGAATTTTTTTCGTCTTTTTACGCTTGCGATTAGCAAGCGTTATCAAATCGGAATATAGACTTTTTCCGGGTTAACAACTTGCTTAACAGAATCATTTTTTAATCTTAGTTTATAATGAACTCGAACTTTTATGCGTATCTGGCACTTAGCCTGGAGATGAAGAATACGCCAAAGATCATGGGTCCGAATCTGACCATGATTTTTTTGAACTGAAATATTCCTTTCCAAAAATTGTCGGCCTATAGTTTGTCTTATGTATTTTCGGCCTAATTGCCACATCATAGAATTGATTTTCTGTACGCAATTTTTATTTAATGTAGTTGCTTTCAGTGATCTGAATTACTCCTGGAATTCTTAATTTTATTAGCCTTGACTTTGTTTTTGGGTTTTTATCGCTTCAAAACTATGTTCGGCATGAGTGATTTCGGCCTATATTTTATATGCTTAGTGATCTAATTTGGAGCCATTTTGAGGGAAGCACAAGTTTTATGCTTCTTTCTGGATCGCTTAAAATGGTTAAATTCTCGGAATAAAATTTATACTTCAAAGTTTTTAATGACAACAATTATATATTGGGTTCTACATTAAAATATTCAAGTTCGTAGGCTCAGTTGCCGCTTGTGAAGTGTTTTTTGAATTTTCATCACTTGCCCTCGCTAGTGTTTCTGGACATGCTTTGCTCAAAGAGAACATGATTGCAGACAAAAATTTGAATTTTTTTAATTTGTAGTTTTTTGAAGTTTTTTGTCGTTTTTTTTATACTGAGTGGATCTTTTTCCTGCCTGGTAACTAAGCTCTGTTTTTATTAAGAGTAATGAATGATGTGAGACTCTTTTATAGGTCTTGCTGATTTTTTGTTTTTTTTGGAAAAGCCTAAAAAGTCTCTATTGAAATTCATCTGCTGAAAGTTACGCGAATAGCACTCTTCAAATACGAACGTGGAAATAGCGAGAAAAAAACTTTTAAGGAGCTTAAAGGGCATCTATTTTTTTCTTTAAAATTCGAAAGTTGATATTTTTCAAGAAAGTCAGTGTTTTTTTATCTTTACTTGCGTTCATTGCTCTTTCCAATCTTCGATTGGCTATGTTGTTGTATCGCAAGTCATGCGAAGCTCTGCTTCGCCTCTGTGTTTAAATTTGATGTCAAAAGTTTATTGGAACGTACTGAAGACTTTTGGACAAGGCCAAAGGCAAGGCTGTAATGTTATTAACTCATTACTTTGAACAGTGGTCAAAATAACATATTATTGTTTCGACCATTGAAAATGGGGAGGAATTTTCTTTGCGGGTGTTTTTCGTTTTTACGCAATGAAAGTAGTTAAGTTGCTTAGATAGGTCTTGGTGATCTCTTTGATTTTTTAAAGGAAAAAGTCTTAAAACTTGTTCACGTTTTTTTTTGTTCAAATGAATGAAAGTTCTGTGCTTTTTCATTGTTAAAAGGAAGGCAAACTCTTTTATTGAACAGGGAATTGTAAAGTTCACGAAAAATGTGATCAACTTCTGGTTTCAAAAGTGGGATTTAGTTATCAGATTTCCCAGCAAAATAAAAATTTCACCTCTGGATCCAGTTTTCTCAAATTAGGTTAATTTTGTCAAAAAAGGGTCAGCTATAAATTGATCTAGAATTTCAAAGAGTTTTAAGCCCATCTATAATTTGTTCGAAAGTTGAGATTTTTTAACCAAGTCCAACTGTCAGTTAGCTATGTTTTTGTTTTCCGCTCAAAATCAGGTACCACTAATAATCATCGGAATGGGCACAGTGATGTATCATATTGAAGCTCTTTCACTTTTCAGTATTTTTTGAACGAAATTTGGTACCTTTTCAAAATTTTCTCAATTTCGAGAAAAACTGGTTTGAAAATTTCAGTTTTTTGTCTAATTGTGAGTGAAAATGACATAGCTAAGTGAAGCGTATCGTAATACCACAAGGCATTCCTTTTTCAAAATAAGTTGCAAATGTTAGTGCTTCTTTAGGTGGCCTTATGAAGGATGCTTTGGCAGTTTACTAGCATTTGCTTTGACATGCGATTAGTAATAAGTTAACGCAGTTGATGCATATGTATTTTGATTTATCATTTCAGGCCATCAAACTTCATTTCAGGCCCTCAAATAACAAATTTCTCATTAAAATTGTTTTATAAATTTTTTCAAATGCATAATTTATAAAAAAAATTCTGATTTTGATTTTCAATTGATTACATGCAAAGTTAGTGTGGTTGCGTTTAGTTTAAATTTGGTGGAATATTCGCTGCATAGCGTTGAGGATTTGTAATCATATATAGCTGATTTTTTGGTGGCTAGTGTTAGCCTTATTTCAAGGCCCGTGGCGCGGATGCGAGTAAGTTAAACTGCTAATCTCGAGAACGGAGATGCAACTATGACGCGTATCAAAAATTTTATTATTCAAGGCTTATTTCTCAGCTTTTTTTGTTTGATTTTTAGAGCTGCTTTTTGTCGGTTTCTCGGTTGTTTACAAAGCGCTGCTTCGCGTCTATGCAATAGGATTTTAAAAAGATAACCATAGTAGTCTTAAAATCAAGTTAAGCCATGAAATCTTAGTTCTAATCAGTAAATCTGAGTTTCTTATTAAATTCCAAAAGACGAGTTGTGGGAAACTAACTTCCCACTGAAATCGTCTGGCTAAAACGTCTCCAAAATTTTTTAACGTTTACGAAAATTTTGACTTTCTCAAAAACTACCCTTCTAAATCTGAGTTTTTGGGTTCAATAGAGAGAGTCATGGGACGCTTCCTTGCAGTGGCAGCTATGTCCAAATGTTTTTACTCTTAAAATTATAGCCCGCAGAGATGTCAAGGTTTCGATTTTTTGAAATTTTCCGAAACGTATTTTTGAATTCGAGGTGGCGGAAATTTTTGAGGTGGCTCCGAAATCTGAGGCGGCGGAACTTTGTTATAATAATTGCACCTAGCTTAACTTTTGGACCAATTACCCGCGTTTTGACTTTAACAGTTCTCTATTTCAGTAATTTTCAAAGTAATAATTTTTCGACCTATTTTTTAGTTGAAAATAAGCCATCAACTTGTGATTGTGCAATTTTTGGTTGTTTCGATTTCTGGTTGTTTCGAAGAAAATATCAATCTACGGCCCTAATCTAATTTGCGCACGGTCCTGATATATCTATCGTGATATGTTTTTTCGACTAAAGTTTCAGCTTATTGGATGTCGGCTTCAATTCTGTCGGCTTATTCACCGATTTTTTTTCTAAATTTCAGTACTTTTGAGATTGATAAGACTCTGACGCAAATTTTTGACTGCCAAAATTCAACCCCACTAGGACCTCTTTGAAAAACTTGAATATATTCAAACTCGAAAAAATGCTTTTTTTTGCTTTTAATTTTTTTAAATCGTTTTTCCACTTCCTTCTTCAATAGTAACATCGTTCGAAGTTCTGATTGCTAATTTTTTTTAGCGTCATCGTGTACTCATCGTATAATTTTTATATCGCAAGTGGAGCGAAGCTCAACTTCGCCTCTGTTTTGAATAATTTTTCAATCTGAAGGACGTTTTAAGAGTAATGAACTTAGTGAAGACTCTTATTTAGGTCTGCTGATTTTTTTTGTTTTTTTTTTTCAGTAAAAAGTCTCAAAATGTTGATGCACTTAGGAATAATGCACTTTTTGAGTTGAATTGAAATTCTTCTGCTGAAAGTGATGCAAAGTAAATAGCGAATACTGAAAGTAAATAGCCTTCTCCAAATACGAACGTGGAAATGACGCGAAAAAGCGTGAACGATTTCTAGTTTCGAAAGTGGAATAAAAATTTCTCTTGATCCATTTTTTTCAAGTTGTGTTCATCTTATCAAAAAAGTGCCAATCCTAAGTTGTTCTAGAAATTTAAGGAGCTTAAAATGCATCTAATCTTTTCCTTGAAATTCGAAAGTTGTGATTTTTTCAAGAAAGTCAGTGTACTTGCGTCCATGTTTACTTGCGTCCATTACTCTTTTTCCAATCTTCGATTGGCTATATTTCTCAATTGTAGATCATTTTATCGCTTTTTTTGTTTTCAGCTTCAAATGATGTCCTTTCAATAAAATTATTTGAAGAAATTTTTTGGTGAATATATATTTTTTTAATTTCAATGTTTGGCTGATGTAACGGATGCCATCTTAAAGTGGTGGATTGTTATGAATAGCTGTTTTTTCATAGAGTAGTTAAAAAAGTGATGTTTTACAGATGAAATGCAAGCGTTTTGAAGAACTGGTTAAGTTGGAAATTTGGTCTAGCTTTTTGTAAAAGCAAAGAACGACAGTATAACCAATTTTATGAAAAACATTTGATTATGATATCAATGACATTATTTTATTGCAGGATGATTTTTATGACGGTTTCAGGACAACAGTCCGACAGAGTTTTAAGAAATTTTTGTAGTTTAAATTGCACAAGCACTTTCTTTGAGAGAGCGTTTAAACAGTGTTCGATCTTCAGTTTGCCTTAGTTAGAGTGATAAACTCCTGCACATTACTACTTCGGTACTTTTATGGATGATTGAGTGCCTTTAAATCGTAACCTGATTTGGACGAGAGAACCCCCTGAACTTAGCATATCAGTAAGGGGAGGAAAAGAAATCAACCGAGAATCCCATAGTAATGGCGAATGAACAGGGAAACGCTCATCGGGGACAGGAGTGGTGACACTCCTCGACATCCGGTATGGTTTGCTGCCTGACTTGTTGACTTGGCTGGATGGCTATTTGAAAAAATCATTTTTTAAATTGAGCAAATTTGGTTCCTAATAACCCTTATTTGTTAAAATGTATTATTAAGAGTCGATGAACTTAGATTTGTCGTGATGATTTTTTCTTTTTTTCCTTGGAAATGTCTCAAAACTTGTTCAGGCTCAAATTTAACTTTTGGCGGTTTAACTTTTGATTTTAAAGTTCAGTGCATTTGTTTTGTTAAAAGGAAGAAATTTTCAGCTATCGAAAAGCGAATGTTTTAAGTTCATAAAAAGCTAAGCTGTGGAACGAAATGTCGGAGTTATTACGATTAATCGAAACTACAAATGAATTCAAAAAATAATAAAGGTATATCTATTTTGTTCACACTATTAACCAAAGGAAAAACCATTGTGCTTCATTCTGTTTTTGAGTTTTTCAAAAAGTGGCAAAACCCTCAAAATTATTACTATTTCGTTGTTTGTTTCTGTAAGAATTTTGGCAGAATTGTTAAACTGTTGCTTTTTTGTCAAGTTTAAAAAATGCTGGTCTCAATCTTAGTCAGCTTTTTTTGGATGATTTCTCGCCTTAGTTTCTTGGCAGAAGTTAGGGTGCTATTCTCATGCGCGAAGGACCGAATGAGCGAAAAAACTTGTGAGCGAAAGACCGAAAATAAAATTAGCCGAAAGTCAATATAAAAAAAGCAATTGCCATTCAATTAGAATGAATTAAATGAAGCAATATTTTGCTTCTTTCATAACGAAACACTTGAAATATAAAATTTGTCCGAATTTTGCGACGGTCAAGGACAATTTGAAAATTTTGTATTCTTCTGCATTTTTTATATTCCAGTCCCTGGAAATGTTTACTTTCCAGATTTTAGTTTACTGATATCTGATTGGCTGATTTTTGTTTTCGCGCATTTGGTCCTTCGCGTATGATGGATTCCACCTGAAGTTATTCATTTTTTAAATTTGTTAAGTGATAAAAAGTCAATTGGGAGATAAATTGTCAATAAAGTGAAAGTTACGACAATTAATTGAATTGGTGTCTCCATGTTTGTCAATTATCAGTAACTTGAAATTAATTGATCGATTAACATTCATGGTTTTAGCAACGTCAGTTGTTGAACAAAATTGATGTTTCATGCTCCGAAATAGCTGCATCTCGAGATTCGTCGACGAGGCTCTGTCGTAAGTCACCAAACGGAAACCCGGCTTTGCTGAACAAGCACTTGAGTCGGAAGGGTCAAACGAGCAAATCGGACACATTTAATGAAAGTAACAGCAGCTTGCTAAGTTTGTGGCCAATCAACTCAATTTAATTGACCATAAACTTTGTAAGCTGTTGTTACTTCTTGTCTTTCTCGCTTAACTCTAATTTCAATACTTGCCAAGATATTTAAAACTTCCAATTAATTTCAATTAATTGGCCATGTTTGTCTTTAGTCGTAATTGGAAAAACAAGTTTCATGGCAATTTATCCCTTACCTTTTTGCACCAATCTTTGGTAATCTATATCATAAATTAATTTTTAATCCTCTATGGGATATTTTAATTGACGTGGGCTATTTTGGTATGGGCTATTGTGTCCATTGGGATATATTGGTATGGGATATTTTGTTATGGGATACTTTCGTATGTGATACTTTGTCCTGTCACCGGAAAAAGTGTGGGTCAATTAATTGCCCCCCAATTAATTGCAATTTATTGGTCACCAAATGATATTACCCAAGCCCCGGTTTTTGATGAGGTGATTATGTATCTGCATTAACTAATGAGCAGTTTTTTGATAATGGGCTGCAACCAAAAACTTGATTTTTGCCTATGCATGAGAGATGGGCATCTAAAAAGGCCTAAAAGGCGCTTGCAATCGCCTCATGGGAGCTGGAATTTTAAGATGATTGATTTTTAAAGAAGTTTTTGTCACTTTTGGTAACTCCCCTGTTGATGTATTTTAATCGTACCTGCCAGTGTGACGAGTGCAACAATATCGATTCAAATTAAAACTGGGTAATTTTTCACCCATTCTTATATGAAATCGAGTTTTTTCAAGTAGCCATGGGCTAAAATTGTGGAATCCTTTGTCAACGTTGGAAATTAGGATATGAATATTTAAACATCCAATTACAATTTCAGTTTGTTGTTCTCACCTCAATTCAGATAATTTCACGTGTCAGTTGTTCAGATAACCGATAAATACTTGGGTCGAAAAGGTTTGCTTATGCTGTGATGAAGTTAAGTAGACCTGTTTGATATGGAAATATTCATTTCTCAAAAATTTAAAAAGTTCACAAAAAGTCTTAGTGAGAAAATGTTTTCTTAGTTAAATGGAAGTATAAAGACGAAAAAAGTGTCGTTCATTTCTGTTGTTAGGCTTGCTGAGTAATTCCAAAGATATTTCAAATTTCCTTTGAATATTTTGATCGATTTTTTCGCCGCATCAGACCATTGGAGCCGTTTTTTTATCAGAGGCGTTAAGTGTTAGACTATTTCATACTGCTTTGAATTTGGTGCTTAAGTATTTCCGATATTATTTGCTGTTCAGATTGAGTTTAAAATTTCCAAATACTAGAGTTCGTTGCTTCAGTTTAAATCTTGAAAATGCCTAGAATGGAATTGAATTTCGTCAGTTTTGAAGCTTAAGGTTAAACAGATATAAATAGTGATTGCTGGAGCGCTTTTAATTGATTTTTCATCGTGGGGATACGACGAATTGGTTCACAATATTACTAATCAGCATTTACTGAACAAACCCTCCAGAAATTTGAGAATAGCAACAAAGCCTAACTTGCTCACATATGTTTTTATCAATTGCAACTAAGGTTTCTAGGATATTTTTGTCGTATTTGAGGATAATTTTTTCGTAAAGTTAAATTACGCTTTTGATATTTTTCGTTTTGGTTTCGTTAAGTCTTAGGTTAAATTATCGCGTGTTATTATAATCTTGCTTTTCATTTAGTTCTAAGAAGTAACCACTTGCAATAATCAGTCTCCCTTGGCTAATCCTGTCTTGTCTGGCCCGCAATTAGAGTAGAAGTTATTTCTCTGAATGAGCTGCTTGACAATCGATTATTCCCAATTCCTACAACATCAAACATCGCCCATGTCAACATCACATCTCACTCCTAAATAGCCGCTTTGCTTTTCAAAGATAACTTATTATACACTCTTCACTATTACTAGAATGTTCTTGATGAAAATACAACACATACCTTCATGTCTATACCACTAATAGCTGAACATCGCCTACCTACTAGCTAGTAATAAGCTCCATCATGGGTACCGACCAACTTGTTTGACACAAATTTTTACCAGATTTGTTCCCTTTTTCTATCTGTTATCATCCATGCCTTTAAATCACTCACAGTCCAATCTCTTTACAACGGCTTTCTTAAAAACTATTGAAGTGAAGTGAAAATTTAATCTATCGAAATGTAGCTCTTTCATTTTAACTTTTTGTTCGTTCTCAATTTATTTCTCGAGATTCTTTGCTTCCCATAATGCAGCGTGTGAGAGTTATCTTTTTTTAAAACTATTATTAAAATATTTTCTAATTTTTTTGGTTGTTTGTACAAAGATTTTGTTTTAATTGTACCATGGACGGATTTGGGTTGAAAGGAGGATATTTTCAAACTGCTATTTAAATGGCGCAATAATGATATATTGTTCATCTTCTTTTGGTCTGCAAGCTTCTTAGTTTTTCCAAAAGCGGCTGCGCTAAATATGAGAAAATGAAAAAACGCTTTTCGGTGTAAATCATCTAAAGAGGACTTATAACAATGTTTTCCTCTTTTGAAGAATGAATTTTTAGAGCAATCAACGTAGCGAGCTTCTTATATAGGTCTTGGTGATTTTTTGTTTTTTTTTCAGCAAAAAATTTGTTCACGCTAAATTTTGATTTTTCGCGGTTTGACTTTTGATTTCTTTTCAAGGTCACTTTTTTCCTTTATTAAAAGGAAGGCAACTTCCACTTTGAACAGCAAAAGTGTCAAGATCACGAAAAGCATGATCGACTTCTAATTCCGAAATTGAATTTAATTATCAGGGTCAATCATAATTAGTTTGTGAAATTCGAAGAGCTTTAAGAAATTATTATTTATTCTTCGAAATGTGTCAGTTTTTTTCTGTTTCCTAGCGTTCAATACTCTTTTCCAAGTGTCAGTTGGCTGTTTAAAAGTAGGCCAGCACGCTTAAATTATAAAATAGGGTTACCATTACAATAAGAGGAAAATTAATATTCTTATGCAACATAACCACGGAGGCTCACTGTTGTTTGCTGATGTTACGTAATTCTGATGCAATTTTGGCTTCAAGCTTTCGCGGTTTATTGAACATCGCCGATTTTTTGTAAAATGGGGACTGACAGAAGTATAGATTAAAAAACCAAATGGCTATCCCTAAAACTAGTCTACTCGAAATTACTAGAAAACCGCCCCGTCTTCAGATGCATTTTTTTCAGGCAGAATATCGATGCTTTCTCTGGTACAAATTATAAAGATTTTCTACAAACTTTGAGGAAACGGATGTCAAACTTCATTATAATTGTTTGCGATTGGTTTTAAGAAGTCAAGTACGTATATTTTACCTTTCCCCGAATTGGAGATTTTGCTTATTTGTCTATGGATTATCCTGACACCTCTTATTGAGATTAAGCTTGGATGATTTAACAAATTGCCAACGTCATTTTTTCAGTTTTGAAACAAAACAAAATGGAAATAGAGCTTTATTATCAGCTTATGGGTTATTTACAAAACCTCTATTTAGTAAACAGCTGGTTGTTTCTACCTGAAGTTTATTGTCTATGTCAATTTTTTCAATTGCGTTTTTTTTAAATTCAATTTGAAACGTTTTTTTCAAGTAATGATCGTAACAGGGGCGGATTTAGAGGGGGGGCGGGGGTTGGACGCCCCCCCCCCCCCCTCAGGGATTCGAACCCCTGCCAACCCAAAGGGTCCCCCCTTTGGTACTTTTTAAGAAATCCATTTTTGGCCGACCGACCCTAAAATTTTTCTAAAGGCGCCTTCGGCGCCAATATATACTAGTTTTGAGGGGGAGCGCGCGCCAAAAAAACGCGTTTTTTTTGTCAAAATTTTCCAAAAAGTGCCCAAAAACGGCTTTTTTGACCTGTTTTTTCAGAAAATTGCCTGCGGCGCAGAAAATTTGGCCAAAACAGGGTCTTTTTACTGCTTTGGGAGAGACCTAAAAAAAAAAAAGGTCGTCAAAATTTTCGAAAATTTTTTGAAAATCCGCCCCCCCCCTCGAGAAAATCCTAGATCCGCCCCTGGATCGTAAAGTACTCTTATGTAAGTCTTGGTGATTTTTTTTCATCAAAAAGTTTTAAACTTTGTTCACGCTTAATTTTGATTTTTCGCGGTTTGGCTTTGATTTTTCTAGCTCAGTTTCTTTGTTAAAAGTAAGACAAACTCTACTATCGAACAACTAAAATGTATAGTCACGAAAAAAATGATCGATTTCATAGTTCGAAAATGGAATTTATTTATCAGATTACCAAGCGAAAGAAACATTTCACCTATTGAACCAGTTTTCTCAATTTGGGTTAGTTTATTCAAATATGAGTTGTTCGTGAAAGTCAAAGAGCTTTAATGTCATCAATTTTTTTCTCCAAAATTCGAATTTCATGTTTCTGTCATAACGCAATGAAAATTAGCATGGTGAACAAACTAGCTATTGTCAATAGGCTAGTTCTTCGTACTTTCCATTGGATTATCATCGCCATAATGATACGTAAAATAACTAAGAAAATTAAAAATTTGAAATGTGGGGGCAAGTGGATAAGAGCCTTTCATTCATACTTCTCACTGAAGATTTCCATGCGTTATTAAACTACATGAGCTATATCCGGTCAGTTAAAAGGAATTCGTTGCTGTTTATTTGTATTTGAATGCAGGTGCCTAAGCAGCCATAGGCCAACGTGCAAAACCCGTTGACTCCGCAGTTTTTAACTTTCTTCAAAATTCGAACCAAGCTGCGAGGGCAACTTGGTTCGCTTTAAACTCTGGGTACATCAATTCTCGCGATAATTATTTTAATATGGCTACCTCCTCTTCGACGCGGAGCAAAGTGCAGTGAATGTATGCAAAATGCAGTGTCAGCAATGTGTTCGAAGTTTAAATCAATGCCACCTTATAACCGTGCCTAGCGACGGAAAAAAACGCACTTCTATTTTTGCTTTATGATTCGATTTTTTCTATTCAGGAATGCGAGAAACTACAAGAACTATTCCAGAATGCTTGTGCAGTGACTTGTAATCGTGAACTAGACTGTTTTCCCGTAAAATACTTTTCTTACAAATTATGCTGTTATGCTCATTTCAAGTGGCATGCTCAATTTCTTGAAAATGCGAATGAACTATTTCTTAGTTCATGTGAGTTTGTACTTATTTTTTTTCAATTATTAAGACTAATGAACGTAGTGAAGACTCTTATATTGGTCTTGCTTACTTTTTTTCAGGAAAATGTCTTAAAGTATTGATGCACTTAGGTATAATGCAGTTTTTGAGTTCAATTGAAATTCATCTGCTGAAAGTGACGTAAATAGCACTCTCCAAGTACGAACGTGGAAATGGAGCAAAAAAACGTGAATGATTTTTAGTGGGGGCAAGTGCTATTTAGATTTAGTTTTTAGATTTCCAGTGGAATAAAATCTTCACTTGTTGATCCAGTTTTCTCTAGTTGGGTTAACATGTTTACTTGCGTCCATGTCATGTGTTGATTTTTTTTCATTTTTTTTTAGGATTTGTGTTTTTCGTCCTAATTTTTGTCGGCTGATTCTCCATTTTTTTCAAATGCAAATTTTTTTCTGGTACCCTTTTAGAGCAGTTTCTTTTAAAGCTTGGGGTTTTAGTTTTGATTCGAACAGTTATTGCTTGATATGAACAGGTATTATGAAAAATTTTTAGTTTTTAGTTTTTCTCAAAAATTACTTTGCCGATTTTCAGAAAATGCACTTCAATGGAAACAGCGCTAACTTCCCTGTTTGCGTGCAGAATCCCCTTGTCTCTTTCCACCTTGACCCACTTTCTAAAAAATTGGCGAGAAGCTTTTGACCCAATTTTTCTTGTTCTCAGAATCTACCTTCGCAAATCTGAGCTTTTGGGTTGTATTTCAAAGTGTTACCAGTCTTTCAAAGCACGGGTTGTACTTAAAAATGTTATGGCCCTGAATTACTCCTAAATCCGAGATTTTTTACCAGTTAGAAATTATTGTAAAAAGCTCCTCTGCATTAGCGGTAACGTTCAAATTTTTTAATACAAAAAGTTATGGTCCTGAGAAAACTCAATTTGTTTATTTTTCGACCGTTTTTTGAAAATCTGTCTCGTCTCGAAAACTCTTCTTGCAAATCACAGATTTTAGGTTCAATCGATAGTATGGGTCGATGGAAATTCCTCTGTACTGTATAAGTGGCGTTGCCCCCACTTTTTTCTACATAAAATTATCGTCCTATGATATGTAAAATTTTCGTTTTTTGACCTTCGTTTATATTTTGGGATGCATCCAAAGAAAAAGGTGTGAAGCTTCCCTGCCTAATGTTTCTTGCGCAAAAAGAAGCGGTCCTCAGAAAAGACAAATATTTGATTTTTTTACGGTTTATTAAAACTTTTTTTATTTTTCTCGAAACTCTCGGAAGTCAAGATTTTGGGATCAATCAAAAGAAAGGATTGAAGCAAGCTGCCTTGCATATCAACGGTAAAATTTGGACAAATTTTTACTTCTAAAAACTACCCTGGCAGATCTGAGATTTAGCAACAGGTTTTGGATCTTCTCGGTTTAATTGGCTTTGCAGTCTAGGGTTCGATCAAATGAACAGGTTGGCGGGAAAAGTCCACTACCGTACACATTTTTATTTTGAGTTTAATTGAAGGAACAGGTAATTAGTATCTCCCCTTCACGAGCTGCAAATCACTTATTTTAGTAGAGAATCAAATAAAGCTTTTGTGGGTTCTTGAAATTTCCGAAAGTTACGAATTTCATCCCACATCAGTGAAACTTGTTCTAAAAATATCAAACAGGTAACCTCCAGCTATAGCTGGGTCTCTAATTTTATCTATAATTGTAAGTTATTCTGTAGTTGGTAATTTTCCAACTCCGATTTTTCATAGTTTTTTTTCGTTAACATGGGTTTGGCTTATGCTTTATTGTCGTAGTCAACTTATGCTGGGTAGTTTCATGGACGATAGATTAAATGCTTTTGCCTGTTTGAAGAGGGGTGAGTCTTGAAATTTTGAGTTTAAAAACTTTATAGCTTGAAATTTTTTTCACTACAATTTCGTTTTCGGCTTAATGAGAGTCGACGCTTGTTTTTTTACCTTGGTCGACGCTCGTCCATTGATTCGCAATATTTGTTAAGGCTGTTTTGAAAGTTTTGTAGATAACGTTTTTTGAAATATTTTTTAAGCTTATTATCTCTAAAAATTTACTTCCTTCTTGTCTATCAATATCTTGTAATGCAATGTTTTAAGTGTATCGCAAGTGTTGCGAAGCACCGCTTCGCCTCTGTGCTGCTTGTGTGGCATACTATTAAACATGTTTTTCTTGATAATGTATCAAAGCTTGCTGTTTAAACCATGACCTTCGACCGTTGTAGTGCGGGACTGACTGAATTCATATTGATACAGGTTAAACCTTAGTATTCAGATGACGTATTCGCGAAAACATGGGGTCACACATCGCCTTAATGTACGGATCAGCTTTGTAAATGCTTGCTTGGTTAAATATTAGGTAAACATCAGTCTTGTTTTACAAGGCTCTTGAAAAACTGTTTAGATTCTTTTTCGACTGCCGTCCAGCAGACGCTGGCATGTTATAATTTTTCCGGTCTTTGTTGTTCTTTTCTTGGTTTGGATTTGAATGGATAAACAACGCCTTTCAGTGGCTAGCTGCTGCAGCTTTGTGTTTTTAATCTTACTTATCGGAAAAAGAAATGAAAATTTCCATGTCTTAGTTTATGCTGAAGGAGGCGGTATTTCTTATAGCCTGGTATAAGTACACTTTCAAAAGCCTATCTGAGCCGGGGAAAAAAGAGGAACAAAGTACTCTAGAGAGAGAAATAAATTGTTCAAATCTAAACAATCGACCTACGATTTTATTTTTTTTTGAATTGAGTCTTTTTAGTTGGTTTACTCTAATCCTGGTTTGAGTTGGAGAAAAAATTTTTATAAAAAATTTGAAGCAAAGTAACAATACGGGTGCACATGTTTTGGAATAAAGGGAGCTTTTGTCGGGATAAGTGATTTAATTTAGGAATTATTTCTGTAAGACAGTAAAAAATCTTTTCAGATACACGCACTTAACTCTGCATGATAAGCTGGCAAATTCTGTCTTCTGCGCAGAAATAGATTGGTCTAATATATATTTGGGGGAAGTTTCCCAGTTTCTAAAGGTATTTTTTGTGATGATTTTTATGAAAACTAGCATTGCGTTATAATTTGATTACTAAATGGCCTCTGTGATCTTGCGAGAGTGATTTCCGAATCACATTACACGCCCGAAGCACGCGTTGCTTACATAATTTCTAAGGCTCAGTGGCCAACACGCTTCTCTGTTTCTTTTATGGCAAATCTGTTTGTTCTTATTATTTGATTTTTTGTTCAAAACAAGTTGTTAGGGGAAAGGTATCGGGGACTGTAATTTTTGAAGTGATTCTTGGGATGGGGAGGGGGTTAAATTTGGTTGGTAGAGATGGTAGGGAGGTGAGGGGAGGGGGTTAAATGTGGTTGGCGTAGATGGTAGGAATGTGACTGAGATAGATCCAGCCAAAAAGGAATCGCCCTTTTTTTGGTTGGTAACTTTTGCCGCTGTTCATTCTAGTTGCATCTGCTTAGCGAAGCGAAATCGGGAGTTTATTAAATTTATTGTTTAATTGAAATTCCTCTGATGCAGCACAATGTTTATTCTGCATCAGGAAATCCTGCTTTGTCACTATCCATCATGTTGCTAGTAGGCTATCATGCCGTCATAGAGAATACTAAATGTGCCCTATTGTTTGTTGTTTTCTGAAGGAAAGTTTGCTTTTTTACTAGCAAGAACCAACCAAAATGTACCCTACCACTGTCCATGCTAATTCTATTACATTCCAGTCCTCCTAACAACACCGCAAGGATTATACTTTTATTTTTAGTTGGTTATAGCCTGGTCCCGCGCAACTTACCAATCTCTCTCCCCCATCCGCCTGTTGTTTCGACCCAATTTGGTTTCCCTTCATTGCTATTACCTGTTTACATTTCCGATTATTGTCGACGATTGACTTCTTGTGTTTAGATCCACTTGGTCGTGACCAAATTGTTCCTACCTTTCAACTAATAGAATTGTTTGCCTTTCATTACTTTCGAGCCGGCCGCACACACCCACAACACAAGGCCAAAATCTTAATTTAATACTTTGAAAAATCTGTCTTTTGAGATCGGTCTGTTGTTTTTTCATCACAATTCGACCCAACCAACAGACTTGACTAATTTGCAATTCATGAACACATCACCTGCAGACGCCAAGTCTCAACTTCTAATTTCCCTCTCTCAATCTGCCAGTTCTCCTGTCGCCACAGCCCAAGCCAATCACCGTACTTCCACTTCCACCAACAACGAAATAGTGCCAGTTTCTCCTGTTACAACGAGCCACCCTCTACCAGCCATTTCATCGCCACTTCTAAGGGACAAGCCATCTTTAGAAGCACTGAAAGCAGATCACAGGCCTGGAAACGAACAGCCGCAACGGCCTGGAAAGAAACTAAATTATGCTGTTGTTCATTCTGAAGGGAAAGACATAAACCAACTACAAGACTCAAAGCCAAAATTCACATCAGCAGTCAGTGTTGAGAACGAGAAACAACAGCTATCGCCTGTAAAATTTAAAAGTCACAACCTGTATCGGGGAACGGAGGTTTCAGAAGGAAAGCTATCAGATAAATCATCAGCCCAGAAAGTTAACAGGAGCAGGAGTCTGAAAATTTTGCTAGAGCCAGAAGACGTAACAAGGAGTGATTTAATTTATATCGAAAGGGAAAAGGCATTCCAAGAAGACATTTATAGCAGTTACCAGAACGATCAAGTTTTATCGGGCCGTGATAAAGGACCATCGCGATCGATTTACCCCTTTTACCCGAACTACAATAAATACGACAATTCGTATACCGAGTATAGGTCCGATACGTCTGAGGAGCCGCAGAGTGATTACGCATCAACTCGAGCGGCTATCAACATGTTGGGAACGTGTTCGTTAACTCATACGACTAGATCCTTCTCGGTTTCAGGCCAGAGTTGCATCATCACTCCCCAGGTACTGCTGGCCCAGGACGGGGAGAGTGTGGATCTGGACCTGGTCTACGTCATCAAGGAAGTCACTAGTGGCAGCGTGGTTCTGGTGGAAGGTACATCCAGACAGGTTGTCTCTAACTTCACCCAGAGGCAGATTAATAACGGAGATGTTTTATTCCAGCACAAGTATACACAAGGTGCGTCGCATTTTAAGGTTTTTATTAGTCGATATAGACTCTTATATAGGTCGTGATGATTTAAAAAAATTTCTCAGGCTCAAAATTACTTTTAAGCAGTTTAACTTTTGATTTCTTATTAAGTTCAGTGCATTTCCTTTGTTTAAAGGAAGGCAAACTTCACTATCCAACTGCGAAAGAGGAAACGTCACGAAAACGTCATCGACTTATAGTTTTGAAAGTGGAGTTTATTTATGAAATTTTCCAGCGAAATAGCTTTTGATCCAATTTTCTCAAATTGGATTAACTTTATCATCAATGTCAATCATAAATTGTTCTTGAAATTAAAAGAGCTTTAAGGGCATATATTTTTTGTATTTAAGTTCGAAATTTGAAGTTTTTCGTTTCTGCGTTCATGTCAGTTGTATATGTTTGTATGGTCGAATAGGTCGTTTTTTTTCTTGACGGAACGGATGCCATAATTTGTGGATGTGGGATCTTCCAATCAATCACAAACCATAATGCGCCTCTTTTTCAAGTTATTTTGGAAGGGTTTAATTATGAATGTAGTATCAGCACCGGCGTTTTTCACAAAAAACCATAAGTATACGCATGTGCCATTCAATATGAAAGAACTTATTGTACTGTGTCAGATATCTAATTTATGCTAGTCAAATTAAACTTCGGAGATTTGATTGCGTTTTTGTGATTGCGTACAAAAAAAGTCAAATTGAGTAAAGCCACTGATAGTTTTTTTCCATAGCTTAATAATAGTACCACAAGCAGAATCAAATGTTACTGCGACCGGAGGCTGAATTTTCTTTTTTTGGAAATTTTGGAGAAAGACTGTTAAATCTGAGTATCTTAGTTTTTTTTCTGACTATCTTATCTGACTATCTTAGTTTCTTTTTCAAGTTTTGGATGACATTCCCAAAGCTTAGTTTCTAGCAAATTATTTGAATTATACAACAGGTTGAGGGCAATTTTCAGTGTTTTGCTGTTAAGCTTTCAGTCTCCTAAAACCAAATAATTTTTTGATTGCGAATTTTTTTTAGAAAAAAATGCAAAGATATCTTAAGTATTTTTGGATTTATCGGCTGATAATATGTCGGCGCAATCGCGAAGCAAATCTTTTTTTTGTTATGTGGTTCACGGAAGGCTATTTTACTGTGTTGTTATTATTGATGGCAAATAATGCCTCTCCGGAAATCTAAATGAAGTTTTTAATTTGTTTTTTGTGTTTTTCGTTTCTTCCGGCCGTTGTTGAATCAATATCTTCAGACGATCAAATGCCGGCATTTTCATAGCCTTGCAGCATGAGCAGTTTGGATGACTGCATTTGCAAAATTTTTGTGGTGATATATAGTTTGCTTCCAATTTTAGAACTCATATTCTTTGCAAAATAATATTTAGGAGTCACAATATTTTTAGGTTTTGATCTAGACTTTATGGGTAGCGCTACCGCAAGTTATTACCTTTGCAATAAGCAAGGGTAGTACAATTGGGTACAAGACTTTTTTTTCTTGTAAATAACTTTGTTTGCAAAATGGTCAAAAATAGAAAGGTAAATCCAAGTTCAGCTCATAATGAATTCAAATTTTTTCGCCTCTCTGTCTTTTTTCTGGTGGTAAAGAATACGCCTGGGATGGCAAAGGTCCTAGATTCGAATCTGGAAGGGCCTGTTTTTTGTTTGTTTCACGAATGTTCATGTTTCAAAAAAATTGTCGGCTTGTTATTTGTCTGCTTCTGTTTCATCGGATTAGTTGATTTTTTTGCTGAACGCAATTTACTGTGTACTTGCTTATAATGTTTTGATTCCGCTGTTAGTAATTGTTGAATTTGTTTATTTTCTTTTATTTTTTTTTGCTTAAAAACTTTATTCAGTCCAATTTTTTTTGGCTCATACTTTATCGGCTTAGTGTAAATTTTAAGTGGTTTGAAGGTAACCATAATTTTTATACTCACTGGATTGCAAAAGTTGCTAAAATTTTAACAGAAATTATTGTTCCGCTTTCATGATAACATCTTTCCGGCTTTTTTGGTTTTTTTTCTCGTTTTTTGGCTTGATAGATTTCGACCTACATTATATCGGCTTAATGGCTTTGTATTGCGTCTTTCAACAAGCGAAAAGAATTTTCTTTTTGCATGCGTTTGTGTTTGTTTTAATATCAATTTAATGTTGTTCAATGCTAGATCTTCGACTCGAACTGTTTTTCAATCTTCACTTATTACATTACATCTAAATTGACGACTTTTAATTTAGTTGCTTAATTATCGCTTTTTGGCTTTGCTAAATTTTGTCAGTTAATTTCCGGTATTTCCCCTAAAATCCAAAATGAAGCATTGCAAAGGCGTTTTGCGGGGCCTAAAGCCGATGTTTCAAATATCAGTTTCTGAAAACGTTTTTCCTTTTCATTGTTTTATTTGGTTTTCAGCTGAAAATGTTAGCTTAGGTTTCGCACATTATCCATCTATTCATTGAATTTATCTGATTACAACCAATAGGTTATTTTTTTTATTTTATAAAGCATTTAAGATTAGGACCATTTATCCACGGGCAAAGGACCAACCCAAGAGCTGTACAGCTCATCACGGCGAACCGCTGTTGTGCCCCTGTTTTAAGAACTACATGCATTTTTTTTGGTTATTTTTCTGGGCTGGGTTATGTTGCTTCACCCACAAGCAACGAGCACGGATCATGGTGGGCCTCGAACATCCGACGACCTTTCGATTGAAAGGCGGAGACGTAACCAATTCACCACCGCTCCACACTTCAGATTTAAAGTTTACACATTGCTAATGAACGTGGAGAAGATCGATTTTCGCCTTCAGTTTCACGTGGATTAACTTATTTAATTCCACCAACTGAATGAATAAAATGACTTGAACTGGTCGATGGGTCCCATTTTGAGGTTTGATGCGATGGGCTGCATTTTTTGACCCTTCACATTTTCCACCCGGCAGCCGTTTTAAATTACTGATGCTGGTTTTGTTAATTATTTTCTCTGTCTGGAAATATGAGTACTTGTTGGCTTGACATATGCAAGGATGAGTGACATTTTCAGACAGGCTGCTTAAGTCTCTTTAGCCAGCTCGTTTTTACTCTTTTATCCAAAATGCAATGGTAGCTTATCTTTTGGAGTTTTACTGCAAAAAGTCTACCTTATGTTAGCTACAGGATACAGTATGTGCTAGCAACTGATTTGATTGAATTAAGCATTCTACTTCCTATGCACTGAAACGTCTGAGTTTGATATTGATTAAAATATATTGTAATTCAAAAGCAGTCTGAAAACATAGATGAATATTTTATTTGACGGCTCTGATGCTTAAAGAGGGGTGGTAAAATGACCCCTTATCGAAACAAATTGGAGGAGGAATAAAAATTGATTTAGAAAACGAAATCAGACGTTTATAGTTGAGATAAGCTTAATTATACTTGTTCTTAAAATAAGAAATGCTATTTTTTGTAGACTTTTTGAAAAGTTAAAAGAGAATAATCCCAAAAATCTCAATATTTAACATCCCTCAGGCTTACCGATTTCTATGAATCGATGCCAGTGTTATACTAAACCCTATAGATTTTCCACTTAGATCTGGTAAAATCCCAAGAGAATTCTGGCCAATGTCTCCTAATGTCTAGACAGGTGTTATACACTCGAAAGTCTGATGTAATTGTTAAATTTCTTGAATACTCGGCAGGTGCTTGATACTTTGGTCAGATCAGTTATTTCAGAAGATTAGTTCACTAAGAGGGAGAACCATTGTAAAAACTGGGCGACCTAGAGATCCTTAAAAACACGTCATTTTTTGTGCTCACCTGTTCATGGGTCCTTTTGTGAGAGTTTCGAGGAGTTCAAGTTCACTCAATGACGCGGTGATTTAGGTTGAAGCGATGATTTCAGACATTTCAAGCCAAGCCTTTGTGGTTTGACGAAAAAACAAGACATTTTAAAGAGTCGATGAACGTAGTTCAAACTCTATTGGTCGTGGTGTTTTTCGTGGTGTAAACTCCACTATGGAACAGCAAAAAAGTAAAGGTCACGAAAAACGTGATCGACTTCTTATTTCGAAAATGGAAATTAATTATCAGATTTTCCAGTGAAATAAAAGTTCTACTTATTGATCCAGTTTTCTCAAATTGGATTAGTTTTAACAAAGAAGTGTCCATCATAAATTGTTCTGCAAATTCAAAGAGCTTTAAAGCAATCTATTTTTCTTCGAAACTCAAAAGTTGAAGATTTTTGGAAAAACAAGTCAGTTTTTGTTTCAGTTTCCTTGCGTTCATCACTTTTGAGTTCAATTCAAGTTCATTTGCTTGAAGATAGGCAAAATGCACTCTCCAATTATGAAAGCTGAAATGGAGCAAAGAAACGTGATTAATTTTAAGTTTCGAAATTGGAATTTAATTAAGATTTCCCAGCGGAATAAAAAATGTTCCTAATAATCCAGTTTCCTCAAATTGGGTCAATTGTATCCAAAAAATGCCAGCTGTAAATTAATCAAAGAGCTTTAAGACCATATAGATTAATGGAATTCGAAATTTGAAGTTTTTTTTTTCAAAAGACGAGTCAAGTTGTTTTTTTCTGATTCTTTGCGTTCATTGATTTTTTCCAACTGTTTGTTGGCTATGCTTCTTTATAATAACAAAATTTAGACTATTTTTTTGCCCTGTCTTCAACTTCTAGCTCACTCTAAAAAAATAGAATGGGGCCGCGCAGCTTTAGAGAAACAGTTCTATTTCTTAAAAGAAGCTAACGTTTTAGATCCTCTTCAATCAGGAAGCTTTGCAGAGATAATCTTTAGTGTATCAGACGGGATAAACGCTCTGTTAGACCAGTACTTGCGGATATTTCCGCAGCCCCTGGAACTAGTCTCGGTCCAGCAAAACGATTTCCTTTCAGTTCACCCGGGTATCACTCATCCGATACCCTATGACGTCTTGGCTGTGACGACAAACGACGACTGTGCCGACGACTACGCATTCAAATACGATGTAGTTGAGAGGTCGGGTGTCGGTCAGATCCAGATGTTGGACTACAGTAGCACCTCTTTTTTCTACGACCGCTCCATAAAGTCAGAGAACGTGGCGTTTTTTGCCCCATGGAATAACTACTCGTGGCCAAAATTTGAAAATATTAATTTTGAGGTAACGATTCCGGGAAGGGATGTAAAACCAATACCAATGGGTTTAAGAGTCAAATTAGACTTCAACATTTTGGCCCCTGATTACCAAAGTCCGTTGATTACGAATAAGAAGTTCACAGTTTTTCAACGTGAAGTAACATACATTACGCAGAAAGAACTGGACGCATCAAATTTGCTCTATCACATGCAGTCTTCGCCTAATTATGAATTGAGAGAAATCAGTTACACGATAACGCAACCGCCCCAAAACGGAAATATTGGATCGAATGGAAAAACTGTCACGCAATTCAGCCAATCAGATTTGAATAATAAGATAATATACTACAACCATACTACTTCGGTGCGTGAGTCAAATTCAGATTTCTTCTTGTTTGAAGTCACAGTTCCAAAACGGGACATAGTGGAAGGGAAGCGAGGCGAACAAAATCTGACGTTTCCGGGGCCATCATTCAATATTACAGTCGTCACCCGAAACCATCCATTTGCACCTGTTGTCCTGGTTACACGAGCGCCTCAGCTGCAAGTTGTGCAGAGTTATTACGCAATAGTTAACTCGTCAGTGCTGAAATCTCGTGATGAAGATACGAATCGCGATATGGTTGAATATAGAGTCGAGACTAGAAATCTTTCTGGTTTCTTCGCTTTCGTTTTTGACCCCCTCAAACCTGTATACGTTTTCACACAGTCTGATATCGACAACAACATGCTAGCGTTTTACTCTCAATCTTCGTCATTGGAAAAACTCTCATTTGAAATGACTGTTCGCGATTTGATCTCACAACTGAATCCAAATACGGAAATTGCGTTCACATTCGTAGTTCAACCAGTGAAGTTTCGACTGGAAGTTCTCGGATCTCGAGTGATTAATTTAGAGCAAGGCGATTGGTCGACGATAATTGAGAAAGAAACAATAACTGCCTACACCAACGCTGACATAGATTCACTCAAGTTTAAAGTCATGAAGCGTCCTCAGTTTGGTCAACTAATTCTGAATGACATGCCAGTTTTTGACTACCAGAAGTTCGGGGTGAAAATGATCGATAACAAACAACTTGTTTATGCAATGCGAAGAGACCGAGATGCAACAAGCGATTATGACAATTTTCGACTGCAAATCGACTATGGCGACCGAGGTGATTTCGCTCAAAATATTGACATCGATATTCGAGTGATTCCTTTATTCTCGACATCAACTTTATACATACTGCCTAACCAAACGCTGCCTCTTACAGAAACAAACCTAAACGCCACTTCGCTTTCTAAAAAGACAGGCCAAGTTTCCCTTTTCCAAATAGAACAAGAGCCAACCTTTGGCAGTTTATGGGACACGTCGAAAAATAGTCGGATAATGAAATCTAGTTACTTCGACGGCAATAGTTTAGCCCAGAAACAGATCGAGTACAGGGCGCGTCCTTTTGGACCTGGAGTCGATGACGTAAGAGATGGTGTTGTGATCAAAGTAGGAACCCGTTACAGTCAAAATATATACCCTAATGCGCAATGGGTGACGGGAAAACTGTCTATTTTAATTTCAACCACTCCCTACATACCATCAACGCCTCGCGGGCCAGGAATCGGAGGTATGATGCAAGGTTCTGGAAACAAAGATTTAATTGCAATTCTTATCCCAGTTTTCCTGTTTCTCATTTTGTTTTGTCTAATTGGAGTATTCCTAATGCGTAGACATCAGAGGAAGCGTAGCATGAATAACCAAGTGGAAAAAAGTCCGGGGTCTATGGCAACTCCAATGGAATACTCCAAAAATGGAATGTTCATGCCGCTTTCAGGCAGTCGCAACGACGCCAATGCTCAACAGTTTCCACTGCTTGGTCTCAAAAACGGACCGTCCAAGTCGCAAAGCGATGATCTGTTTATAGACGAAAAGTTCAAAGGTCAATCACCACAGTACTTAAACCAGATGAAAAACGAATACAGAGATGCTCATCAGATACACCACGGCACTCCTTTGGCATCCGACCGGCTCATTGGTGCTTCCAACGGTAATTCATTTCCAACTATGGTCCAGAACACCGCCTCTAACAGAGGAACATTTCCCAGAAATTTCCCTACAGTCAGCGAGACACGACTAGTAACGGCGTCAGATTATAACCAAAGTTTTGAAGTGGATCCCTTGCATAGCGGGTACAGTGGAAGTGACTGGTCCTCCGGAGCAGGTCCGGGAACAGCTTACCCCCCTGGGTACAATGACGATGTCATTTCTGAGAGGTACAGAGACTCCCCAGTTGGTGTGTCGCATCACCCGACAATTAAAGCAGTAGTACGAGTGGATTCGAGAGGTCACATTGAGACACGAACAGTCCCGGTAGTGGATGAGTACGATCGCTACACTTCGCGGCATAACAATTACGATCACCGAGCCCAAACTAGTCCGAATATGATGCATAGCAACAACAACATTCCAACTACAGTTTCTGTTAACACAGTCAACAAAACGCCACTTAGACAAAGCCAATACTGGCTCTAATTAAACTTGTATTTTATTTTTGATTTGAATGAACACATTATCAAAATCTAATTGGATCAAAAATTACATTAAACCAGGGGTGGACGCTCTCCCCCCAGGGAGTCGACCCCCTGCCGACCCAAAGGGTCCCCCCTTTTTACTATTTTGAGATATCCATATTTGGTGACGGACCCTGAAAATTTTCTAAAGACGCGTTAGGCGCCAATATATACTAACTTTTGGGGGGGGGGGGGGGGGGGAGCGCGCGCCAAAAAAACGCAATTTTGTTGGTCAAACTTTTCTAAAAAGTTCCTAAAAACGCGTTTAGACCTCGAGAAAATCATAGATTCGCCCGTGCATTAAACAGCAACAATTTTCACCTCTTTTTGTCGATTATTATAACGGTGAAAACTAATCTTAGGGTTATTTTTGATCCGAAATATGTCAATGCTAATCAGAGTTTTATGATTTTTAATTCCGGCAATTCAAGTCTAGCATTTACTTCAAATGCGAGCTAAAAACGTGCATTATTTAGTAGATTTAAACAATCAAGCCTGAATTTGTATGAAGTCATTGCCTTTTAAACAGTTTGAACCTAGTGCTGTTAATTTTTGACATCTTTGCTGAACTATTAGTGATCTGAGGCATTCAGTTTGTACATTTTGGACAATTTTGTAAATTATATTTTCTCATTTAATTGAAAATTTTCCATCTTTATTTCAACTGAAGTGTTTTCACATTTTTTTGGCAAAGCTTCAGGTAAGGGCAAGGGACCTTGTATGAGAAAGTGATAGTCCACAAATGTTTCAATATACTGTTTTCATACATACTGTCATCCGGCATGGATAGATGAAACTCCATATAAAACTTCTTATGTATTTATATATCATTTATGTTTTGATATTATATAACATTAATGTGTACTGGTCGATTGACCTTGATAACAAGGACGAGAACGGTGTCTAAAGAGAACTATGGTTCAGAACGTAAATAAACGTTAACATTAACAAGTTGTTTTAACTTCTTCTCTCAAGCTTGACATTATCTATCCATACGGATTCAAGGATTAACAGTTCATACCTTACGGACATAGCGGTATGACATGGCGCAGCCACCAGGTTTTTCGAAGAACCAACTCAACATAAACCCATTTTGGGAACGAGAATCGGCCGAACCTCCATTAGAGTGGACAAAATGGGCAGCATTACTGGAAATGGCAGTATTCGCGAAAGATGGCATCGAAGTTCGAAATCTCTTACGAACAAGACCACCATTAGTAGAGTCATCTGAACCAGTATACGAGTTCGAGATAACCGGTGAAACGGATGCCCAAAGGAAAAACCGCGAGAAGTGTAATCAAGAAAAAAAGGGTGGGCTGGGAAAACCACGTGATAAAAGCGCGGGAAAAAGGAGTTCTGTGTAATTCATTCAGATGGGATCAAGCGGACGCAAAAGTACGCAGCTATCTTTTCTTGTGTCTCGGCGCTGAAGGACAACGACAAATACAACAAAAACGACCTAATTTACAGCTAAATACGGTATCTACGCAACAATTCATGACTGTTTTGGAAAATATTTTCGTCACGACACGTATAATAGCTTTTGAGAGGTATAATTTTATTTGTCGAAAACAAAAGAAAACAAAGTTCAGAACAATTTCATGCTGACCTAGTGGTACTAGCTTCACGGGCCGATTGCGGCGACCGAGAAAGTGAGTGGGTAAGGGATATGTTTACCGCTCACATAAACAATGAGAAAATTGCAGAGGAATTGTTAGCACAAACACGGACCCCACAGGAGGCATACGAATACGCAAATCGACGTGAAAAAGGAATAGAACACAGTCGTACAATGAAAATAAATCCGATTGGAGGTCAAACAGTGACCCCAAAACAAGAACCGATACATCATGTTAATATACGTGGCAGACAAAACCAACAGTACAACCAGAACAATCAGCGAGGTCGGGGCGGTTTTCGCGGCCGACCGTATACACGTGCATCACAAAACACAAGGGGTCAGCAATATCAACAACAACGAAACACAAATTCCAAATAGTGTTTCAAGTGTGGAAATCAATATGGTCCAAATCATATCCGATCATGTCCGGCAAAAGACAAAATTTGCTCAAAATGCGCGAAACGCGGACACTTTGCAAAAGTTTGCCGTTCTACAAACGTAAATTACCTAGGAAATACAAATGAGGAACAGCAAGAGGAAACAGAAATAGAGAACATGGAGACGGATATCGACCCGGTCGCATATGCTGAGTTCACCACAAACAATGGTTGGAAGAGCTATCAAAAAGACGAATTTTCCGTAATGGCAATATCGGAATCATTCGAAATCAAAAACACAAAAACAGTATCGGAAGACGACTTAAATGGACACCTTGTAAAATTAAAGACGAATACAACAGAACTATTCGCGATTGCTGACTCGGGCAGCCCAATGTCTTTTATAAACGAAAAAACTGCTTAACGAATACAACAAAATGATCAAACGGCAATGTTCAAAAACATCCCACCGGAGGATACAGCCAGAAATTTAGCATGTTACAGCGGTGAATCAGTACATACTAAAGGCAGGCTAATAGTTAGGATTGAGTCGGGAGGATGGAAAATACTCCGTTCATTATAGTGGACAACCACAAAGCAAATATAATAGGACAGAACCTATTACCACGCATCGACATAAAACTAATTCAGGACAAAGAAACCCCCAGGGTACAACGAAGCGACGGTACAACGAAGCAACGAATCAAACCATGAAATTAAACAATGGGTCAAGGATAATTTTCAACAATTATGCGTACGAATAGGAAAGTCAAAACACCACGTAATGAAAACACAATTCAATAAAGACTTTGAACCGGTACGACAGAAGGGCAGACATACCAATACATCTACAAGAAAGAATCGAAGCGGAATTTAACAAGTTGATTGATCAAAAACACATTATCAAGCTCGATAAGTGCTCAAACAAACAATTTATCAGCCCAATAGTTATCACAGTCAAAAAGATCAAACGGTTAAACTGGCCCTAGATTCCAAAAAGAATAACAAATTCATACACAAAAACAAATATCAAATGCCAAACATAGATCTCCTTCTGGACAATATCGCACAAGTGGTGAAATCAGACAAGTCAAACCAGACATTATTCACTACACTCGGTTTACGATACGCGTATTCACCACTACCCTTTGAACGGGGTATAAGGGCTTTCCAAAATTTTTTTAACATATATTACAAATTTTTAGAGATATAAATATAATATATTTGTATAATTATGATTATATATGTATATATATATATATATATATATATATATATATATAAATATAAATATATATATGTATATACGTATAAATATTTATATATGCATGAATAATTATACATATCTACATATATATATATAGATAATATATATATATAAAGAGTATTCCTAATGCGTAGACAACAGAGGAAGCGTAGCATGAATAACCAAGTGGAAAAAAGTCCGGGGTCTATGGCAACTCCAATGGAATACTCCAAAAATGGAATGTTCATGCCGCTTTAAGGCAGTCGCAACGACGCCAATGCTCAACAGTTTCCACTGCTTGGTCTCAAAAACGGACCGTCCAAGTCGCAAAGCGATGATCTGTTTATAGACGAAAAGTTCAAAGGTCAATCACCACAGTACTTAAACCAGATGAAAAACGAATACAGAGATGCTCATCAGATACACCACGGCACTCCTTTGCCATCCGACCGGCTCAATGGTGCTTTGAACGGTAATTCATTTCCAACTATGGTCTAGAACACCGCCTCTAACAGAGGAACATTTCCCAGAAATTTCCCTACAGTCAGCGAGACACGACTAGTAACGGCGTCAGATTATAACCAAAGTTTTGAAGTGGATCCCTTGCATAGCGGGTACAGTGGAAGTGACTGGTCCTCCGGAGCAGGTCCGGGAACAGCTTACCCCCCTGGGTACAATGACGATGTCATTTCTGAGAGGTACAGAGACTCCCCAGTTGGTGTGTCGCATCACCCGACAATTAAAGCAGTAGTACGAGTGGATTCGAGAGATCACATTGAGACACGAACAGTCCCGGTAGTGGATGAGTACGATCGCTACACTTCGCGGCATAACAATTACGATCACCGAGCCCAAACTAGTCCGAATATGATGCATAGCAACAACAACATTCCAACTACAGTTTCTGTTAACACAGTCAACAAAACGCCACTTAGACAAAGCCAATACTGGCTCTAATTAAACTTGTATTTTGTTTTTGATTTGAATGAACACATTATCAAAATCTAATTGGATCAAAAATTACATTAAACCAGGGGTGGACGCCCTCCCCCCATGGAGTCGACCCCCTGCCGACCCAAAGGGTCCCCCCTTTGTACTATTTTGAGATATCCATATTTGGTGACGGACCCTGAAAGTTTTCTAAAGACGCGTTAGGCGCCACATATACTAACTTTGAGGGGGGAGCGCGCGCCAAAAAAACGCAATTTTGTTGGTCAAAATTTTCTAAAAAGTGCCTAAAAACGCGTTTAGACCTCGAGAAAATCATAGATTCGCCCGTGCATTAAACAGCAACAATTTTCACCTCTTTTTGTCGATTATTGTAACGGTGAAAACTAATCTTAGGGTTATTTTTGATCCGAAATATGTCAATGCTAATCAGAATTTCATGATTTTTATTTCCGGCAATTCAAGTCTAGCATTTACTTCAAATGCGAGCTAAAAACGTGCATTATTTAGTAGATTTAAACAATCAAGCCTGAATTTGTATAAAGTCATTGCCTTTTAAACAGTTTGAACCTAGTGCTGTTAATTTTTGACATCTTTGCTGAACTATTAGTGATCTGAGGCATTCAGTTTGTACATTTTGGATAATTTTGTTAATTATATTTGTAACATTCGCCCAAATACTACACAGCGACGGAGCGTAGAAAAAGTACTTATTAACGACTGACAGGCGTCAGTTACCTTAATCCTACTCGTTTTTCACCGTCTCGACCTTGCCAGTTGATTTTCTGGTCTGTTTAGGGCTAAGTAAAAAGTTACTATTTTTAGGCCATCAGTCAAACGACTTTTGATCAGCTTTCGTTTACATGCGAACACAACCACATAGCTGAGTCTCGGATCCTCAGACTACGTGATT
This sequence comes from Symsagittifera roscoffensis, assembly GCF_963678635.1. NCBI lineage: Eukaryota > Metazoa > Xenacoelomorpha > Acoela > Convolutidae > Symsagittifera > Symsagittifera roscoffensis. Next base: position 56,950,843 of record NC_087063.1, on the reverse strand, counting down.
GACATTAAAAACACGGCTCGAACAACCTATTTTAATATGTTTTTGTGTGACAGTTCTATATTAAATCCATTGGAGATGGATTGACCCTTTCCTCTTTCTAGCTACTCATATTCTAAAATATCAAATTATACCGGTGTTAATTCAGACTTCTACGACATCCAAGTAGCTACAAAGTTAGTTTTATATAGTCCCTTCACATAAAACAGTCTCTGGGGGACCAAGCCTCCGCTCCCGTAATCTTCCTGAGATAACGTTCTTATCTCTTCCAATTTGTGGCACGGGAGGGTTCCGTGGAATATTTCTTCCCCACTGAAGCTTCCTTCTCCACCAATCTCCAATGCTAAGAGTCTTATCGTGTGTTGTTGCCACGATAAGAGGCTTCGTATTTTTCGTCTCTTGTGCGACCGTTTTCAAGTAATGTTCCAATTCTCTATAACCAATCTTACAAATCGCATAAGAAAATGAAATTTATCTACTCCACCTCAACTCACTACGTATTCACAAATGGCATCATACTACATTTCACTGCCTTTCAACATTTTCACAAAATTTGCACCATGAGGAGTGTCCTAGATAAAATTTCTTTTCTGACTACTTCCGTCGTCTTGCCATAAAACTTCTTTTCGCTCTTTGTGATTAAAAAGTTGGGACCTGGCACGGTCACGCACCCGTTAAAATTAACTTAACGTCACTCATCAAGTATAATCACCAAAAGTAAGAAACTCTGTGGCTAGGAAAGTTATTGAGTTACTCACCCTTCTCGAGCGAGTTTACTCAATCTTACCATGTCGCCACACAGTGAAATTGTGTCTTACACAGGTTAAAAACTTCAGTCGTGTTTAAATAGGTAAATATACTCACCTATGTTCTATATATATACATAAATAGTATAACTAAAATTTTCTTTCAACAATTTTAACAATTGTAACAATTTTCAAAGTTTGGTTTGACCAAACTAAATCAAAACAAAAAGTTTAACAAGTTCAATAATCAAAACTTGGTTGATTGGTTCAAGTTTTAACACACAAAGACAATCAAGTTTTTTTTCTCCTTCTCTTCTCTTCTTTGCTCACGTCTTCACTTGTTCTCTTCGTTCATAATCTTCACTCCATCGCTTCTCCATCCTGCTCTTCAGCTTCGCTGTCTTCTAATACTTTCTCCAACATGTCCATGGAGTTGCGGGTCGTGCCCCAACTCTCCTGTTCCAACAGCCTCGGTTTGCAACAAGGTAGCGAGTCAACATTAACCTTTTGCTCCCGGTTCCTGCAAAAGCTGTTGTGAAGACACAGGCTCACGTTTCGTTCTAGGTCAGCTCTTAAGACCTCTTTCTTCTCATCTTCAGTTACACAAGGCGCTCCAGCTACTCGCTTCACCGCCGTGGTGACCGCGTTTCTGTGCGTCAGGAATGCTCTCTTATAGGCTCCTGGTCCTATATCTAGCTGGAAAGATTGATAGGCTTCCGTGTTCCTCGACATATGACGCTTCGCGCGTTCATACATCCACGATGTCATCACTGCACGGAACCTAGGCATCAGTCTTTGCCTTGACCATATTCTTTCAATGGCTTTAGGTATTCTCAGAACCTTGCAGGTGGTTCTGAAAAGATCCAATTCACGACTCATCTTCACGTTGCTCAGCTGCTCAGGAGTCGGCACGGCCGTCTCCTGTTCACTTGTGTCCGCGTTAGCCTCCAACCATCTCACTGCCAGCATGGTACTAACCACCACGATTGACACCTGTGGATTCTGATCGGGAAACCCCGTAGAGTACAACTCTTCCACGTCCCATACTAGCATCAGATTCCCGCGTTTGGGGTACCACAACGTCTGCGCCAAGCAGTGGCAAGGATACTCCCCATGGGTTCTCACTATGTTCCTTCGGGTCCGATACCCTGAGGCTCCCAGCAACGGTTCCACCTCCATCAGAATTCTGTGTAAGTCGTCTTTCTCTTCTATGATGGGGAGTTCAGTGGGTAACGCTCCACTCGCTTTCTGCTTCTGGAACTCACTCACATTACCTTCGTTCAATCTCAGAAACTCTTCACCCACTACGTCTTGCAACTCGCCTTCAGATCTCTTCGGGACTGCCCGAAAGATCTTTGCCAACAAATCATATGACCTCTCCGACATTCTGGCCAACCTCACGCACTTTGGCACAGAGAAAAGTTGGTCAATCAACACCTGCTGTGTCCTCGCATCCATCACCACCATGTGTGTAGGATACCTACTACTGCAATATGGTGCGGAGCTTGAACCCACCAGATATTTTGAACCAGTAGGTTTATGATAGGCTTCACTATATTTCAGATTCATTTCGTTCTCCAGAGCTTCTCGCCAGCCTCCGATCTTCTGCTCTGTCTGCAATGCTCCAGGAAACACTTCCACGCTGAGGGACGTCACTAGCTCTTTGGCACGCTCCAGGCGCTCAAGCGATTCTATCGAACTCGTCATGCTACAAAATCCCAAGGCTGTGGTCAAGTTTACATCCGTCACCCCATGACAGTCCGCGACCAACTCCATGCCATTCTTATCCGACATGCTCAATCTTCCGTACAATCGTGCCAGTTGTCGATGCTGCTCGCTCAGCGTAATCAGGCAGTGCCCCAAGTTACAAACATGTCCTTCCATCCCACTATGTTGAGCCAAGCATGTGCCTTGCTTCAACCAAATGCTCGATGGACTTTCCTCGGATAGCTCCGTGGATGTGTTGCTCTTCCGCTTCGTCAACCTCATGGCCAGCAGATAGTGTATCATGGCCAGATCATGTAAACTCGCGTCATCATCCAGGTCTAACGTGATATCCGCCGTCATGTCCCAGATTAAACCGGCGTTAGGATGAGGACACCAAGAAGGCTTCATGAGTTCCCACATCGTTACTAGACTGGTTTTCAAGGGACCGTCCCAAGAACCACAATCAAAACTCACTTGCCCCTTTAGCTCGGGAACCGAAGGTTCGACCACTCGTTCTTCCAAGATAATTCCCAGCTTGGGTTGTTCCACCATCAGCATTCCAGTTTCTTTAATCCGTTCAACCCAGAAATTGAGTACTGTGACTTGCTCATAGTCGAAGTACGCTTCCCTGGCTTCTTCATTCACGAAGGGATTATACGCCATCCCCGGTATGCCAGACACATATTGGAACGACTTCAGTCTTCCTAGTGTTGCAAAATCTTTTTGTCCCTTGACTGCTTCAATCAACTCCCTGCTCACTTTCAATTCTTTGTTGGAATATCTTCTCACTTCTTCCAACTTGCGATAGCTCTCCATGTCATTCGACTCCTTTTTTGGTAAAGTCAACGGCATATCCTGATATAGTTCCAGGAGTGCCCTAAGGAAGTTCCTTTCGCAATCAACTCCCTTTTGCCGAATGATCTTTATACATTCTCCCAAAACAGGAGTGGGGATACGATCCACCACGAACCTGACAAAGCAAAGGGCATCCTTACGCTTAGCCCATGCTATCGCAGAATCGTCTTTTGAAATCAACGCTCGCAGAGCTTCCATCAACTCCAGCTCCTGTTCCCGTGATTTCGAATCATTACTGGCTTCATATTCCGCCTTCTTGATGCCCATCAAGCACCAAGCCAACCGTACTTGCAGATCGGTTCTCATGCAAGGATGAGCCAGGTACGCTGCCACCGTCGCAGGTGCATGCATCGTCTCGTCGAAGTATCTCTGGAGGGCCGCCCTCCAAAAATTTTCTAGTAGTTTTTCTAATCCGATTTCGTTCGCTTCAGAGGACATTACCGTACCGTATTCTTTCCGATTTGAGTTTGAATTCTCCGTAAGCTCTTTCAGATATTCCTGCATGGCTCGCTTCTCGCTCCAAGCCATCAGGTGCCCTCTCGCGGAGTTTCTCGCTTTCAACATCTCCACATAACCCCCTGCTGGATCTCCCATGTGGACCGATTCCGGCACAGTGACTCGACTGTACTCGACCACGTCGAGTTATCCTTCCAGTTTCAACTTGGCCATGTTGGTTCGCGAGGGCCTGTAATCTTCAAGTCCTCCAGATCCACATTGACTGATGATCTCCATCTCTAACTTAGTGTCTGCCAAGGTTCGTGCTGTCTTCTTCGATTTCATGGCTGTCGTGGTCAGACCTGCCAAGAGCATAGGGGGTATCAGATTCTCTTTTTCTCCCCCTGTCAGTGTCGCACCATCTCCTTGCCCGCTCTCGCATGAACGACCTGCGCTCGTTAAAGAGGCCACCACTGCACTGGCTTTCGACTTCACCACTCTCGGGTTCACGGCTCGACTTCCTGTCTTCCCTTTTAGTCGCTTCAGCCCCTTTCTGGCTCGTCTAACGGGTAATTTTTTTGTGACCTGCTGATCATCGGCACTGTCTTCTGTAACTGACTCGGTCAGAACATCCGACTCCATGGAGTTCACTATTTTCTGCAGGACCTCACGCATGATGGGTTGGTTCAATCCCACCTTCATTATGGACTGCGTCCCATATCGTCGTATCACGTCCCATGACCTTTCCATGAAGTTCACTCGGCTCCAGGTTGCCCCTGTCTTGCCTTCTAATTCACTCTGATATCTCCCCCATTCCTCTTCCGGTAGCATACTCAGGAAGGATACCCTCATTGATTCTTCGATTTTTCTCCTCCTCGGTGACTCATGGAGCAATCTCTGCGGATCCCTGCTTCGGCATTCTCTCGCCTGGCTTATTGGGTCCATCGGGGATAAGTCGGCCGACGCCTCCTTTGTAGGGGACATGAAAGACGATGGCGTCATCAGCAATAGACTCCCATCGACTTCCCCATCGTCGTCTTCACTGAACCGGTATTCTAGCAAGTCTCTCTCCAACGCTACTAGATCAGTCTCACCCGGTTTCCCCGTCTTTCCCTCGATGTCGTTATCGTTATCGCCCTGATCCATCAATTCATCATCACCTGCATCAGGTTTCGGCTTGGGCCCTGAAGGGCCTTGTCATGTGTCTATGCCCGAGTCCGGCCGAGCCGGTACGGTCATGTCTCCTGCCTGATAAAACAATTCATCGTTCACCAGGAATTCTACGGACTCCTCGCCATGTGGTGCCAGATCCTCTATCGTTATGTATGAGCCTCCTCTGCTCTCCTTTGCCAGTTCCAGCATCACTACTTTCGCCTCTCCTGACCACTTCAGTCTTGATAAATCATCCGTGGGAGTATACACTTCGTTCCACATTTCAGCCGAGACCTCTGGTCTCCTGGAAGGTAGTGCCTTGATCTTTTTCCTACTCCAAGCATCAGGAAATGAGAAGTCAAACGTGTGCGCGGCTGCAACATTCCAGCTGATGAAGCGCGGCTCCATCCCTTCGCTCCACTTCAGCATTCTCTTCTCTGCATCACGAGCTGCTCCGATGCGAGGGGCAATGCTGGGAGATGTGACTCCCAACAACATCCTCCTTGTCGGTGAATATCGAGGGCATTGGTCCGGCAGCGGCCTAGACCCTGAAAGCCACGCTTGCTGGTTCTCTTTCGCGTGTGCATAGGCCTCTGGTAAGAGTGGGACTCCCATAGCCGCCCCTGTATCCTTCACTACTGGTCTCAAATTCCAAAGCTTCGGGTTAAACTGGATGTGAGAAAGGTCCTCACGGCCCATTCGGCACTTGAAGTGGTTGTTGAAATCCATCAACACCCAACCTGGCTCAGCTATTCTTCCGAACAGCCTATCGTCGCTGACCAGCCCCCTCAGCTCCCGCTGCTCTACCCAATTCAGCACGGAACAGTCCACGACTGAGACCAGGTTGACATACAGCACAGAATTCCTGTATGCCTTGACTTGCACGTCCGGGAACGCGAAAGACATCACCGGTCCATACACCACCGTGACGAATTCCCGCAGTCCGTGAATCAGAGCCAACGGATCGATCCGCATCATGACAGCCAAATCTGTCAGCAAAGGCATGCCACAATACTGCTTACATTCACCCGCATCCTTCGCCACCTTATCTTCTCCCGTGACGCTTCTGTTCTGTTGCAACAGATATTGGAGCAGGAGAGTCCTCCAGTCTTTCATCTTCCTGAGCGAGGCGGTTTCCAACTGTGCATTTAACTCACGACTTGGTCCCTGAAGTTGTTCAGGGTAACGCAACAGCACAAGCAAATCACCCAGTCGACCGTAGGTCATGGCAATCAGAGTCAGGAGTCCATCCAATCTCAAATCTGCCAACGCTTGGGTGAAGAGATTCGCCGGTCCCTTCACGAAATTTTCATGACCAAATGTCACGTATAGGGCTAATATCAGGCCAATCGACAACTTCCTGATGTCTTTGACGAAACTCGCGATCAGGTTCCGGGATGCCCTAGGATAGCACGTCGACAGGAAGGATGGCGTCCATCCCACTCCCATTCCACCCAAGATGGCATCCGATCGTTCATACTCGGCCCTCGTGGCTAGCACGTCAGCTTGGAACTTGTCCAGTGACATCGTGTTTACGTCCTGCATCAATTTCAACATCAAGCCCCCAGCTAACTCCCGGGCATCAAACAAGTTCTTCAGATACACGTGTATCTCTTTTATCACTGCCGGCGCCTGCTGGAACGTGTCCTCACCCAAGGTGCACAGCCTTGGTGACAAGTACAACCATACGTTGTTGTGCGGCTTCGTGCGCAAAGCCATTGCCATGAGATCTTCTTCCGCTGACGTCATGTTCTTCCTGACTGTCCTGCCCTGCTCATTCTCGGTATGATCCATCTGTCTGAACCAGAGATCATCAGCCACCTGTTGAACTAACAGATGATCGTCATCTACCCCTGGTCTTAACTTCAACAATCTAGCAAAGTTGGACAGCTCCAACCCCAGAACCTCATCTAGCACCAACCGAGTTGTGCTACAATCTTTGAGTCCATGTATGGCATTGGAAATGTCAGCCCAAACGGCGGGAAGCTCAGATCGGGACGCATAGTAATTGTCTGGGTCTACCACTCTGTTCGGGGCAGGAATTATCACGTTGAACCGTCCCTCTGCTATCGTTGTGACCATCGTGTACACAAACTGAAGGGGTTCTGGCAATGCAGCGTACACTGGTGACAACACAAAGACCACCTTCACTACATTTTGGGTGAAACGTTGTTTTGCTGCTGTTTCTACCTCAGCCATCGCCGAGAGCAATGTCATTATCGCCTCCCCTATGACCTCGTTGCTCGGGATCGACCCATCCGTCAGACGTGTCAACAAGCCCCTGCTTTGCAGATGATCATTTGAGCCTGCAACCACTATCACCTGCGGCTCCATGCTGACCACCCTTCGTACACTTATCATCATGCCTATTGCCTGTCCCCAGTCCAATTTAGGCGCCGTCAAGAAAATCACGTCGGGCCAAAAGAGAGAACGGGGCGTACAGAGATAATCGGAACTGGCCACAATCAGATACTTGGCAGCTTTCATATCTAAGGGATCATAAGCTGCAAACAGGCCGTCGCCTATTGGGGCCTTCAGTTTCCCATATCTCTTGTCATCTCCATCTACCGTAGTCGTTCGGGGTAGTCCCTCGAATACTCGCCAGGCGTCTGACCGGGTGGTTTAGCAAATTGCCTGTACATCTTGTGATGCTGGTTATTGGGCTTGTTCTCTGCCTGAAACTTGCCCTTGCGAGCAGGTGGCGTCAGTTCCCGGGCTCTCTGTCGGACGTCCGTAAGAGACCGGGTGTTCAAAGGTCCAAAGGTATTGTCCTGAGGCAACCCATTCAAGTCTGCATGCCGGAGCGTAGTCGTAGAGCTGAACTGCTCCTGCTCTGCTAGCAGCCAATCCACGCCCGGTATCCGATATAGTCGCGACACTGTGGGACTCTCTCCGCCAATCATTTTCATTGCGTCTTCCCGACACGTCAGGGTAATCATGTTCAACTTCGTGGACATGTCCGTCTTGTACTGTCCCCAATGACTAGGGTCTGATCGGTTCCAAAGCAGCACGCTGCCTGGTTCAACTCCCTCCGCTGGCACGGCGCTCGTAGACGGTCCTGCTGCTGAAGCAGGGTTTGCCGTGGCGGGCAGATCGTTCCTCCTAGACACGGTCTGGGAGTTATTCCTGTTCTGAACCACTGATCTCCCGAGTCGGCTTTCAAGCGGTTGTGTTCTGGGAGGAGGAGCAGTCCCTAGCCTCTCTCTTACGTTTGAGCTCGGAGCGATGGGTGTGGCTGCAGCCGTCTCAATTGCCAAGGGCCCTAGGCGGTTGACGAGGGATTCGGGCACGCTTGCCCTTATTCTACTTCCTCCGGTCGAGCTGGTCCGAGCCAGAGAACTGGTCGCCCTCGACTCCTGCTCCACTTCCCTCAACTGCGTCTGAAATACATCATTGACTCAGTGTCTCCCTCGTTGGATGTTGAAATGTATTCCACATCTGGTAAGCGCGATGTGATCAATCATGCGTAGCATGTTCTCGAGATCCAGAAGTCGCAGCTCGCCAGGGTTGTTTCCCACCAGATTGCGGATCATTTCATTCCACCGTGTCACGTTGCCATTCATGAAATCTGCCACTGTGGTGCCCACCAGCGGGTTTTGTGGTACCGAGCTATTGGATGAATGATCACGACGTTGGGAAGGAACGATCCTACCCAATGACCGTCCAGTGGTTCGGTTGATCTCATCCATTGTTGCTCTGGCCACTTGGTTGAACGATTCTTGGAACTGAGGAGCAAGGTAGGTGTCAGAAGGGTCCGGTATCGTGTTCCTTTGACTGGAAGCAGACGGTTGTGTCTGCTGAGGATTCTCGGGCCCTCTCGATGCACGTAAATCCAAAGCCTCGGGCCCTCTCGATGCACACAGCTCCTGTACTCTTGTCCTGGGGCGTGTGTCGCTGGATCCCTCCGAGGATTTCATTGTCGCCAGAACTTCCTGTGACACTTGGCTCACCTTTGCCATATACAGCTCCTTCAGGTGCTTTATTTCATCCTCCTTGTAGGCCACCTGCAGATCTTCATATTTCTTCTTCCATTCGTCTCTTTCTCGAGCTATCGCCCTATACTCCTGGAGTTTGGCACACAGCTCGCTCTGATCTCTCTCCTTCTTCTCCATCGTCTCAATCGTCTCCGACGTCTGGATCTCTATTTCACTCACCCTCACCCTCTTCGGAGGAGGAGCAGCTGTTGGAGAGTCGACCGAATGTGACGGGCCTGGCCCATCACGTTGTCTCTTTGCTCCAATGAGTGGCTGCGCAGGTTGGACGGGTAAGGGCATCTCACCTAGCCGGTGGTCCCTCTGTTCACCTAGTCCTGGCTCACGAGCCAGGTCGTGGCCAGACATTTCTCCACGCCGTCATCTCATCAGTCGGTTTCGACCTCTCTCGGCGGTCCCGGACTCACCGAAGGCCAACATCAACACGACTTCTGTAGGGCGATTCCCTCGACCCTCTCGTCTTAATGCATTGAGGAGCGCGACCACAAACATCGCCAGCCCCGGGTCTTCTCGTGTAAAATCACAATCGATCAGCCGCTGATAGATCTCGTCTAGAGTCGCTCCTAGACTCGCTGAGAGGAATTCCATAAGTTCGTTCGTGTCACCCATTTCTTATCGTGTTGATTCTTACTGTCGTGTAGTTTCTTCCTGTCTCGTTTGATTCAATGGATTCAATAAACAATTTCTGATCAATCAAGATCTAGAAAACAAGTCGCGACTTGAAACCATCCTTTTTGGATTAAACATAATTCAACTCTTTAAAACTCTCCATTGAAATTCTCTTCTCAATTCTGATTTAAAAATTTAGCACCAAGGTGGATCGTCCACATGTATCTTTGTCAGGGTAGCACAAATGAGCGCTGTCACCTTGATGACCTGGAGTACTCTAGGTCTTTTATGACACGAAACATAAAACATATCATAACAATAACATAACACATAAACACATAAACATCTATATTATCACATAAAAACATAATCCCTAATATTGTATCTAAAACCCAACCTAATCTAAAACCTGACACTAATTCTTATCGAGTAACTTAATAAAAACCACTTATCGCCAAACGCAATTCCTAGCATATGCTCAGATAGTATTTTTTATGTAAGTAAACCTCTATGTCAGTTTCTGAAAATATCACATGTACAAAAGCGTACAACTCTCTCGGATGTAGCTTTCCCCTATTAGGATCATATACTGGTAACGAGAGAGAGGTCACTCCTCTTTCAACCAAAAAATCCCTTAGTCGAGTCAAGGCCAATACCAAGCTCTTTGGATCTACGTGTTGCCTATCGGTGGCCTTGGTAACCAGGAAACATAAATATTTCCCTGGTATCTGTGATGCAACAGGGGTTAGCGCTATCATCCCTCCCACACCAGGCCTCTGTTTCCATAAAAATTCGATGTTCTTATACTCTCTCTTGAAATCAGCCGCTAGTGCTGTTTTGAAGCTTACGTCCGCGGTTATCGCTATAGCGCACGTGCGTTCCGTGAGTATGAAATCGCTGTCTGTTATGAGGATATTGTTTGAATAACGGTTCGGTAGGTCAAAATACGATTCAAAGATTCGTCCAAAAGTTGGTTTTTTAGCATTTTCGCCCTCTGTCTCTAGTTCTCCGGTTTCTCTTGCTGATTTCAATTTTTTTATTATCAGATTTTTGGTGTGGGTGAGTCCTACCCCCACTCCCCGGACAAAAATATCCATCGACGTCCCCGTCGATCGCCCAAAGTCTAGGAGATCGAGGTTGGGTTGTGGAACACGTAGAGGACCATCTGGGGCGACCCAGTTGGACTCGGTATTGTCATGACTGATGTATTTGATGCCGTCTTTATCGACGTCCTGAATCGTCAGGATCGTCTCTTTTGGATCTGTCGGCAGATCATGGAGCCATTCGAGCACGCGCAAGTTCGTTAGTTCTTGCTCATAAGTCTGTTCCGCTTCTGGTTCGAACTCCACTTCCGGTTCTGATCGATCGTCGATCCAATCTTGATCCATATCATTCACCAAGTCGATTTCGTCGAGCACCGCCACTTCGTCCAGTCGCACTAGCGAGTCCATGACATCACTTACAACTATCCTGTCTACAACGAAATCCTCGCCGTACGGATTGTATTTCTTCTTGTTTTTTCCTCTCTTGCTCCGGCGTGTTTCCATGGTGAGAGGAAAGTCAGGCTGTATTCCTTTGTCAATTTCGATTTGTTCCGGGCAGTCCCAGTCTTCCTCGGCATAAGGTAGAGTTTCGTCGTCCACCTCTACTCGCTCGGTCAACTCCAGATCCAGTGGTAGGTCGCAATCGTCCACCACCTAATTCCCGTCGTTTTTGTCGCGAGTACCCCTTTCATTCACTTCACAAGCAGGATCCACTATCAAATAGTCTCCCTCTTGCATGTCCGCTGGGATGCACCAGTCCTCTGACGAGGCATTGTGTGGTTTGATATTTTCGTAATGAGCTGCTCTTCCAGTGCTCAGTCGATAAAAACGACCCCCTTGGTGCACCTCTGTTATCTGAAATGGACCACGCCATTTCTTTAATAATTGCTTGGTTCCTTTTGTTGGAACCACTTCCTGGAACACCCAGACGTAGTCGCCAACTGAGTAGGCTTTCGCATCGGCTGTCTTTTTGTCAAACCTCCTTTTTTGTCTAATTTGCGCCTGTTGCGTGTTCCTCCTGCATAAGTCATTGAGGTCCTGCTGTCTTCTAATAACTTCCCGCACGTACGTTTGCGGTGCTGTCCTCTTCCCCTTATGTTCAGGATAGAAAAACGTCAACCCGTTTGGATCTACGTGTTGCCTATCGGTGGCCTTGGTAACCAGGAAACCGCGGACTTATTCCCGTGGTGGAATGCTCCGTGCTGTTGTAAGCACCCATCACTTGCGGCAAGTGCTTGTCCCAGTCATCCATGTAACGCGACCAATAGACTCTCAGCATGGATACCAGTGTGCGATTTTGCCTCTCGACTAGGCCATTCGTTTGTGGGTGATAAGTGGTCGAGTGGGCCTGCGCTACCTGCGACCTTTTCATTAACTCCTTCGTGAGATCACCCACGAATGCTTTGCCATTGTCCGATTGGAACGTGATGGGGCAGCCATGCCTCGCTATCCACACATTTATCAAATGATCGCATGTTTCTTCCGCCGATGCTGTCATGCAGGGTGCTGCCTCCGCATACTTCGTAAAATGGTCAATCTTTACCAGCACCTGATTATAGCCCGTTGCTGTCATGCAGATTTTCTGATGATCAATTTGCACCACTTCGTTGAAACCTGACGACTCTATTGACTGTAGGGGGAACCTTAGTTTCCTGGGATCCTTCGCCTGCTGACATGACAGGCATGCGGCGATCCACTTCTCACAAGGCTTCTTCAATCCCGGCCATTCGAATCGTTTCTGTATCCTGTTATACAATCATGTTATACAGTCCACGCCTTGATGGCCCATCTGATCATGTGAGCGAAAAAGCAATTCGGTCTGGTACAACTGGTAACACTATTGAATTCTAATTATAAAGGACCTTGTCCTCCTCTTTACGTTTGCAGGCTACGATTCCGTCCTTGTTCAGGTACAACAAGTCGTTTCGCTTCAGGTAGAATTGCTTCAAGATCTTGTAGCTGTCTTCTTCCAAGTCTCCCTTGTCAGGTGCTCCATTCTCGATCCATCTCTTCAGACTGCTAGTCATTCTATCATTTCGTTGAGCCCTTAGGAGATCCGACAGCCTGTACCTGGCTTTCAAATACGTCTTTACCACGTTCATTTGTCCACTCATTATCTCCGGAGCATGAGCATCGTCCATCAACTTGACACACCATATCTTTTTCAAAGGCGTCGCTTCCTGCACAGATGGTTCCAGATTGGTACGGACGACCGTACCATGTGGCAGCAATCTGGTTGGGCGTTTCAAAACTGCTATCAGCTCGAGCTCGTCTGCGGCATTATCTACCACAGTGCCCTCTTCATCTGAGGTGTATCTGTCCCTGTCTGGATCCTGATGCGTTTCTCGGTCCAGCCCGCGCTGCTTCCAGTCTACCAATAAGGAGTGGATTGCGATCTCTGACATATCGGAATTGGAAGTTGTTTCAGATGTGTTGTCCCAGGACTGGGGCCTCGAGTCAACACTTGAGTCGACTGATTCCCCAACATCATATTCCAAGTTGTCTGAGATGTTTCTCGACTCCCCGGACAAAACTCTGTCCATTGGTTGCTTCGAACCCGACTCCCCGGACAAAATTCTGCCCCTAGATGGTCTCGTCAACCTCTCCCCGGACAAGTCGTCCTGCACGGGCTCAAAGGTGTCTGACTCCTCAGACAAGTCGTCCTTGACTGGCTCGAAGGTATCAGACTCCCCGGACATCGTCTCGTCCCCGGACGACCAATCTGGGCTAGGCTCGTATTCTTCTTTTGCATCCGTGAAATGCACTCTCCTCGCGAAGCTAGATTTCGACTTGATCCTGACTTCCTCAGTGGCTTGGGTCTGATTCAATGTTCCATATTCAGTGAACGAGGTTCTCAACAAGACCTCCTTCGGCATCGAGCTCACCAGCTGGTTGACTATCGACCTGCAATCCCGTTCAACGCCTCGGCTGCGAATGGACACTGGCCTCTTCTCTGTTCTCTCGGTGACAGTCAACCGCTGCATGGTCTCCATCCACTCAAGATCATGCCTATCCACTTCCCTGTCCAACAAGTCACGGAGCTTTCCCATGACGTCCGGCGCCACGTTCACCGTCCCGTTCAATAGGGCCATGCTGTTTATACCCAGCCTGGTAAGTTCTTGCTGTACCAAATTGGATCGTACTAGCAGATCCAACGGAATGGGCTCGCCTCTGGCTAAAACCTTTATCTCCGCGGCCGTTTCTACTGGAAAGTCAGGGTGTCCGGATATAGGATGCCCTGACTTATCCAACCACCTAGTAAGTGGCAGTTTGTCGTAGGTTTCCTTGTCCAGAAATGAAAACCCGTCTTTGATTTCTGATTGGTTAGCCTGTTTCTCCTCGAGGCGCTCATAAAATTCTGTCTTTTTACTGAGGCTATCTGCGTTCTGGTGCTTGTCACGGGTACGGTGCTCTATGATCATGTGGTATCCATCCAGGCGCACGATCCAACGACCAATATAACTTTGGTCCATCGAATAGGTTTTCAGCCAGGCAAGAGCACGATTATGCACACGTAACTTGAAGGGAGCACTCCCCAAGTAGGCCCTGTATTTTTCCACGAAAGTGATCACCGCAAAAATCTCCACTTTTGGTGCGCCGTACTTCATTTCAGTATCACTCAGGACTTTACTCCCGTAGGCTATCGGACCAAGAACCGTTCTCCCGTTTCACTCCTGCTCCTGGTGAAGTATGCCCGATATCGCAACCACTGATGCATCCGTGTCCAGCACGAACATCCCCTTCTCTGTTGGCATGCCGAGGACCGGTGCCTCGCAAAGTTCACGTTTGATGTTTTCATATGAAACTTGTGCCTCATCAGTCCAAGTGAACTTTTTGCCCTTGTTTCTCATCAACCGCTGCATGGGGTATATTTTGTCAGCATACCCCTTGATGAACTCTCGATAATAATTAGCGAATCCCAAAAAACTCATCAGCTGTGTATCTGTTTTAGGCGCCTTCCAGGTCAGCACCGCTTCAACCGCTTCAGGATCTGGTCTCACTCCATGTTTGTCCACCAGGCGGCCCAGATACTTTATGGAATCTCTGAGGATTTCACACTTAGAGGATTTACATTTCAGACCCGCCCGCTTCATGCAAGAAAACACCTCCTCCAACCTCTCTATGTGGTCTTCTAAGGTTGGTGTTGCAATCACGACATCATCAACATAACACATGATGAGATTCCCGTATTTCTTAGTGACGCTCGTGAGTGCCTGGGCCATCAGTCGCTGGAATGTGGCCGTCGCGTTGCACAATCCAAACGGCATCCTCTTCCACTGGAACAATCCCAGCTCGCACGCAAAGACTGTTTTCTCTCGATCTTGCTTTCTGAGTGGCACTTGCCAGAACGCAGAGCCCAGATCCAACGTCGTGAAGAACTTTGCGTCTCCCAGCTTGGATAGGCTCTCATCGATGCGGGGAATCGGGTATGCGTCCTTTATGGTCACTGCGTTCAGATAACGGAAATCACAACAAAATCTGAGTTGTCCCCCTTTTCTTTTTCGCCATGACCACGCCACAAACCCACGGGGACTTCGACGGCTCGATCATGTCGTACTCCATCAACATCTCGATTTCCTTCCTACACGCTTCTGACTTGTGAGGGGTCATTCTTCTCGCCCCTTCCCTATGAAATACCGAGCCCTCTTCTATCTCAATCTCGTGTTCTACAAAATTACAGCAACCTATGTCGGCCTTATGTTTCGAAAAAACGTCTGCGTTCCGATTTAGCACCGCTCTGAGCGAATCTAGTTCCTTGTCTGATATTTTACCCTTCAAATGTTCTATCTCAGGTAGGACTGGTTTATTCGCTGCTAACTCTGTTTCTGTCGGCCTCTCAGGAAAGTTGGAACAACTAGACAGCCCATCATCTGTTTCCGACTGCATTGAAAACAATTTCCTAGAAGATTTCAATTCATTCACTCTCTTCATTATACATTCTTGGTTCGCATGCAATGGACATTTAGTTACATCAAACTTTTTCAAGTTCTCCACACTCTGAAAGTCTGTGTTCAGAGGCAAAGCATAGCCAAGTTTCTTTCCCCTCTGTATTGTCACTGTTGTTGCTTCTGTGTTCAATAACACACTCACACACAGTCCGCTCTGAGTGAGTGAGAAGCTTCTTCCTAAAATAGCCGAGCTTTTACTGTTTGGATTTGGTACCAGACACACATGTCTGTCATTGCTGAGTTCATTCAAGTTCCTCATCCTAAACGTCGCTACTACGGCTTGGTTTGGTTTTAATCTAACTTTCCGATCCAGAAAAATCGGCACCTTGGCCTGGTTAATTAAGATCTTATTAAGGGGTCTCTTTTCATACTTTCTCTCAGGATCCTTGATCCTAATCAACCCGTCATTGAGATCGATCGTGACATCAAAGTTGCGCACGAAATCCCTTCCTAAGATGAACTGATCGGATTCGTCGAAATTCTCCACTACCAGGAAGCTCATCCAAAGATGTCTTCCTCCGAGCTGCAGTGAAATGATCGGGGTTCGTCCTGTCACATAGATCGCTCCCTGATTGGCAGCTGCCAACCTGATGTTTGTCGGTATGAGATCCGACCTCTCGAAACCCATGTCGGTCCAAGTTTTGACTGGCATGACACTAACCACTTCTCCCGTGTCTAGCAGTCCCTTTACTGAAAGTTGTCTGCCTTGCACGTCCAGCACGTGTGCGGCCAGATCGGCCTCGCAACCTATGTGCACCGCATCTTGTTCGAGCATCGCGTTGTGTCCGATTCGTCTAACCTTCAGCTCCTCTTGACCAATGTATATCCGGCCAATCTGATCGTTCGCATCAGTTATGTGAGCATTTGTGTAGATATTGATACCATCCACATTCATTAGAATCGGGTATGGGCCATGGACATCGATATAATGTCCATCCACTTTCATCAGCCTCGGACCTCCTGTTGTGAGCAGCGCTCGCACTGCCCTGGAGTCCAGTTTGGGATCTTTCTCCTTCAGGTAGTCTGCATAGATGTCCAGGTGGACTAGTGTAATCTCAGATGGTTCACTCAAGTTGTTGACCACCTGGTGCCCTGCGACTGAGATAATGGACATTATTTTCATCCCCTCCTTCGTCATGCCGAAAGTTCTCCCAGATATAACGTTCAGTTTTAGTCCCTGTTTCCTGGGTTCCTCTTTGTCTTCTACTTTCGTCGTTTTACCCAGAATATTAAAACTTTCCCGAAGATCTGTGCTCTCCAGCTCCGACCTTACCCATTGCTCCACTTCTTTTGTGGCTAGGTCCTGTTTGACATTCTGCAGCGATGTCCTTGCCGCCAGGCCGTAATCCACCTTGAGTGGGCTAGACGACTCTGTCTCCAGGTTCGAGGCTACCACCTCATCAGGCAGTGTCTTTACCTTTTTGGTCGTGAAGTTGCTCGGTATCGTCTCCTTTCTCCGAGACTCGGCCTCGTTCATCAGACGTGCTCGACTGGCCTTGACGCCCGAAAGCGCCTCTTCGTGGCGGGGATGTTTCGCGTCCGCCACTGCATCCCAAAATTGAGTACAATCCGACTTGAAGTGTCCCTCCAAATTACAGAAGAAACACCTCGGACCATATTTCATGATGAGCCCTCTGACGTACTCTTCGTGATCCTCGTCGGTCGCGTCGGCGTCCTCGAGAAAGTAGCCTATTGCCTTGATGTTCTGTTTGTATGCAGAACACGCGGAAACGTGATGGTCCATCGAACCAAAATTCGCACACAACCTCCTCTTATCCATGTCATCGCGAGGTTTGTACCAACTGGAATTCGCACCAGTGTTTGTCCCGCTATAGTTACCATAATTGCTGTAACGGTTCTGCGCCCTTGGTTTTATGAGTAAATATTCGCGTGACTTCATACGCAAATCATCGGGCGTGGGTACCTGGTCAAGTGAAAGGGTGAAGTGTGTGGCCAACATCGTCTTCAACTCCTCACTCTTTACTCCGTCCATGAACTTCGAAGCAATCGCCAAGTTCTGCTGGGATATTCTCTCATCGGGATTGCTTCTCCTCCTAAGCAATTCAAGGTCGTCCAAAAATTTATCTATGGATTCGTCATCTCTTTGACGCCTCTTTTCGAACTTCACCATAGCCTGGTGCCCTTGTACTCCAGAGCCGAAACGATTCAGCAGGATGTCGAATATCTTGCGAGCGCTGTCTCTCTCATTGGCTCTTTTCGCTATTACGCAATTTAGTGCCGTACCCTCCAGGTTGCTCGTTAGCGCGCTGCACTCTTGTTTCTTGGAGAGACTCTCTTCCTCAAAGTGTAACTTCATCACCTCTATCCAAGTATCAATGCAGCCGTCGGACTCGTCTTTGTATGACTTCGGCTTTTTCAATGTCCTTCTTGACTTTTCTCCTCTCTCGGTTGACTTCGAGAGTTTGGTGATGAATGTTTCTAGAGATCTGTTCAGATGCTCAAACATCGAAGCATACATCGTCGTGTCCTGTGAGACTGTAGTCACATCTGGCACTGAACTGACTTGTGGCACAGTTGGCAACCTCGTCTCCGGGGTAGCATCTGCCTCCGGCGGGACTGGATTCGTCCAGCCGGGCCTCGACGGGGCTGCCCTTAACCGCTCCTTGTTCCTAGGTTCGTAGTTCGTTCTCGAGCTTTGCTGGGCTGTGGCATTGCTGCCCGTACCATCTCCATCATTCGCATGGCGTGAGCGCTCCCTTTGGTTGGAACGGTCCTGCCAATTGCTCCCATTCAGGATCGCGTCAAGCTTCCGCATCATTAAGTCAGACTTGGCATCTAACCTTTTCTCCAGGCTAGTCATCGTTTGGGCGTAGGTACTATCATGATCGTTCAACAATCGATCGATCTCTCTCGTCATTCTAGCTTCTCTTTCCTGTGACTCCTTGTTTGCCTGTGCCAGGCTCTCCGCCAGGCATTGATCGGTGTTGCGAATCAGTTGAGCCTGACTTCGCGTGCGTTAGTTCATCTCTCAGATTCTCTCGATCCTGGTGAGCTCTCTCGTCAACCTGATCTATTCTCTTTGTCATGTCCCGTCTCAGTTCATCCAGACCATTCATTACGCCAGCGAACATGTCACTTATGTCGCCAGTGGCCCCAAATGACGGGGTTAGTCCCAAAGAAGATGAGGTCAACTGTGGCTGCAGCCTGGTGCTTGATGACGCACCGCCTTTTTGCTTGCTTATCGACGTCATCAATCTGTCGAACGTTGATGACGCTCCCATCGTTATCCCATCTGACATGGGCCTAATCGGCGAGGCGAACGACGCCTTCCTGCTCATGTCGTTCCTTGGGCACGGTGTGAAGTTCACATCCGGATGGGTTATCTCCGGGTAGTCATAACTGGAAGATAAACCTTCAGTTCGTAGTGACGCCATGCGCTCATCGTACAAAGACTTTCAACTCTTCTTGGCCTTCGAACCCGGTTGTTCTTCACTCGGGCTTATACTCGACATCATCGCGTTGTTGCTCTGCTTGGCCAGAGATGAGTGGGTATTAGCCGAATGTGAATATTCTCTCCTCCACCTATGACTCTTGGTCTCCGATTTGGACATTCCCTTGAATAACACTTCCTCTCGCGGCTCGACCTCGGAACGCTCCGAGGTCTCCTCCGTCCTCTCGACTTCCTCCCGCTCGAGGTCCTCGCTTGGCTCAAAGTCGGGTCGAATAAGCGTCCGTTCTCCTTCGTCAAAGGGGTCCACAAGCATTTCGCTCGCGGTTCCGGCTTCGGCGCTCCGCCTTTGATCGCCATCGAGGTTTTTCTCGCTCCTTAATTTCATTTCGCTCACTGAAAGATCAGGTTGACCTTTAGTCGATTCGGTTTCGGCAAACACGTCGGAGGCGCTGCTAATCGAGGACTGGCTACGCCTAGTTTTAAATTTTCGCTTGCTGCCCTTGCTCAGCCTGGGAATCTTAGTAGTCGATCCTAACGAGTCCCTGCGCTGCATGCTTTGTGACAAAAAAACAATATTCGTATGATTTAATGGCGATGCACACGTACCGCACACAAGTTCAAGTTAAATTACTTAACGCTGCCTCTTCGATCTCGTAAGTATCAAGAATGTCTCTTAGGTTTCTCAATGACAATCTTAGTGACTTCAGCTAGAGTTAAACACACAGGGCCTGCTCAGTATTGATATAATGCTAACTCAACCCTGTTGTATAGTATAACAGTATCACAAAATTTTCACAAGATATAATCAACACACAAAACACAATGGATAACCAGATAAGAATATCCTACAGGTGACAGCGACCTTTCGTCAGTATCAATTTATCGCCACACAATTTATCAAGTCACTGCTTTGTTAAAATCAAACAATCTTTGATAAAAAGCAGTGATGATTCAGAAACAGATCAATAAAACTTAGTCTTAAAGAAAAAGACTTCCCTCAATCGGAACGATCCGAAAGAACGAAGCCCAGGACACAGTCTTCTCAAGTGGGTGTGTATTTGCCTAATACACCCAGCGAGGTGCTCTTTTAGGTGTCCTGGGACTGCCCGAGCTGTCCTACTAAGTAGCTCAAGGCAACCTCTGATCGAAAATTTCTATAGTCTAAGAAAAAAGCTCCCCCACACCCGGACTGCTCCAAGTGCACGAGAGTAGGGAACAACTTTTCTTCTCAAGTGAGTGTATATTTGCCTAATATACTCACCGAGGTATTCCTTTATCTGTTCCCGGATTGCCCGAACTTTCCTATTAAGTAGCTCAAGGCAACCACACAACCAAAATCACAATAAAAAAAAAAAAAATTTGTTCGGGTACTTCTGAAACACCCGATCTAGAATCCAAAGTTGATCACGAAGTTCCGGGCCAAAATGGGCTCCTTTGATCCTAAAAAGCACACCTAATATCCTAATATGGTCTTTATTAAATGGACAATTCCCGTCTCCCAAATTGCCACAGAAGGTTTCTTCAAGTTTCTAACAAGGAGGGTTGCTAAGAAGTTTAAGTCACTCCGGAGGGTTACTTCGGAGGGTTGTTAAGACACTTAGCCTACCTCAGAGGGTTACCTCGGAGGGTACCTTAACCACCCAAGTTACTTCGGAGGGTCCCCCTAAATTTACTAAGGAGGGTCAATAAGATGCTTAATATGCTCCGGATGGTTACTTCGGAGGGTACCTCCAAAATTTTCAAATTTCTGAACCTCACTTAGAAGGGCCTTCAATTAACTTCAAGAAGCGTCAAAACAAGCTAAATTCTCTATGGGGGCTATTTTAACTTCTTTGGATGATCTCGTGGAAATTTTCCACTAAGGAGGGTTGCTAAGGGGTTTAGCTGACTCCGGAGGGTTACTTCGGAGGGTTCCCCAAAAATCAAGAAAAAAGGTTATGTTACCGCGATAAAGTCTCCAAAAGCGGTCCACCTGACTTAAAACTAGGTTGGCTGACACGGTCAACCTTCCCAGTTGGATAAAAAGGTGTTTTGACAAAATTTTCTGCCGCTCGGAGGGTTACCTGTGATTTGGACCCTCCGAACCAACAAATTCTAAAAAATTTTTCTTTTCCGAGATTATCAACCCAAAAACGATTGCGGTCCGGAAAATTGGTCCAAAACGTCGACTTATGGTACCAAAAATATCCCGATCGGTTGGCTAGTCTTTGAGAAATTGCCAAAAACATGTTTGTCCAAATGGGCTTTTTTCACCACCTATGTAGTTTCTGAGAAACTTTTTCCGCAATTCCTATTGAAAGTGCCTAAAAATAATTGAAACGAGCGTAGTAGCCCTGTACGGCTTTGGAATAATGCAAAAAACCGGACCAAAGTTGGTTTGGAGACAAAAATTTGGCCAATAACTATCAAATTTGGACCCTCCGATTCCTTCCTTTTCTAATTCTTAAGTCGTTAGCTCTATCCACGGAGCTAATCGGAGGGTTACTCAAGAATTTTTCTGGCAGCCGAGCACGTTATGCTAGCACACTCCTTATACAAAAAATTTTATTGCTCTAACTCTAAAAACTCAAAAACTCGATCCCCAAAACAGATTGACAAAATTCAGAAAATTATCGAAATTTTGACCGAATTTTTTTTTTTTTTTTCAATTTTTACTGAGTCTTTTCTCACGCGGTTTCTTTAGTTAGGGGAATTGAACTACGTAGCTACTCCCTATACAAAAGCTTTTTGCTGTTCGGAAAAGCTCGAATATCCAAAAATTTGGGGGTCTATAGTTTGTCAAAAATCAGTATTTTGGGTGTTTCTTGGGTCTAAATAGGATATAAGTAATATATAGTAAGGACAATACTCTATTAGCAGTCGTTAATGAATATTACTATATCCTCCTTTGCACCAAAATACCCGAGTTAAGACCCTTAACTCGGAAATTTGTGATCGACGGAGGGTACAATCGGACCGCGCCAATCGTGCCCCCCACCACTTAAGTTTTAATGAAATAGTACCCGAACGATACTAAAATTGTTTCAACGATACCCAACAGTCGTTGTGGATGTTTTCCCTATGTACCTGTTGAGTGTGGAACACGTCGGTCAGCTTGCCACTCTACTCTCCGGTCACCGGCAAAATCACCATTAACGTGCTTAAATACTCAAATTACACTCAAGGGAGGGTATCCGACCCTCACCAAAACACACAATCTTTCTATCAGAAACGATATAGATCAATCTGAAACAACAACAAATAGGAAGGTCAGATCACATCTCGTCCGGAAATAACATATAAATTGTCACTTTCTGTTTTTTATTGTTTTTTGGTCTTTTTTGGATTTTTTACTGTTTTTTGTACTTTTTTAATTTTCAAATAAATTTGTTTTTGGCTTTTTCTTGGTTATACACTATTTTTGTTTGGTTTTACGCTTTCTCTTTAATTGTTTTTGGTCCTGGGACCTCGGGACAAGCGGGCTCTAGATTTCCCACCTAACCCTCCGGCCCCCGGAATTTTCGGTGTTAACTAAGTTAAAAAGCTAAATAGTACTAGACGGAGGGTACGCACCTTCCCCCTAGTACAATAACGGCCATTAAGGCCTCTAACTCGGGCATACGCCCGGAGCGGAGGGTTCGTCGCTGAAACGCTTGCTGATCATGATGGTCTTATGCCTTTGACAGGCCCACCCAGGGAGCGCCATAAAAACGTCTATGTAACATTCGCCCAAATACTACACAGCGACGGAGCGTAGAAAAAGTACCCATTAACGACTGGCAGGCGTCAGTTACCTTAATCCTGCTCGTTTTTTACCGTCTCGACCTTGCCAGTTGATTTTCTGGTCTGTTTAGGGCTAAGTAAAAAGTTACT